>NC_138147.1:31632913-31890413 GCF_964199315.1 Orbicella franksi
TGAAATACAGTTTAGTTTAAATTAGCTCCTGTCCATGAGAAGAAAGGTGAGTCATTTGTGAAAAGAACTTTATTTTTCTACCTACAATATACTGGTTCACTGGCAAGAACAAAACCAAAACTTCCTTCAATGTTATTGCATCACAAGATAAGTCCATTGTGACTGTGAGGGTACAAGTAAAACAAAAGGTAACTAGAGAACTTACTTCTTGTCTCAGAGGAATCCATGATAGGTTGCCCCCTAGCATCCACCACCACCAGTCTTACCACCTCTCCAGTCCTTGATCCTGCAGCTCTATGTTCCACAGCGCTACAAATAATTGGTACAGACAACTGACCAAACTTCTCAAAGACTTCACTCAAATTGATTGAAATTGGGAAGACTGT
Organism: Orbicella franksi; assembly: GCF_964199315.1. Taxonomy (NCBI): domain Eukaryota; kingdom Metazoa; phylum Cnidaria; class Anthozoa; order Scleractinia; family Merulinidae; genus Orbicella; species Orbicella franksi. Next base: position 31,633,300 of record NC_138147.1, read on the forward strand.
CGTCATTTGGCCCTCATCATCAACAGATGAAAAATTGAAGTCCTTCACAAGGCTCGCTGTTTTCTTTTTCTTGTTCTTGATAAAAGCAAGACCTGGTGGTGGTCTTTTCCCAAAGCCACCACCCATCCCTGATGGTCCCGTAGAAACAAACTTACCTCCGCTTGGGGTTGGTTTGTGAGGAAATGAGGGCGTGCTGTAGCTAGCATAACAACAGACAACAGTCAAACACATAGAATATACATACATAACTTTGTTTCAACTTGGATATAAGAGTAGCACATGAACACTAATATCTCTAAGAAAATAAATGAATAAATAGATAAATAAATAAATAAATAAAATAGACAAATGTACATAAATTAAACTCAAGTACATTAATGGATGTAAATTATGTGAATAAGTAAATTAAGAAACAACAGTAGATTATATTACATCAGAAAATAGAGATAAATCAATATTACTCTTTAAAAATAGATAAATGTGTAACTGTTAGCTGTCTTTGATTGACCAGTTAACATGTTCCACAATTTCGGAGCAGAAAATTTAAAGGAATGTTTTTTATAAAATGTCAAATGCCAGTGCACGATTACCTAGCGCATAAAGCTCGAGGAGGAAGCTTGAGAGGAAGGGATCATGAATGATACGGAAACAAAATTACTTAATACGTACCGAAAGCCAAAGGTAGAGGGCACAAAATCTTCCTCGTCTTGATATTCTCCAGCACTAAATGCGATGACAGTGGCATTCGTTGTCCCGGGTGGTAATAAGAACTTCCCATTTGACGATGGCCATATATTCTCAATTTTGTCATTTCTATTCACTTTTTTAAAAGTGAACCGTTCTTGTGGAAATTACAAAATCAAGCTATAGTTGATTTGTGCAGGCTTGACGCCATTAAACCGACTGTTTTTCCTTCAAAATCCAGTGAAATAAGATCTGCCATGATTCCTTTTTAACCCGCGTTTTCAGTCACGTGACATTTTCCCGCCAAAGGATGTCAAGGCGAGGTTGAATAATAAGACAGATCTTGAACATGACTGAGCATGATAAATTACCAAGCTGGACATTGAATTGAGGCAACAGAAGGCAGAATACGAACAACAGAATTGAATTATCAATTAGGTAAACATGTTAGACATGGAATTGAGGTACCAAAATTACAAAAGGCAGAATACCAAAAACGGAATTCGGTAAACAAATTAGACATGGAATCGAGGCAGCATAATTACAGAAGGCAGAAGGCAGAATACGAATAACGGAATAGAGTGCGTGCTCGTGACGTCATTAAATTCTCAAATCCAAAACTAAAGAGCCCTTAAAGGTTTTATCCTCATGAGGCATGAGGTACTAAATTTATATCTGTTTACAACTTTCCAGCTCAATAGCGTCCTTCGTTTGGAAACCAGCGCATTTTCAATTTCGGAGTTATGGCGGTGCGTGACATGAAGCTAAGATCGCGTTTGTCGAAAAATATCCATTTAGGGACCGTTCATTTTTTGTAAGGTAGGGGGGGCTGGTGGGATTTGGGGGGGGGCCATGCGAAAAAAAATGGCTTTCGAGGGGGGGCCATCCCAAAAAAATAAGGGAAAAAGGGGGGGTCACGTGAAATATTTTAGTAAAACTTTAAAATGGCATAATGTTTGAATATCAAAAAAATTGCTATAGAATAAACATAGAAGGCAGGATACAAATTTATTACAAACTTTGCTTCTGCTTTAAAAAAACGTTCGGCGACAAAAAGCATTTGTAGCTACTGAAAAGAAGTATTTAACACTGTTATTTTCGAATGCAACTTTCACTGGCACTCATCTTCATCTTCACTGTCGTCGAGTTCTTCGTCGCCGCTTGTCCTGCTATGGGAGTCTCTTTCACCGATGCTGCAAGAAGCAGCAATGCTTTCGGTCAGAGTGTACTCTTCAGGGCACATGAAGGTGTAAACATAATCTCTGACTTCCTGCTCAAGGTTGGTGGTGATTCTGCTTCTTGCAGCATTGGTGAAATAATTCCCTTCCAAGAGCTGTGCGATATATGGGCCATCTCTTCTAAATGACGACGCGGAAACATCCTCAACTTTAAAGGGACACAGTCAGCTGGAGCACATGCGCATTAGATGCCATTTCATAGCTAATTTGCATATCACAGAGACGCGATCATACTGTTTTTAGCCAAATATGATAAAAATAGTATCATAGAATGAGCAAAAGCACACTCAAAACAGGCTATTCAGTAAACGATTGAAAATCAAGCAAAACGATGTGAAGATTAAAGCGGATGTACTTTGATTTCAGGTTGAGGTAAACTTTTTTCAAAGTGAGAAAACTAGTGTCCAGGTTAGCGCGGTCCCAAAGCTGACTGTGTCCCTTTAATACACTCTTCCGGGACGGCCGTTCTAGGAGGGTACACAAGGCATTGTGGAAGATCATTTCCTAGCGGGTTTCCAACACAGATTCTATAAACTCGTTGGACGTTATTTTCAGTCCGCTTCCTCTTTCTTTCATTTGACTTTCTGCGGTTTTCTTTTTCCCTTCTCCTTTTATTGATGTACTGTTTGAGTATGCCCTTGAATATGCTGTTATAATTGCTCTTCTTATTTTCTACTGCTTCCATGTCCTGCGTGACCTTCGTCAACTTAGCTTCTATACATTTAATCTGTTTTACATTAAAACTGTGGGCAAATTCTTTGCCCTACTTTAAAGCAAGCCCATTGGACTGAAAGAGGGTGGAATCGTGTTCCTTTACATCTTTCAATATGACATTCCACTTTTCCACCATTGCTCTGTGCTCTCACCCAGAGAGCGTTGCTCTATTTGCAGATAAGTTTATTTTCAAATCAAAGTTTGTGGTGGATTATCTTCAGCATCTTGAAGTGCTGGAATTTAAAAGGAAAAAGAGAGCACTAGAAAAGGCAAAGTTAAGTAGGGACGCAAAAAATAAATCATATGAGGATTATTATCCTTGGACTGAGTTGTGCGAAGATCTAACCAAGCTTAAAAAGCTACGTGTTCCAGAACTAAACAAGTACTTGAACCACCACGGGCTGAAGCAGCATTTGAAAAGCAGCAAGAGTGAGAAAGTAAAGGCAATTGTAAGACATTCATGCTTGCAGCAGAAGAGTCCTCTCAGAGCTGGCCAACCAACACTGAGAAATGCCAGGACATTGACACAAAGTGACAACATAGAAAGTGCTGACGGCAGTGAAACGGATGAAAGTGACAATGATGAGTATGACAGTGATGCCATTGACTCTGGGGGAGAAGATGACTCAAGTGACGTCATTCTTGCATTCATCAATTCAGATGAGGAAGATGCTAATGAGAGGCCAAATGCCACACGCTCAGGGCGAGCCATAACTAGGAGATCCGAAATTGACTTCTCTTTCTTTTGATTTGTTTTTTAAACAACAGCTCTCTGTAGTATAGGGATTGTAAATATTGTCTTCATAGTGAGCATAATAACGTGAAGTAGGGGGATAATAGAGAAATATTAAAAAAGTTGAAATCTAAAAATTGTTTGTTTAATTTTTTTGGGGGGGGGGTCATCCCAAAAAATGACCGCTATAAGGGGGGGCCATGTGAAAAAATTGGTAAGCTGAGGGGGGGTCATGCGATTTATAAATGGTGCTTTCCAAATCCCACCAGCCCCCCCTCCCTCATAAAAAATGAACGGTCCCTTATCTCGTGATTTTTAGCCATTTTAGGAGTTTTAAAAGTATTAGGAAAAGTGCTTGTGTAAATGTTTTTTGGTTCGGTTGAGGTAATCAGTTGTCTAGACCCAGATCTTTACACTATTTTCCGGCCGCCATATTGGAGGACTAAGGAGGTCCTCCAACATGGCGTCTCTCTATAACTTTGCGCGGAATATTTCGACGAATACCTCAACTTTGGGTCAACGCACAAACCTTAAACTTGGAGAACTGTCACAGTTTCTTGACTTTATCCACTGTATGTTTTTTGATTTTATTTTTATTGCGTGACAATGCACACACTCTATACTGAATTAGGTAAACAAATTAGACATGACTGGAGTTACGGCAACATAATACTGTAAATTACATAATGCAAACTTTGATGGTACAAAAGCAATGAAATCTAAACAATATTGTCTTTAGAAATCAGAAATGGCCGAATGTAACACGAATTATTAGGTCTGAATATGTAATTTCATGATCAATTCAACTTACCCTTGTCGGAGCTATAACGGCCATCCGTTGGGTCTCGCCGAATAGTGGTTCTGGCTCGTCGACATACTGTAGAACTGACTGTCGCTCATTAAGGCTATAAGCTTGACAGCATGAGAAACAGCGACCCATTTTGCTGACGGAACAGCGGGGATAGTTTCGTAGCTTTTAGTATGATGTTAAATGCGCAAAACGGAAGCTAGTCCTAAAAATTGTACATAGACATATCACGGCAGCCGTGATGCTGAAGTTGTAAACACTGTCGCACAAACCTTATCTTTCTACTTTCTCCTTTCTCCTGCTTTCTTTTCCCGATTTTATGTTTAAAGTGCGAAAAGGTTCATCAATTTTTGCCACACTTTACTATGACCGGAGAAACTTGTGTAGATATATTACAACAACGGGCTCATCACATGATCGGGCTCCTGTCACGAATTCCTTGTATTCCCATAATCCCCCTCTCCTCAGTGGCCCAGGGGTAGCTAGTCGCGACGACGCGATATTTTCGGGGGAAGATATTTTAGGGTGAAAGTTTAGAAAATAAGAAAACAATAGAGTAAAAATAACCTCTTGATTATCGGCATTGATTTGTTTAAAAATTAGGGACAATGATTGACAATTGTAATTTGACACGGTTGGAGTTTACGCTTTTGTTACATGTGGCTCGGGTATCAGTCAGTCCTTCAGTTACAGGCTCACCAGTTCAACGGTATCAAGCTAACCAGTTCCCCAGGGGGAGGGGGGGGGGGTGTACTTCCAGGAAAGTTGGGTGGGAGTGTGCGGCCCACTTCCCAAAACCCTTACCCTATTTATGACCAAAATCTGCGTTTTTTGTTACCCTATTTATGACCTGACCAAAAATTCGATAGCCTATTTATGACCGTTGTGACTGACACAGTTGCTCCAAACATAACACATGAAGGGCTTTTGTTGACGGTCTTATTGATAATGATGACAAAGTAGCTTCTTCTAAGAAACATACCCAATTCAAGACTAGAGTGCCAAAACCATACCCTATTTATAACCAAAATGGCCAAAATCGATACCGTAGTTATGACCAAAACGGCTGAAAAACCCTACCCTTTGGGGCCGCACATACCTATATAGTCCATATAAGGGAGTACCCCCCCCTCCCCCGGGACCAGTTCACGGGCTAACCAGTTTGGAAACTACGACCCGCCAGAGAAGTAAGTAAATATGACTGTAAATGAAAGCTTCGAATCGGGCTACTTTCCAGTGATCATTGTATGAAGAATTATAAGCAAGTTGAGTAGCGATGAATTGTATTGTTCCGTTTCAGAGCGGATTATTGCCACAATTAGCAGCTGAATTACCAGTTAAATAAAGGTGAAATTGATTATACGATATGTGGTGGTCGTTGGTTGGATCATGATGCAGTGCAATGCATAATTACGTGCAACAATACTCCCGTTCTTGTTGTAAACTTTGGCCCGAAAACATCTCGTCGTCCCGATTACCTGCCCCTGGGTCTCCGATTTACTTGTTTGAGCGCCGCCCCGATTAAGCGCCGCATATGAATCAAAGTATCATTTCAGCGCGGAATTTACCCTGGGCTGAAAATTTCAGCAGTGGTACTCGAACCTGGCTGGAATTTTAGCTGGGTCAAACATGCTTAAAAGTTCACGTAATCGGACAGCCCAAGCTGAATTCCGCATTGCTTAGTAGTGAAGCAAGAAGTCATTTCCATATTTGGCGGTCAGCAAATATTTCAGTTCGAGCTGAAATTCGTCCAGACTGCGAGCAGTCTCTCTTTTGCTCGAAAATCCGTGGGGAAGAGCGCAAAGAAGAACGCTACACAAGCGAGCGGCCAGTCGTGAGCGTGTGAGCGTGACATGCGAAGTCGCACGTCACGCTCACAGCCACGCTCGCACGCTCACTTGTGTTGCGTTCTTCCCAACGGATTTTCAAGGAAAAGAGAGACTACACGCAGTCTAAAATTCGTCATGTAAGTGCAACAAATTTCTACAAAATTTCAGTCCCCATGTCGGCTGAAATTCGCCATGTAATCCCCGTGTTAGTAAATTTCCTACTCATCCGCTGCCCTGAGAAACATCTAAATATTGCGTATTTCACTGAACGGGAACGACGAATCGAATGTGAACTTTTTATTTCCTCTTCTGAATTTAACACTGTATTTCCATGTTCAGCTTTTGTTCTGTGTTAGACAAACTGAATGGACCTAGCAATTTTACGACATTCCTAACTAAAATATAAAATCATTTTTTGATTGACGTTATGCATGGTGTTGTCATCGTGATTGGTTAAATTCGTCAAGGTGTTACAATAAGCCTCTATGTCCCCGGATTATAAGCCTCTCTGTACCTGACACAACCATATCATCCCCGGCTAAATCTGGGTACAGGTCCATCAATTAAAATAGAACAAACACTGCAGCAAAATTCGTCCAGGTTTAAACTCCATTGTTCCGAGCGCCCCTGGATATATCCCAAATGAAGTTACATAACCCAAAGGGCTTTTAAACTACTGGGTACATAGAAAAAATTCCAAAATATCTTTCATATCTAATGGAATAGAATGTCATTTATCTGTAGTAAATCTTTCAACTTGGTTTGAGCGCTGGGAAACCAACAGGTCTTAGAATTAATTCCAGGAACGTTTGAAAAGTCTTCTGCACAGAATTGAAAGTAAATGTTTCCCTAGCAAGGGATCGCGTTTGATTCTTTAACTTCTGGAGCGTGAGGTCTGTCGGCAGCATTTGTTGACGCGGTAAGGCTGCTGGAGGGAGTGTAATACACGCTTGTTGAACTTTTTTCCAATGAATGTTCTGGATTTGACTGGATTGTCTGAGGGTCAAGAATGGGTTGAGGTACTGCTGAGTATGAAGGTTGCGTGACATCTCCGCCAACTAGCCGCTGCGTGGGGTTTGACTCTGATTTGTCTTCCTGTGAACAGCGAAACAAAGTTAAACAAGCCTATTTGTGTTATGTTGGCTTTCTCCGCCTCCTTCATAGCCACAAGGTCGGAAGCTAGTCCCAAGCTCTCTGAAATGATTCGGCGAATAAGAACAAAGGGCTTTTATTTAGAAACGAGAGAAGAGCAGATTTCCTAGGTTGTTTCGTCCGGTTACAGCCTGGAGCCTGGGAATGGTCTACGTCAGGTAAAGAAGGCTAATGCAGGGGGCATCGATCTCCTAAGATTTTTCATGTGCGAGATGCCTTTAATTTTCACACATGAACTATAGATGACGGTGCTACACTTTTCTTCCTAAGCTAACTCAGGCTGGGTATTGAGGCTCTCCAGAGCTTTTAGGCTTTAAACCGCAAGCAATTCGCTGCTTTTGTTTTGTTTAAAAACATTTTATATGTTCTTTTTTTTGTATAGGAACGTCTAATTTTGAAGCTGAGGCTGAACGTTCTTATATTTTTTTGCGATTTGAAGCTGAAACGCTCTTAGGATGTTCTTAAATTTACACGGCATACAAGGTCAACTACCTTGATAATACTTCAGACTTTGTATCACCTGATGACTTTGATGGTGTGGAAGTTCTTTTGGAACAGTTATAAATAAGAACTGCCGATTACTTTACAAACCGCGATGTGTGTCATGCAATAAGAAAACCGTTGATAATGTTATACAAAACATGCCCATAAAGTTTTTGGGTTAATTTTACATTTTTTGTTACCTTTATTTTATGCTTGTCATTTAATACATACAGATACAGTAAGCAAAATAACACGTTCTTAATCGACTCTCAACTTGAGGAATGTTCTTAGTGGGTTCTTAAAATTTTGGTTAATCTCAGCCTCAACGTTCTTATAAAAAAGGTCCTTAGATAAAAAAGAGTGTACTTGGCAATATCTAACCGCGGGAGGTCAACTTGTTAGTGATATCGATCTATTAAAGGGAGCTACTTCACCAGACTCGGCGAACACTACGGAAGGTAGCCTGCGAACAGGCTCCCGGCGAGGACGGAAAAAATTTCGGCGCTTCGTTCGGGCTCACCGGGAGCCTGTTCGCAGGCTATACGGAAGGACGGAAATGTTCTTTTACGCAATTTCTAGTTGCCAAAAAAACGAAGCATTCTCATCAAATGTTTTGCATTTCGCTGGTCTTTTTTCAAAAAACAAAAACAAAACAAAACAAAAAAAACAACAACAACAACAACAACAAAACAAAACATTTTTACTCGGCAATATCTACCCACGGGAGGTCAATCTTTTAGCTCAATGAATAATAAGAACATCCTACCTCGAAACACGAGGAGACTTCAAGGCAAGTTCGAGGCAGCATCACCTTTTTTTTTGGCTTCTTTAACTAAACAAAGTAATTTTCAATTTTTTTCAACATTACATGCCGGTAGATATGCACGTTGTTAACAGTCCTTCGGCGAAGTTGGAGCCAGACCCTTTCAGTCAAGCAGTTGTCATAAGCTGTTTTGTGCGGCGTGCAAATAAGTATCACGACTTTTTCATGAGGCCAAGTTGATAATAATGATGATGGCGTGATCGGTTTTTGTTTTGCCTTAAACAACCCCTCTGCCGACTTTGAAATTACTTGCCCATAATGCTCTGTGTATTGAACAAGATATCAGTGACTTTATTAATTTGAAGAACAGTTGAGTGGAGGAACAAGGTTTTTTAAACTTGTTTGGTAAACTTGCAACTTCTTGAACTTCATACGAGTAGAATTTTAAAATTGATTGTGAGAAATTTTTGATCTGTCTTCAAGTTTTAACAATAGCCCAGCCGGAAACTGCGAGGATCTGGTAACTAAATACGGTATGCGATTAAAAGTAAACAGTCACGTAATGGTAAGCGATACAAGTCAAAATTACGTAAACTGCAGCAAAAAAAAAAATATATATATTTAAAAATAATAATAAAATAACTTAAAACTGAAAAAACAATGAAAAAATAAAAACACAAGAAAAACCAACGTTTACACGAATTGATTCTCGTGACTCGAATCTGACTGGGCTCGAGGATGGCTCGTGCTGAGATTAAACTCAAGGAACGGTCATGGGTATTGCGTGACGTTGCCAAGGGATATATGGAGATACTACTAAAGATTTTGTTTGACAAACGCGTAACGACATAACAGGGAACAGCGTCAAGGGAATCGGCGTGCTAGAGGATTATTAAACAAGAGTTTTTTTTTTGTTTTGTTAGCCTAAATAGCACTCTTGTTAACCTAAATAGCACTCCAATTACCTTGAATACAGAACAGATTTTGATTAGCACACTGCTAGCCGCAGTAGTGTTCTGGTTTGCTTAAAAAGCACTGACGAGCTGACAGTGGCTCTCAATATGCAATAATTGTAAGGTTACACGGTACAACCGTAAGAATTCGTTACACCGATTCTCGCTACATCGTTTTGCGTTTTAAACAAATTATTAAATGGTCTTAAATCGTTTCATTCAAGACAAGAATTATAATTCTAACCTAATAAATGTTCGTCGCTGAAAGGCGAGAGCCAGCGGCGAAGAGAACCAGAATCATAATGAAATATTCTTTGAACAGATATGCAGAGATCTCAAACGAAGATTGCCGAAATTAGCTACACAAAATACGGAGAGTTCCATTCGTGATTCTCAGTGTAAAATAGGTTTATACATGTTAATCGTATGCGAGTGGAGATCGGTTAAAATAAGTCTTACCTTCACGCAACAAGGTAATAATAGACTGAACAATTTCCCCATCGCCATCACTTGATTATTTGCCTCGCTCCAGTGTTACAGCGCAGATGTAAAGAGTAAATAAATGAGACACGAACTGACTTATCCCGTCCTTACGCGGTTACGGGCTGTTGGACGAATATAACACTACATTACAAGATGGCGCAAGATCAATGACAACAGGTCACGTACGAGAACATCATGTGATTTTCGTGTAACGCGATCTCGTTAATGACCGCGCGAGGCTAGGTACAGGGCTAAGTAGTTCTTTTACCTGCTTATATTTTACAATGTTTAGGCTTTCATTAAAACTTTAAACAAAAGCCATATAGTAATGAATGCAGGCGTCAATCTCGGTAGCTTGTTACGCATCCGGCGGGGGGGAACGGGGTGGAGGGGAAAGGGGGTTTCGCAACCACAAGCTGCAAATTACTAGACCCTAACCCCCACCACCCCCCACTCCTTCCCGCAGTGCTTCTACTGTACCCCTCCGTCTCGAAGGTATGTCACTCACGTTTCAACCCAATGCTCCGGGTGATGTTATTTTGATTTCGTTCTCTCTTCCGCCCGATCAAGACTCGTTGTAGAACACTGATGTTATCTGGACAATTGAATGTGAAAGTTTATTTTAAATCTCTATCTTAAACGTACAGGAATCTCGTTTAAGTCAAGGTAAGCACTAGTCAGGAAGGCAGAAATAGTAGGGATTTGGCTCCCATCACGCAAGAAAGACAAGTTCACCTTCAAAACTAACCGCGGTTTAAGCGGGCATCAAATTTCGCTTAAGTACAGTGTCTCCAGTTTCATTGGGAATCAGCAAGGTGTCTATTACGTTGAGCGAGTTCGCTTGAGCATTATTCTTCGATTGGAGATTGATCATCAACAAACTGCTGATGGTCGATGCTTGGTTCATGATTATTTACAAAACTTCCCTCAGAATTTAAAAAACCCTTTATGTAAAGCGAAAACGGTTTCGGAAACCGTCGCCAATTCACGTTGTGAAGCCTTTATATGAGTGCCGGTATGTTCTAATGGACTTTCGGAAGTTTGTCTCTAGTCAGTCTGTTTTAAGGTTTAGACAAAAGCGACAAACAGAAATACCGTCACCAATAGATCTGGAACCGGATATTGTAGAGACTCTAAAATGCAAATTTGGCTTAATTGTCGAGAGACACAATACTAAACCGAATAATACCATAAAGCGGCTGACTACTCAGTCGTGAAAACTGTTTTTACGTATTCAATGCCAAGTATCTTGCCTTTCAGCTTGGAATAATTAAGCTACTGAATAATAAATAATAAACCGTTGTTGAGACGAATGGGCAACCGGCCGAGGTAAAATACGGGTAAAATCTTTAATCAGTGTTACGCGCTTTCGAAACCTGCAAAAAAATTATAATTGACCATCAATATTAAGGACTTCTTTGAAATTCAGCTGAGTATCCAAGCTGAACTGAATTTTGAAAATAATGTTACGCAGGTAATCCTGTTTCCTAATTTTCCTCGCCAATTTTAATGATGTTATTCAAAAGAGGTTAACGGCTTGAACACTACGGTACTGAATATCTCTGTCTGTTCACACAAAGGTATGGAGCTGTCCTTGAATGACCTCCAACATGTCAAGCGTACCTTGAAAAGAACACCACCTCCAAAGGCTCCTTTGAGTCCATCCTCGGGTCAAAATGGCGCTGCTTCTTCCAATACAGGTCTGTCATCTGTGGCTTTGTTTAGAAATAAATTTGAGCAAAAACAAACACCGCCATCGAAGGGACATGTAGGCTCCTCACCATGTCAAGATGGCGGACAACGCTCAGAAGAAAAGGTCATGTCCGTGGCATCAGCAAAGGCTAAATTTGAACAGAAATCTTTATTGAAATCAGCACCTCCTTGGAAGCAAAGCACTGGAAACCAATCTAAGGCGGGCTCTCCCAATCTGGATAAAAACAGTAATACCAGCAAAGGAGAACCACCTCGTAAAACTTTACCACCAGTCTTCAGGATTGGTTCAGCGCCTGCCAAACCAGCTAAACCGGATCATTTGAAATTCAGGCTTAAAAAGTTCCAAGATAAAATCATTTTAGCGAGCGGCGTGACCACTGCCGCTATCACTTGCAAAGAAGGTAGGTTAAAACCAAAAATCAATAGAACATCTTCAATTACAGTACAACCCCGTCAACATGACCACATTTGTGCTACAAAATTGAGTTTACATAACAGGGAGTGACCATGTATCAAAAGAGTTCTTAAACTAAGAAAAAATATAGCTCTGACTGACCAAGTAATTGTTCGCGGCAAGTCTGACGCGGCGTTTTGTCTCGGCTAAGACACTCTTCAGAGACCTTTTAGAATTTAACATATAAAGTCTCCGTAATAAAGAGTTTGTACTGAGAGGGGTGCCATATGGCGAGGTTTCACTGTATGAGAATTTGACATACTACCAAAAAAGAGCAAAAAAAAAAAAAAAAAAAGACAATTTCATCGCGATCATTCGTCGTTCTATATAAACATAGGCTTTCCGATTCAAATGATATCGTTATGCTGTTTCAATTAATCACGCGAAAGTTTTTTACTATTGAATATGTCCGAAGGATGCTCTGTGATTTTCACACTTCTATTTTTGGGGCAACTCTCTGCTTTTCCACTAAAACAAAAGATCCAAAACAAAAGATCCAAAAAAATAAAAAAAATAAAAAAAATAAAATAAAATAAAATAAAATAAAATAAAATAAAATAAAATAAAATAAAATGCAGTGTAGTGCAGTGCAGTGCAGAGCAGTGCAGTGCAGTGCAATGAAATGCAATGCAATGAAATGAAATAAAATAAAATAACAATAATAAAGTAAGCACCCCAAAACACAACATCTAACCAGCAGTACCGAGTTTCAGAAACATTTAGCAGGTACGCAATCTCCAGCATTCGGTTTAAAGGTTTTAATAAGATGCCTGGGGAAACTCCCATATTGAAAGAACGGACGTGCTTGTTGGAAATTTTGAAAAAAAACCCTAAGAGGTACCCAGACCCAGTTTTGTGGGTGTGGCTTGAAATGTTTTTCACCCCTAAAAGGCACCAATTCTAAAACAACACGTAAACTGACACTGACTTTTTTCAGCTCGATATCCTAAAAAGTACCGTGAAAACTCCCACTGTGGACCTCACAAGTACCAAACCCGCATGTTTAACTCTCAAAAAGTACGATGAGCACCCCCGTCCTTTTTACATGGAACTCCCCCCGGGTGAGATGACCAAGGGTACCTCGGAAAGGACAGATTGGAGCTTAACTGCATGATTAAATGGGAAGTTATTCAAGTAGAAATATGTTTCCCCAATGAACTTTAAGGTTTGACTAACTTTACTTCTGTTTTGAAAAGAAGAGGAATTTGAAGAAAATGACGACACTTACGATGACGTGGCATCGGTACTTCAAAGGGGGAATCAAGGTAATTTTTAAAATAGATATTAAAAACAAACAAACAAACAAACGGTCAAATTTAACTTCTCTTCTCGTGTTGAAAAATAGTTCACTTGTTCGCTGCGCTTACTCGTGAAATATTCTTTAACACCTGAAGAGAAATTTCGTATCTCCGCGCGGCTATGTCAGGTTGCGTGATCAAATGGTGAAAGTTGAGAGACCTTGAGAGATTCTCTTGCGTATTTTTCACAGCGATGGCAAGGAATAAGGCAGGGAATACGAACCAGGGCGCTTATATGTAGTTTTATGCTCTGAGCTAACGGAAAAGGTAGGTTTTCCAGGGTCGAAAACAAGACTTCAATCTCGCGCTGGAAATGAATAATAAGATCTGGTCGCGTTAGTCGTAAGCTTACGCGTATGTTTTTGCGTTTGTTCTGACTTAAGAGTATAGCAAGAAAACTCTCTACTCTGGTATCGAGTTAATTTGTAAGTTTCTCAGACAATGGTTAATCATAACCAAAACCTGTTTTGATGGTTTCTTATTGTTTCTGCTTGTTTGGTGAGTTTGCAAAAGTTTTTGAAAGGAAAGTCTGACGCGTACAATTAGCTCATTTGCATAGTGCAGCTCGTGCACTTTCAAGTCCGCGTCGGTGTTTTCAATTGTCAACAAATCTTGACAAAGATTTCTTTCGTTATCTTTTGTGCTGAGATGCTGCAACAAAATTCACGAACGCAAAAAATGCTACTAACATCATGTGTGTTTCTTCAACATAAGCATAGTGAAGTTTAATACTGCGGAAATGAAAATAAACAAGGAGTTTTGATAACTCGATCAACAAAATCGAGATCGTTTTTCGAAGTTGATTAAAGAAAGCGTCAATGTAACTTTGCTGATTATTTCTGCTTTATTCATATGTTTTCAGCTTAGCTTTTAATATGTTCTCAAACATTTATCAATCTTAAACATATTTAAAAACTACAGAGTTATTGTTTGAGTTCGATGTACGTTTTCACACGAAAGTGCGGCGCAAGTACAATTTGTCATGTTTACTGACTGTACAAAACAAGCATCGGCGGGCGCTCTCATTCATCGACAACAGAGAATTTAGTGGATTTTTACACGAATAAAACTGAGCAGTATCTACGGACATAAAGTTATTGGGCCTTGATGAAACAGCAAGCGTTGCTTACAATTCAGGCGAAACTCAAACTGACCAAACTAGCAATTATTTTGTTTTACTTTTCAGTCGCGATAAACTGGCAAATTGCTCGCAAGCGTGTGGCAAGAGGAGCTAGGAAACTATGAAGTCCTAAAGCTCTGCTATATCTAAATATATCCAGCTGGTTTGTTGCTGTGTAATGGAAAAGCTGTTAATCTTCAACATATGTGAAATTTAAAGTGGAGTAATGTACAGCTCATGTAAAAGAAGCATCCGTCGGAACACAACTTGGTCAGCGATATATATAAGCTTGAAGCGGAACATACGTAAATTCGACACTGTCTTACTTCACTCAAACTGGAGCAGCTTACGACGAAAATACTTAAGAAAAATTCCAACAGACGTAAACGCATTGAGTTGTGGGCCAAAAACATGAAAAATTTCGGGAATTTCGGACGCCATTTCCCCCGCGCGACATCCGCAAAAATCCTCGCAGCATGTACGCGCGTGTGCCTTAGGCGATGGCGCAATTTGTTCTAAAAATAGAATTATTGTCCCATATCATGGGGATAACCCCAATACTTGAAATGGCGCGCGCTTACGGTCTCCGTCCCCGATTATGGCTCCTGATTTCACGACTTAAAATCATTGTAATAAGACTAACGATTCGATCCAACGTTCTTTATTTACATGATAGCTTTGTCGAGGCTGTTTCTTCGTCGCTACAGGCTTTTTGAATAAAGAAATATAGCGTTCAGTAAGAAATGTGCAGAATTCTACGACAACTGTGTAAAAACCCTTGTTCCCTGGCAGTATATTCCCAACACGCAATAGACCATTTTACAATTGTCTGTTCAGTGACCTGGCCTTTGAATGGCAACGAGGCTGGAGGTGACCTTGTTTTGATACAGACCTCACTGTTATTGTTGTGTAAATCAAGTTGTTCTTATGCTAACTAGTTGACACTTAGACGGGAAAAGCAGAGAGGTCTGTATCAGAGCAAGGTCACCTCCAGCCTCGCTTAGGCCATGCAGCTAAGCACACAACATTAAAATGGCCTATTATAATCTTCAAATGTTTAAAACTATCGTCACTCGTTAACTCGTTTACGAGTGCCAATAAACCGCTGGAAACAATTATTGTGTTCAAGAATTTATATTTTTTTAGTCTGCTACTGTTGCACCATGCGTCATAATTCTAGGTCAGCTCTTTGAAGGTTTTGGTATGAAGTAACGGGCCCTTATAATCGAACGGACGGGGAATTTACATGTCTAATGTCATAATGGGTACATTTGCATCTGCAAGGTTGTTGTGCGGAAAAACTCTACTGAATGCAATATGAACGGGCCTTATGTTTTGTCGATACGCGGTAGTTTCTTGTAATATGTGATTTCTGCCATTTCTTTCAAATTTCTCAATCATATTCTATGCGTTGTTTGTCCTTAACCACAGATGACCAATCAGACGATATTTATGAAAGCATGTGACAAGGAGGAAATGAATGGTGACATTTTAGGGAATGCCATGTTAGAGACGTCCCTCTCTTTACAAGAATGCAGAAGAACTAAACAAAAGAAGTTCATGTGGTTTAATTCAAGACTGCAAGATTTGTATCCGAAGTTGTGATAAACAAAGCTGCCTCACGCTTTTTCTTAGAAAAATTGAGTCACCGTTTTCAGAGCCCCCGCCCCATGCCTACGAAGGCATTTTGTGACATCATACTAAATGGTTACTTTGTTCCCATGCACACGTGTAATTAATTTTTCGGCATTGATTTTTGCATGACAGAACAAAACACACACTATTCTTGATAGTATGTAAATAGATTCTGAAAAGTCTAGTTTGTGAGGGATTGATAAAAGTATTGTATTGTACACCCGAATGAAGGATATATGGGAATTCCCATATATCTCATTATCTTTGATAAATTTTAATTCCCATAAATCTTGACAAAGTTTCCGCACATGTATCAGCAAATTTTTGATGTAACAAATTTCGTTTCTCAAATAGAAAATGGAAAGGCCAGTTTTTCAGCAAAGATGTTTGGGGTGTAAAAGAGAGTCTTATTATATAAACACCAATGAAATACCAAGTCAGCTTTAGCGCGAAAGCATTATATCTTCACACGTGAAAATAACATACTATTTTCACGTCTGAAAAGATCACCGTCGCTATGGTTACATTATAATTCCCTTAAATCTGTACTTAAATGTATTGATGTATGATCGAAACATCATCGGATCTTCCTCGGAAATCTTCGGTTTTCTTCGGTAATCTTCGGACGTTTTCGGTAAGTTGAAAACTCGAAGAAATTCCATATCAACCCGACCAAAAGACAATTTTGCGAAGAACATTTTGTCGTAAGAGTGGGGCTTATTTTAATTAAGTTAATTTTTGTAGGTAAAGAGACATCCAGAAGGTACGCTGCAAAATAAACCGTGCAGTTGTAGTCCCCGGCCATAAGAGTCACTAAATTTCTCTAACCCTCTTCAGGTCGACTTTTAGCACCGCTAGGCTGATTTCGGAAACTTTAAATAAATAAATATTCTAACGAAATGCTGTACACCAAACAACTAAGACCACGTTTGAATGTACAATCAGATTCGATCCGCGCTAAAGTATTTATTCAACCGAAACGTAGGAACATTATATCGTTAGCTTTTAATTGCCTGTGTATTTCTAAAGCATTATTAATATAAATATTGTAAAGTGAAAATAAACTGTCCTGAGCAAGGCTATTTCTCGTTTGACCCGCATTCTGTCAGTCAATTCATTGGCGAAAAAAAAAGCGGTGTAATCATGATAGAACGGCTTCAGAGGAAATAGGTACTCTGGAGAGAAAAATATTAGAACAAAGAATTACACTTTATTTAAGCATCGACGTTAAACAGTAAAAGAAAACCCTTTGTCCTGAACCCGGGGGGTGACTCCCATACAAAAAGGAAGGGGTTGCTCGTCGGAAATTTTGAAAATTACCCCTAAGAGGTACCAAGATCCTGTTTTGTGGCCGTGGCTTGAAAATGTTTTTCACCCCTAAGAGTTACCAACTCTCAAACAATACACTAACTGACACCGACTTTTTTCGACTCAGTACCCTGAAAGGTGGGAGGCGCGGTGGCCTCATGGTTAGTGCGCTCGTCTCCGGATCGAGCGGTCCGGGTTCGAGCCCTGGCCAGGGACGTTGTGTTGTGTTCTTGGGCAAGACAATTTACTCTCACAGTGCCTCTCTCCATCCAGGTGTATAAATGGGTACCGGCGAGCTTAACGCTGGGGGTAACCCTGCGATGGACTAGCATCCCATCCAGGGGGGAGTAGAAATACTCCTAGTCGCTTCATGCTACAGAAACCGGGATAAGCTCCGGCCTGATGGGCCACTTGGCTCGCATGCAGACTTTACCTTACCTTTACCTACCCTAAAAGGTATCGCAAATGCTCCTGCTGTGGATCTTTTGAGGCTGAACACCCTAAGAGATACCAAAACGGCTTTTTTATCCCCTAAAATGTACGACGAGCACCCCCGTCGTTGTTATATGGGATTTCCCTCCCCCCCCCCAAAACCGGGCCCTGAAATGGGACGTTAACCAAATATTTACGGTTATTTAATGCTCTCTGGTAGTGTATGCTAAATATCACTCTAGTGGCTTGAGATATCTTATTCCAGAACTTGTTAGATTAAAATACAAAGTCACTTATATATAGTCCGCGTTACACCATTCGAAAGCGCTCAATAACTATGCATGTATATGTATCACATAGAATTTCAACGTATTCATAAATAACATAACTGTGAAAATCATTAATTTCCTGCTTCTCCTGAAAACTTGATACACCAGGCACCAATATTTTAAACCCGGGGTTGGGGGGCGGGGGGCGTCTCCCATACAAACAGGACGGGGGTGCCTGTCGAAAATTTTGATAAGAACCCCTAAGAGGTACCAAAATCCTACTTTGTGAGCGTGGTTTGAAATTTTTTCACCCCTTGGAGGTACCAATTCTAAAACATCAATTAAGCACCTGTCATATTTCTTCGGCTCAATACCCTAAACGGTACCACAAAAGCGCCCGCTGTGGACCTTTTGAAACTGAACACCCTAACAGTTACCAAAACCACTTTTTTAACCTCTAAAAGGTACGACGAACACCCCTGTCCAGTTTATATGGCTGTCCTCCGGGGTTTTAAAACAGCAATTTCTACTGAATGTAACCTGGCAAGTGCAAGCTTTTCTTCCTATCTAACAAACTTCTTGTTTATCATGACTGAATTAAAAGTATAGTTACCACAGAAAAGTTTTAGCTTTATTGTTCGAAATTTGAAGGCAATAATTTCCAATAACTGACCAAGAACACAATTTCTTCACACAGCGTCGATGCATACATAGAGGCAATGGTTGTTCACCATTTACACGGAGAAGCCGGTTCGTCAATGATTTATGCAAACGGAGCAAAAATGTCTGATGGTAAGTTCCGTTCGGATTGGCCGTTTACCAAAAAAAACACCAACTGACCGAAAGAGACTAGGACGAGTTCGGCCTGATCATAATCCCAAAATATTTACAAATGGTAAGCACATTTCCACACGGATATTTCGGGTGGAAATTTTGGACTACCTTTCAAGACGTTCCGTTTATTTCGGAAATTGTCCTGTCGGTTAAGCCAAAATTGTCTTACATTTACATTCTGACCAAACCTGTTTCCGGAATTTTTGGGTAAACGGTGAACAATCAATGTGTCACAGAAATCTGGGGGCACCAATATGGCCAGCGCTGTAACAGTCGGTAAGTATGGTTTGTATTAAGAGCTAGCCACTCAGTTTTAACTAATAAAATTCTAAAGTTTGATGGGCAAGTGAAACTCTGCGCCGTCCAACCAGCTCCTAAATATTGCGGCTATTGTTTATTACATACAATTAGGAAAATTAGTTTTCATCTTCTGTCAACTCGTTCACTATTAATCGCGTGCAGTACAGCTGTAACATGGGGACTTTTCTTTGAGAGATGATCTGATTGTATAAAACAAAGGTCGACTCGCTACATTACTTTATTTATTGTTACAAGTTCACGTTTATCTGGGCTCACTCATTGTACCTACGAAAAAAACAAGAAAGTAAATTCAGTTCTAAATCACAACAATCACAGTGCCATGTTCACACAATTTCTCATCTTGCTGCTGCCCTCTCCAAAGGCTTTTCTAACTATTTTTTTTTCTTAGCGCAAGGGACGATTGAGAGACTGGGAGTGAGCAAGAAGGCGCGAGAGGGAGGTGGTAGCGAGTGAGGAGTGCACCCCTCCTCACTAGTTAATTATTATATTTTTTGCTATTACGCGGTCGACTGGGGACGAGGCAGATCATACGGTATGTCTCGCTCGGCATGACGACCGAAGCATGCCAAATGTAGTGATTTTTCAAATATCCCTTTTAAATTTCTTAGCATGAAGGACACCACTAAGATAAATGATTTGGTCTAGGTAAAATATTATTTTTTTCTTTCAATCTGCTCTGCTTCGGAAGGGGATATCGGTTCTACCTTTTGTAGGCGGGCTGATAACGTCATAGTAACATAAGCAAAATACAGCTGACATGATGATTTTTCAACTTACGACTCTTAGCAAGCTTGTGCACAGGCACTCCAGGCTCAACGCTCATTGAGCGGTTACGTTGATTTCGCTGCGGCGATCTCGGGGGAATCTTGGGGGAGAATCCCACAGATGTTGCGTCAATGGAATGAGACTTTTGACGAAGAAATACGTCTGGGAAGTCTGGATGACGCGGTAATCCATTCATTCCTGTATTGAGTTTAAGAGAAAATATTTAACTGTGAAATAAATTTATCCAGTGTAAGCAAGCAAAATGTTATTCCAAGCCCACAGCTGTCGTCTCGCACCAGCTGATCCTATTTTCCTCCCTCTCCCCTTCCTCCCTCCCTCACTCCCTCACTCACTCCCTTCCGCCCTCCATCTCTCCCTCTCTCCTCCTGTTCTTCCCTTGGTTTCTCCCTCTCTCTCCCTCTCTCCCTTGCTGCTTTCCGCCTCCCCCATCCCTCCCTCCCTTCCTCCCCTCTCTCCATCTCTCTCTCGCTCTCCATCCCTCCATCCTTCCCTTCATCCTTCCTTCCCTCCCTCCCTTGCTCCTTTGCGCCTAACCCCCATTCCTCCCTTCCTTCCTTCCTTCCTCCCCTCCACCCCCCCACCTCTCTCCTTCCCTCCATCCTTCACTGCCTCTCTCCATCCCTCCTTCTCTCCCTCCCAGATCCTTCCCTCCCACCATCCCTCCTTGCATTCCTCCTCTCCTCCTTCCCTCTCACCCACCTTTCCTTCCCCCCTCCCTCGTTCAGTTCTTTCGATCATGCCATCATTTCATTATTCCGCTTTCTTTAATCAAGTAGTCTACATCATACCTTGACGAGGTTTTACTGGCAGGGTTAATGCATTTCTTGCTCCATTACAAGAGCCATAGTTTCTGTAAGAGATGCATAGACCGATACGAATCAAAGGACGTTTTTATCAGGGTGTTTAAAAAGCAAAATAATTTCATTATTTTTTAACATTCGATCAAAGTTAAACTATTTCAATTGCTTATTTAGACTACTTAAGAATGGCTGACTGTTAGGATCGAGAAACGCCGGTCAACGTCCCATTTGACAAATCGCTCATATTTTGCCCAAAGATACCCTTAGGTGACCTAATTCTAAAAATCATATTTAAAGGTTCCAGCGAATTTTTATTTTTCAGAAATTCGCGAAAATTTGAAAGCGCGATCAAAAATGCGGTTTTTCGTGTAATAAAATGACCGAAATAAGGTGCGACGACGAAGCGCTGCTTAAGTCTTAAAATAAACTCAATTGACTTCAAACTTGACACAAATGTGGAACAACCCACTCTAATTTATTTCTCTCTTTAAACTAATCTCAGCTATGTTGATATAGTGGTTTTCCCAACCATTTTAAAATCACCTAAGAAGCGTGTGAAAAATAACGGCAAAATATAGGTCATGTTTAACAGCATAAAAATGCATCTGGTACCTCACTTTCCGATTATTTTACTTTCCAGCCTTAAAATATCATTATTAAAGATATACCATGCCAAGTTTCATGCTCGAACTCGCAGTATTTCCCTTTGTGAAAAACGAAAATCTACGTCAATGTGTTGGGCGCAAATAACACAATAATTATGCACGAACCAGAGACAAATCAATTTCAATGGCGAAAGTAAAGGGCTATCATTAATAAGAATCCCGTCAATTCACTGCTATCAGTAGAAACATAATGTCCACTGCATAAAAACTGTTTTTAGACGTTTTCGAACCATTGCGCGTTAACTTTGTTTAATTTCCTGTCCGCCGTCATGTCTAGTTTGTCATCGCGTGTATTTCCTTAATGTAAACAACACGTGAATGGTTGTCATAACAAACGCAAGAGATTTCCTGGAACCTTAATGTTTCGATTCACCAAAACGCTTTAAGTTCGTTAAGACACAATAATAGGTCGACTTGGAATGCTGTTTAGCATCAAGGACGTTAAAGGACTGTAAATTAAGCGAGTTGAAATATCTTGAAGCAAATCAAATTCGCGCCCTTATTTTAATTTGGTAAACGCCGATCTCCGTTCAAGTTCAAGAAGTCGAGAGGTTAATCCGGCAATGTATTACCGGTACAACAACAAAATCAAACCGAGGTCATCAAAAGTGTAAGTTTAAAAGTGTAGTGGCAATTCAATTACCAAACAAATTTCGCCCATATAAATTGGAAACAAGAAGTGAAACAGTCTGACCAGGAACAAATAACCAAAACATTAATACGACTAATTTAATCCGAAAATGTTGCAGAGAACATACCTTTCAACATTTCGCAATTTCCATAAACCGACTACAGGTTTAAAGTAGCGACAGTAGATTGAAATGCGCTTTTTAAAGCTGTCCTACCCAGGAACAATTATTTCTTGTTTTTGAATGGCTCTTAGTTGTAGCTACAGTCGGAGAAGGGGGGGGGACGGGGGGGGGGGACGGGGGGGGGAGAGGGTACTCCCGGAAATTTCGGATATCTGTATTCCGTGGAAGATTAAGTGGTCTCCAGCTCTTAACGCCAACACTGAAACACTAGATGATTCTCGAAGTATCACAGGGATCACTAAGCTAAATAATTTTGAGTGTAGCTCCGCTGAGTCAATTACCTGTTGGCGCGCATATTTCATTGACCGTGGACAGGTGGAAAAACAGTTAAACCGGAAAAGCCTGTTGCACATTGTAATTTAGCGTTGTCCAACATGCAGTCGGTCTGGTTGTAATGTTAATCGTATTTGAGAGAATCTCAAGTTTTCTTTCGACACATACTGGTGTGACATACTACTAGATGGGCGTGGCCGAGAGCCACGGGTCAAGTCAGTCAAGTCGCCATGCTTAAGGTGGTATGGTACCCTCAATATGGACCAAAAAGTTTGTTTAAATATGGTAAAGAAAGATCAATTGTGTGCTATTGCACTCAAGAAGAGAAATTAAATTTCTAGAGTTTTACTCAAAATGGTTGCTATGGAAACCAGCCACAGCCTTTTGAAGTAGTGTTTTACAGTATTGACGCCAACACTTCCTGCTCTTTTACAAAACAAGAATTGACTGTCAAATAAGCATATCATGTAAGTTTCTGTTTTGTTCTGTGATATGAACCTAAGTTTTGACAGTTAACTCTTATTTTCAGTGCTTTTTACAGCTTTATTTGGAAATAACCTTATTTTTACCACACCCAGTGGACAAATCATCTCATGTCACGTGAAACCTTAAAATGTTACGATTTTTTTGGTTTATATCCTCACGACACTATTGGTCTTTGATGAGCCCAAGTTTCAGAAATTCTACTTAAAAACCTTGCAAAGTAGAAATGTTGGCGCGAAGTCAGTCGGTACAAAAGTAAACTTTTGAGAAAAATGCACTTTAAGTTTCTTACACGAAGTATTAAGCATTTAACGAGCCACAAATAGTGGGGGGGGGGGGTGCAGATTGGATCTCGGGGGAGGGGGTGCAATGGTTGTTCTATTTTGTAAAAAGTTACCGCAGTTGTGAGAAATATTCCTTGTCATAAGGGAAATGAATGAGCCTGTGATGGCAATTTGAGGCAAAGCTTTTCACAAATAATTATACCAATCGAGTTGTGCATGTCTTAAAAGTTTTTTCTAAATAGTTTCGTTCATATAAGTTAAAAATAATCTATATTTTTGGTCACGTTCTTATAGTAAACAGTCGTTGCTATGGCCGTTGCCACGTGAAAAAACTTATACCACTGTGTACTTTCCTTAAATTTCACACTCATCTGGAAGGAAATTCGGCAAGATCGTTTCAAAATATTTTTGACCAGTCCTCAAGGGTCTTAAGTCTTGTATTTCCAAGAAATTGAATTTTTCATGAACATCGCCATATTTTAGGGTACCATACCACCTTAACTGTTTTTCCACCTGTCCACGGTCAATGCAATATGCGCGCCAACAGGTAATTGACTCAGCGGAGCTACACTCAAAATTATTTAGCTTAGTGATCCCTGTGATACTTCGAGAATCATCTAGTGTTTCAGTGTTGGCGTTAAGAGCTGGAGACCACTTAATCTTCCACGTCATACAGATATCCGAAATTTCCGGGAATACCCTCTCCCCCCCCCCCCCACCCCCCGTCTCCGACTGTAGCTACAACTAAGAGCCATTCAAAAACAAGAAATAATTGTTCCTGGGCAGGACAGCTTTAAAAAGCGCATTTCAATCTACTGTCGCTACTTTAAACTTGCGAAATGTTGAACATTTGCGCAAGAGCAGTGAAAGCGTGACTGGGCTGCTCGTACCGTTGTCTGACAACTTTTACTGAGTCTCGAATATCAGCCAGCAGCATGGTTGCCGATATAACAAATACAGATCCATAAGGCCCCTGATTCTTACAGCAGAAAGCTTGGGCTCTTTAAGGCAATGCGGAGTGGTATTGAGAGGAATCGACGGCTTTTAGGTATGTTCTCTGCAACATTTTCGAATTAAATTAGTCGTATTAATGTTTTGGTTATTTGTTTCGGGTCAGACCGTTTCACTTCTTGTTTCCAATTTATATGGGCGAAATTTATTTGGAACTTGCCACTACACTTTTAAACTTACACTTTTGATGACCTCGGTTTGATTTTGTTGTTGTACCGGTAATACATTGCCGGATTAACCTCTCGACTTCTTGAACTTGAACGGAGATCGGCGTTTACCAAATTAAAATAAGGGCGCGAATTTGATTTGCTTCAAGATATTTCAACTCGCTTAATTTACAGTCCTTTAACGTCCTTGATGCTAAACAGCATTCCAAGTCGACCTATTATTGTGTCTTAACGAACTTAAAGCGTTTTGGTGAATCGAAACATTAAGGTTCCAGGAAATCTCTTGCGTTTGTTATGACAACCATTCACGTGTTGTTTACATTAAGGAAATACACGCGATGACAAACTAGACATGACGGCGGACAGGAAATTAAACAAAGTTAACGCGCAATGGTTCGAAAACGTCTAAAAACAGTTTTTATGCAGTGGACATTATGTTTCTACTGATAGCAGTGAATTGACGGGATTCTTATTAATGATAGCCCTTTACTTTCGCCATTGAAATTGATTTGTCTCTGGTTCGTGCATAATTATTGTGTTATTTGCGCCCAACACATTGACGTAGATTTTCGTTTTTCACAAAGGGAAATACTGCGAGTTCGAGCATGAAACTTGGCATGGTATATCTTTAATAATGATATTTTAAGGCTGGAAAGTAAAATAATCGGAAAGTGAGGTACCAGATGCATTTTTATGCTGTTAAACATGACCTATATTTTGCCGTTATTTTTCACACGCTTCTTAGGTGATTTTAAAATGGTTGGGAAAACCACTATATCAACATAGCTGAGATTAGTTTAAAGAGAGAAATAAATTAGAGTGGGTTGTTCCACATTTGTGTCAAGTTTGAAGTCAATTGAGTTTATTTTAAGACTTAAGCAGCGCTTCGTCGTCGCACCTTATTTCGGTCATTTTATTTCACGAAAAACCGCACTTTGACCGCGCTTTCAAATTTTCGCGAATTTCTGAAAAATAAAAATTCGCTGGAACCTTTAAATATGATTTTTAGAATTAGGTAACCTAAGGGTATCTTTGGGCAAAATATGAGCGATTTGTCAAATGGAACGTTGACCGGCGTTTCTCGATCCTAACAGTCAGCCATTCTTAATATGTTCGACAGAATCGTAGTAAAGGTCTAAGCTGTTCAGTTGAACGTCTGTCGCACTCTGTGATGTGACTGCCTTATTTCATGGTTAACGAGGCAGATTCTATATAACCAAGCACAGAGCTAATTTAGCTCCTCTAAGATGTAAGAACTTGAAGCACATCGGAGATTTTCTCAATATCTTTTAGTCTTCCTAATAATTCGGGCGTCAATGAATCTTAAATGCTACCAAGTCAATCACCGTTATCACAAACATTAGCTTGTGAAATTCCAGTGTTTCTTTGAGCTAACTTCTCAGATAAACCCAAATGAATACTTACTTGGTATTTGGTCTATGGGATAACTATAAAGAAAAAGAAAAACAAGGTTTAATTGAGAAGGTAAGGAGATAGCTCGATGGCCAGGATCAGGCATTCAGCTAGTGAGCGAAATTAACAGCAGTTCTCTTTAAAATAACGTTTCCGAGGAAACCTGGCTTAGAAAAGGTTTGCCCTGTACTATAACTAATTGTAATCTAAGCTACGGGAAGTATCGAAGAGGAGACACGTGAAAAGAGCAAAAGTTGGATGGTGGTGTGTGTGTGGTGGGTTGGGATGGCACATGGCAACTAAAAGTGCATAGGCGCCTCCACACATGGAGATAGGGAAAATACGAACTAAACAAGGCTGATATCAAGTGCCCGCGGAAGGATTGAACTATGAACGGGATTTTATAAGTTGTTCTTCACACTAAATTGAAATCTCGATGAGTTTATAGAGTAAATTAAAACACTTACGTTAGGATCTGATCCCCTCCATCCATTAGCTAAACCTGCAGTAGCTGCGAAATAAAAAAAAGTGAAATAATCTTATCGAGCGGATAGAACGCGCGAGACCCTAAAACATGATTTTGTTCTGAAAAAGCAAACTGATAGAAAGATTATCGAAACAAATAAATGTTCAAAAATCATACACAACATGCAGTTTATGAAATCTGATCTACTTTTATCTAGCCACCACCTAATTGGTTGAGGTTGTCTAGCACGATCAGCACTCTAGGGTATATGCATGCGTAAATGTTAAAGAAGACTCTGGATGGCTTTTACAACTCTCCTGATCAGACTTTGCTATTTTTTTCTATACTCTACCTCTGTGAGCAAAGGAAAATTTTGCCCTGGCCGGTAATTGTGGCGATCGGGGACTTCCTGGTGGCCCGGAAGTTGTTTCTTCACAGATTGGCTGTTGACTGCAAAACACCAAAACACTTAAAACCAAAGAATATGGAATATGTAACATAAAAGTTTGAAATGATATACGGTACTTAAGCACTGTTTTAATAGCCTGCGAGCAAGCTCTTCGCGGGGAAAGAAAGGAGAGGAAAGGGGCTCTACTTTCTTCATATTAAAAAAAAAAACAAAAAAAAAAAACAAAAAAAGAAAACAGAATTACTGATATACTTACTCAAATTGTGATTGCATTCTGGTGTAAATCTGAAACAAAAACATTTAGGCGTTCACTCACTTTCGCTGGATCCAGTTTGTTTCCCTTTTATCAATGAGTTGTTTTTGTGATCACTCTTTTATTCACAAGAATGATCAAAATTGCATTTCTCCTCACAATACAAATACGCTGTCAACCACACATGTGATGAGAAAAAAGAAAATGATCCTCCAGGGTTAGAAATTAGAGCTATGAACCAGGGATAACGTCTTTATATAGTACTTACTATAATCGATATTTTGACTGACGGAGGTTGGGTTCAATTTCTTGGCAATGGAACATAAAACAAAATATCCATCACATTTGAGAGAACTTACGTTTGGATCTGAGCCACGTCTTTCACCCATTCCCTGCTCACCTGCAATTTTGCGTAAAGAACACAATCAAACATTTCAAGCCAAGGCTGCTGAGATATAAGGGATCGTATCGCTGTGCCCCCTTATGACAGACAAGCAGCGAAGCAGCTAGACAGAGAATACCATTGTTTTTTCCCTCGATGAGATGCTTGTATGCCCAAAATTCGGCCTTACCCATTTATGAAACTGCGTGGGTTTAATTAAGCATTGCAGCACAACGAGCGCGAAATAGACTTGAGCTCTGAGGCTAGTCATGCATAAGCTTATGACCAAGTGAATGAGTTATGAGCATGCCGTTACTCCTCACACAAAGACAATCTCAAATAGACATAGATCGGATTTGAATGTTCTGATGTACATTTTTTATAGAACACTTAAATAACTGTACATACCCAAGAAGAATCTGGGTGAAAGAGGTGACCGCGGAGATCTTGGAGACCTTGGCGGAAGCGGGGGGGCGTTACCGCATGTAGGGATGTCGTGGATGGAGTGCCGTTTATTGTCAAGACAGTGGTGCTTTGGGGGTAAGGCGGGCGCTCTTTCGAAATCCTTACGGGGCACGTCATAAATCAGCTCTTCTCTATGCTACAAAAGGAACAACACACACAGCTGGTCAGTATCGGCGATGAAAATTCACTTCCTATATAGTTGCAGGCTGAAAAGGCTCGCGGGGGATCGTGGGGCTCGTGGGGCTAACGGCCACCTCCCTACAAGACCCCACCTCTCTACAGCGGTCTTTTGTTTCGTCCCGGCGGACGGTTCATGCATCATTCTTATTTAAACTCTCTACAACGGTTATATCTCCACAACGACAACAGCCACTAAAACGCGTCCCAACTGCCAAAATGACCTCTCCACATGTACAACGGCCAGATAATCAACGACTGACGAATGGTGTATACAAAATCCCATTTTACTTTGTAAAACGTCACGAATAGCGGGTCTCTATGTCTGTTTGGTTTCTGTTTTATTGATATATTTTGACTGTGTTAGGTATCTCGATGCTACAAAGAACACTTTTAAATATACAAATGTTGTACCCCCCGAAAAAACAGGTGTCATGTTACATCCCTACCTCCCCTTAGCGGCCATCTCTCTATAACGGCCACTTTCATCTGTCCCCAAGGTGTCCATTGTAGAGATGTTTGACTAGATAAGAATTTATCTAGTTAATACTAAATGAAGTAGCTAGTGATTCTTGCTACTTTAGAGAAAATAAAATTACTTTGTATATTACGAAATTACCTCTCTAGCACTCCTCTGAATGAATTTACTAAATGCTTTTGCCGTTTCCTCGCTAATATCACTATTTCTCCAGCTTTGATTGACAGCTTGTTCTGCTATATGAATTGCTTTCCAAATTTCAGAAGTCATCGTTTTCTCTGATGAACAACGCAATAGATAGTACTAATTAAAAAAAAACAATTCGAATTTAATACATGCAACAGCTAAGTCGTGTGTAACTTTGTTTACTAAACACAGCACTACTAAAACGATTCCTGAATGGGAACTGAGAGCTTTTTTAATCAATCAAAAATGCGGTGTTGCAATCATTGGATATCTAACTTACCGTTCTCTTGATTTTCAGGTCGTGACATTCTCACATAGTCATATTCTTCATCAGGCTGATCTAGAGGCATTTTTGGGTCCATCTCTATGTAATTCTCTTGATTATCCTGATCATAGTTGTTGTTGACTTCCATCTCAGTTGAGGGGATATTTTTTGTATGCATTCGTTCGTTTGCCTTAAAAAAAAGAAATATGAAAAGAGATTTTAGTGTTTCCATAGTATATCTGTTCGCTTATTTGTTACCTTGAATTCATTGTTCTTCGCCTGAATGTTCTTTTAAGCAACCAATGTCAAAAACAGAATTGCGCGATTTTGCTGGTTTGTGCTTACTTTCAGAAATCCTTTCTGATTTAGTTCATAAAACCCTGTCCGCATACAATATTTTATGAAGCGGACCAAATTTATGCCAATTAACATACCAATTATTCATAAAACTTTGGGGGTAAACGAGACAGGAAGACAAAAAAAAATTGGTATTCAACAAATCATAGACTAGTATCAAGCTTGTCAACCTCATAATGCACGTTTTTCCTCTTTGTAAAGAGCTTTCTGTTCTAAACAGTTTGATCGTTCGAGCGTAAGGGCTGTTCAAACGACCTCCATGTTTGTTGCATATGGCGAGTGCCACCTGAGGAGAGTATACAATCTACCCACCCCCTCCCCCCACCCCTGTATATTTGGATCTACTCTTGCAATGTCTCTTTCGCCATATGAAAAAATAAACAAGGTGGCCGCCGCGATCAGAAGGCCAACACTAGGAGCGTGCAACTCCCATACTAAGCCTATGTCATGACATTTTTAAGGACTGGTCTATTTTTAGGCCTCTTTTACCGCGAAATAGGTCAGTTCCAGTCTACATGAGCGCGCATCGGTGGGAAAAAAAACGTTTTTCTTTTTAATCTTCCGGTGAAATTATGACGTCAGTGATTTGTCACCGAGGTTCCTGCGGGGGTCTGAATTCGCGGTAAGTTCAAACTAAAAATAGGTCTGTGAAAACGCTGTGACAGGAATATGGGGTAGTTGCTCGCTCCTAGCGATGGGCTCCTGGTATGACCACTTGACAGAAAATAATCGACTTTAAACAGTTTACTTATAAGCTGGCTTAAATTCGTTCAAGGGCAAAGTCACCTCAAAATCTTGTAGATCTTCTGATATTTCGAAGTGTCCATATTTCTCTGCTAATTCCTTTGGGCACATGCCGTGTTTATTTTGGAGTGCGCACGCCTGTCGTGCCGCTGGGCAGTACTGTAGGCACGCCGCTACGGCACGCTTGAGTCCGTGGGCAGCTCCAAAGTGAATAAGAGTGGGGTATATGGTTCTCGACTGACCTGAAACTGATTCAGATGTGATGATAGTTATTGAAAACGTTGTACTTGCCGGCAATTAACAACAAGGGGGCATCAGAAAAAGACAATAACACTAACGAATCGAAAACAGCCTACAAGAAAATTAGTACAAAATTATTACATATTTACATAATGACGCATACTAAACTTGTGTTATAACTATAGTATCAGGAAAGTATTCAGTTTTATTAAAATCTAGATCATTGGATAAATGGAACTAGAGAGTTTTCATTGGCTTAGCCATCATGGGTTATGAGCCATTATACCATGCTCTACAAATATGGTAAACGTAGGCGCGAGTTTTTGGGACGTTTTTATTTTTATTCTAGTCTAGTTTTCTATATTTTGGAAGCGTTTTTACGAAAACAATCATTCCACTCGCGCTTGTTGGATCTGAGATGACTATAGCTAACTCGGCGCTAGGCGCTTCTTTGGCTCTCTACCATCTCAGATCCAAAGCGCGCTCGTGGAATAATTGTTAAATAAAACTGAAATGAAGATACGATACGATAAGATTTACGTTACAGCGGCTAGTTTCTGAAAGAACTTGACACTTTTAAACTAAAATCAGCTGAACGTAGCTTATAAGGTCATATAATAATAATAATAATAATAATAATAATGATAATAATAACAAGGACTTATAATAATAAAAATGTTTATTCGTGGCTTATAAAAAATTACAACTGTAAAAATTCTTAGGACAATATATATGCCAGGGAAATACTTACAAACGAATTACAAATTACACTCATTCTTTACAATCCTTATAAATTTGTCTATTATCATTTGTCGAAAAAATTTAAATAAGAATAGTAAAAAATACTCTACACATTTAAATGGCAAAAACTCTACTTTAAAAATACACTGTAGCTATATGCAGGTCCACTTCTTATTAATAATAATAATAATAATAATAATAATAATAATAATAATTTTTGTTTTTTAAAATATTGAGCACTTTTCATACAAACTTGAATCTTACATGTATCTGGTAAAAAATTATTATTATAATAATAATAATAATAACATTTATAATGCGCAAATTTCATAAAATGTTCAAATGCGCCTGACAAGATTAAAAAGGGAATAAAAAGGCTAAAAAGGTAAAATTACAATTAAAAGTAAACTATAACCAACCTTCCACTTGTCCGGTTTGGGGAATCTCAAGCAAATGAAACTCATGGGGAGACTTCTGCTGAATTTTGCGAGCAATAACCTCGTCAACCATTGTAATGTTAGCTGTGGAGACCCCAAGCGAATCACAAAGCAGCTGCTTTGGACAAGTGGCTTTTTCCAAAAGTTCATCGAGCACCTGACTCCTCGAGAAAAACTCAAAAGAACACCGAGCGATGGAGGGCTCGTGTTCCTTGAGTTTATCGTAAATGCTAACGATGGTAGTTTCCGGCGGGTAGTACACTGCAAGTTAAACGTAAATATAACATCGAGAAATTGAAAGGATAAAAAAGACAGCGGAGAATCCCAGTAACTAATATCAAGCTGTGTTTTCTACCTTTTGGACAGGACAAGCATTTGTATAGCACCTGGGGATGACGATGTTGTGTTCATGCGATACAAGGGAATGGTCTTGTTTAATAACCAAGCTTGTTGGAGACTGCACTTGGAGAATATGAGATTAAATGCAATATACAGAAAATAATATTAATAGAAATTAAGCTACATGGTCAGAGGAATTGAGAAATATTGAAATGCGTTAAGACAGGGCCATTCAAATGAATAAATGTTACAGT
This sequence comes from Orbicella franksi, assembly GCF_964199315.1. Lineage (NCBI taxonomy): Eukaryota > Metazoa > Cnidaria > Anthozoa > Scleractinia > Merulinidae > Orbicella > Orbicella franksi. Next base: position 31,665,411 of record NC_138147.1, read on the forward strand.
TAAATGTGTTGCAAAATCTAGAAATACATAATTACTGGCCATATGAGGACGTGGTGTATCATGTTACTTAGCACAGTGTCTGACCAAAACAGAGACATTGAAGTGTTACGTGAGATGAACATTTTACCGTACCTGGCGCATGCACCTGAATAACACAGCTGTTCAGTAGGACAGCAGGCACTTTTAGACAGTGTTGTTCTCCTTTGAACTCTACTTCGTAGGGACCGCTGTCCACAAGAAGCGGCTTGTTGAAAATGAATAAAACACTCTCTTTTGACTGTTAAAAATAGAGTCAATTTATAGCGTTAGTTTAACTAAGCCATAGGTGGTAGGAATGAAGTTTTGTATTCTTTTTGCCTATCTTAATGTTCCCTTTCAATAGATTTTTGTCCTGTTATTTTAAAGTGACTTTACAGTTAAGTTCCTTTTATCAATTTTTTTTTTTTGCGATTTTGCGCTTTTTAAACTAAGTCAATTGTGGTCATTTTCTTCTCAGCACACAAAAAAGTCCATCATGTCCATCATTGGGAATTCAAATTTTTTGGCAGGAAAAATAGAGTAGCTATTTCCTCCCCTATCCCTCTCCCTGCTAGTCCACCAGACTAAACAAAGACCGTGCTACGTAGACGCACTAATAAATCATTAAGTTCCTAGCAGTTTTCTAGTTCTCGCATTAGGTCGAATACTCTACACAGAACTACGAAATGAACAAACGTAGCCACTTTCTTTAGAATCCTGTACAAGTTTACGTATTTAAGGCAGGTTTTGGAATCATTTACAATTAAGTAATTAAATTTTTATTATAACTTCAGTGTTTAGTTGTAAATTCCTTACATCATATTGAGTCTTCTTTGGAGACACAGCAACAAGCTGCCTGATCTCATCTGCAAGACATAGGGAAATAACTTTATAAACATCTTTACCTGCCTCACGCTGTCTCGAACAATTGATGTTTAACCTTTTGTCGTTCTCGCACTGCCGTTATTTCGTAATACTCTTAAGTGTAACAAACCTCATAACCTGAAAAGTTCAGGCGTCATTTTGCCGAATTTGGCTTTTCTTGATATCCTGAAAGTAATTTTGTAGGATTCTGCCCTTGTATTAACAGAAAAACACATGAAAGCGCGTTAAGACAAGAAAGACATTTGTTAATTTGGTGTTCATACCATATATGCATTCTGTATCCTCCATATTGTCAGTGGTCTTACAACAATTTTGCGGTGCACTTATCGATCTTCCTCTCTGTAATGCAAAGAAAATAAGAAGAATAGGTTAGTCAGTACAAGGTAAAAAGAAATTTTCCCGAAATTTTGAGAACCTCAGATGCCTATCGAAAATGACAATTCGGTAAATTTCGCAGATGGAGGCAAAAATTCTAACTTGAAAGAGACATTTATTTGCTTGGTAAATAAAGTTCTCACTGGTCTCTGATATCTGCCGTGACGTCATGTGCAATTGGAAATGGATCAATTAATACACTTCAACCAGACTTAATTATTCTTTACGCAACTATTTCATGAATATCTGATCATCAGTCGATCAAACTTTTGTTTTGAATAAAAATACATTTTCATGTTAAGCAGTTTACAACCAGTATCATGTTGCATCGCGTTTATGTTCGTTTATTGGGGTAAACTTCATAATTATTAGAATCGCTCGTCGTATGTTCTGCGAAACTGCTACATTTCGCTTTCTAACCCAGACAGGATTGTTGTTATTAAGATCTCATCCGCTTTTGTTCCTAGTTCTGGTTCATGAGCTGCTCAATGTCTGCACTTAGTTATATGATTCTATTTAATTTGACTCGATCGAAATAATGTTCTGAAATTTCAGTCGGAATGTGACAAAGTTCAAACACTCGAGCTCTGTGTAATCGATGAAGATTCTACGCTGAATTGAATTCTGGTCGATATGAATAATAAATCGTCTCTTCTACTACTACAATGTACAGCTCGTATCTTGATTCGTTGCACATCTTGAATTCTTCAAAAGGGAAGCCAATTTTGATGTCGAACGTAACACAGGAAGTCGTCGTGTAAAATATTTCTCATCTAAGTTAATTTGAGGTTTCTTGTGTAACAATCCTTTCCCCTGAGGGAGATCACAAACCGGTAGCTGGTCGCTTCCTGCTTTAATCGCTATCTTAAGCCTCAAAATGAATCAGCAATCTCTGTTAGAGTAGGAAGAGTTCTTCATTTTGAGAGCCGTGTTTCAGCCGGTCTGAATTTCATAATAACGAAAGCTGTGCAAGTTTGTTTATTGGAGATCGGAAGTTGTAATTACGATGCAAATAAAGTCTCCAACTATTGAGCCAACTCACCTCGTGAAAATCAGTTCAGACCGACGATGAGCGGGACCATTTGCAGAAAATGGCGTTTCACCAGCCAGTGAAAGGTCCCTCTAGAACTTTAAAGTCGTAGTTACACAATTCTGGTGAACCTGGTGATAACAGCTTGGAACCAAAAAAAAATTACTGTTGTGTTTTCGTCACGGTGATTTAAGTTATTGAAATTGTCTCTGGTCTCTTGCGCAGACCAATGAAATACAAGGAATCGAGAACGGTCCGCCCGAAAGTAGATAACAATTCGATATCATGCTAACACCGGAAGCTGTAAGCCAAAAAAAACCTCTCATTAGGACAAATAAGTTAAAATGTCTTGTCCACTGTACACAGCTGAACGACGAGAAAACTTCTCGATTCCCTCTGCGGTTAGCTTGTTTTTGTGCGTGCTTAACGTCTTTTAGGAAATGTTAAAATAAAGCTATGATTTAATATTGATTGATTGTTGTGATCATTAACTGTCTCAGATGTTCATTAATTCCATCTGAGATAACCTTATTTACTTTCTTTCTTAAGGTTATTATTAGAATTAAGAAAACAAATGACCGCGTTATAATGACGTACGTTTAATTTCCTCCTTGCACTGAGGTATATATAGATTGCAAAACCACATTTTTGTACTTAGGCACATTTTAGCACATCATTTTAGCACTTGACTTGGAAAGACTGCATTGTCATGATCACGGTACGTATGCAAGAAAATCAGTGAGAGAATTTCACAGCAAGCAAGGAATCACTGTTCTTTGATATTCTTCTAATAATCATATGGTACTTAAGAAACAAAATCATGACAAGGCTAAACGGAAGGGGTAATTTGCAAGACGCTGAACGCCGATTGCATTGTTTGCTTTCGGTTGGTTTCACTCGTGTTGGTCATGTTTGCTTAAGTTTAGTTTCATTTATGCTTGTTCGGTCTGCTTGCAGTTAGTTCATTTGTTGCAGAGGAAAGCGTATCGCAAGCAAACACGAGTGAAACTAACCGCCAGCAAACAGTGCAATAGTGCATTCGGTGTTCGGCGTTGTGCGTTGTGCGTTTGACGTTCTGCAAAATGCCCCTGACGAAGAATAAATGTCTATTGCGCATCAGTTTATAGAGGCACCCATAGTGTGCTTGTTATATGTACTAACTGTATTTATTATTGATAAATTTAACGTACATATTTTCGCAAACAAAAATATTACATAAATACTTGAGGGAATGTCTTGGTTTAAGGAAGTGGTTTTAAAGTCAGAGCACTGATCAGCGTCTCAGACGATATAAATTCGTCTCTAAAGCGCAAAGATGTCTAAAATACGTAAAATAAAAATATTGAAATGTGGCAGCCTCGTCTCGAACGAAACCTTCTATACTGTATGATGCATTCAGTACCCTAATCTTTCACCTAGCTGAACGAGTGCAACCCTTAATAAACTCTTCATGCCTCGGTGGCATCATATCTTATACATTAAGCTGATCAGTGTCATCAAACTAGAATTGACATTTTATTATTATTTAAATCATTGGTAATTATTGTCCATTTCAGCTAGACAATAGTCTTTGAAAACGTTGGGCGAGGACTCCGATATGAAAAGGTCGCGGAAGGTCGTCGAAAAATTTAAATCAAACCCCTAAAAAAGACTAATGCGGGCGTAGCTCGAGCTTTATTTGACTCCTAAAAGGTATCACTTAAAGTGGAATAGGTTTGATTACCAGCTGCTGTTAGGGAATGGAGCCCGGGCTGCTGGTAGATCGGACTGAAGAGAACGACGAAAATCGAGGGCAAAAATGCAAATGAGAGCGTTTTTCAATTGCTATCACTTCGATTGCACCCTTAAAGATACTTTGACAACTAAAATTAATGGCGTTTTGTCCAGGACATTCCAAGTGAGAACAAAATCCTTGAATTTAACACTTCTAAGCGAGACGAGGAGCATCCCCGACCTTTTCATATTGCTCCCCCCGGGAACTTTGAAGACGTCAAAGATTCATCTGAGTTCAACAAAAGGATCAGTTTTCGACAAAACTTTCAGTGTTGTTGAATGTTACGCAAATCAATATTAGTGATCTATTTTTACAACGTTAGTTGAAATGGTTTTTACCAACAAGTCGAAGCCAAATTAAAGAGCTGAGACAGCCAAGTAGCACAACTCATGTATGTGTGACTGAGAGAAAGAAAACCGTGTGGGCCTCTACCACAATACCGTACATGGTGCGAGCTGAGGTGTGAGGGAGAGTCTGACGGTCTGACATGAGCCACATTGAGCCTAATAATTTGAATTCCAGTCCACCCTGACATAACTACGCTTATAAGCTCATGTCTTCAAAGTCTGGGTTAAGCCTTCCGCTAACTCCGTTAAGTCAATCACTAACCGTGAAAATGTAAATTTTGACGATATGGTGTCGTGGCTAGAAATAATAACTTTCTGTACTAAGCAAAATATTTAAAGGGACCTTGTCTTGAGATTCATTTCTGCTTAATAGCATTCTCTTAAAATACCCAACCTTCTAGGCCAACATGGATTGAATCCGATTAAAATTTGACCAGTGCTTAAATAGTTTGCGTTTTTCTACAATTTTGATTTGTTGATAACAGGGTGAATTTCATAGGAAGACGACTTCGCTATGTACTTAATCGTCTCAAAATATATGACACACTTCTTAACGTAAATTGTGAATCTATCACAATCAGTCAAATTTCATGAGTTTAATTATGATGATTTACTCGAGAATTTAATGCGCAACATACTGGAGCCTACATGAATCTCAATCCCAGAATCCCCTCCGGTCGAGCCGTTCAACGAGATTGGGTTATCACGTCCCTGCATCGCGAACGAGGAATTATGGGATGAAATACTCATGGTCTTGGTGGCCAGGCTGCTGCTTCGTATCATCTCCACGAAGCGGTTTTTCGTTGTGAGTATGCGCCAAGCTTCTTGGAAATCCTTCTTGATAATTCCGTGCAGAATAAAAATGAGCCAACCTTGAAACGAGCAAGTGATCGTGAAGAGGTAATGAAAAACCAGTGTCCCGACAGTAGCAGCCAAACCAGCGAACAACCAGTTGAGTCCAAGGAGGACAAAGACGGACACAGTCGCCCTGAGGTGAGACAGGCGGTTGGTCTTCTCGCACGTGGGCGGAATGTTGTAGATTTCTTTCATCACGGCGAGGAAGATGAAGGCATTGATGACCATGACGAGGAGGACTGGAGCGAGGAATGCGCCGTAGAAAGCGCCAGCGTCTATCCAGCACCTGAAATCGAGGCACAGAAAAGCACTGCGTCATTTGCTAAGATAAAATTTTACATTTTACACGTATTGCACAATAATTGTTTTCAAAAACCTGACCCGAAAGAACTTTTCAACTTTCAACGGTGAATTTAAAAGGCGCGTTCTAATTCCACATTTGTTTCTTCGTGCTTGATATCTGAGAAATGCAAACTTTACCCATAGCTGACAGAGAAATGGGCTGAAATTTATATTGATCATGATGGTTGAGAAATCACTACAACATTTTCTGGTAACTGAGATTCTCAACAGCATTGATAATTCATCAAGTTTAAACAAAGGAAAGCATGACCGTAACAGTGTTTGGATATCTGATCTTAAATAGCATAGACATACGATTTTATATCTCCATTTCTCCTTAGTTTTGGTCTCGATTGAGAGATATATCAAACACTCAGGTCAGTATTTGACCATATTTCCAAACACCTCGAAGTTCGTCAAAATTACTACGTTGCGCGTCGTGTTTCAACTCTCTTTTCAACTCTCGGTGTTGGAATTGTGGTCAAACACGGTCTTTCGTGTTTGACATATCACTTCCAACACCTCATACCGACCCGCAGCTCTAAGTGAGTTATCAACTACCATATTCTTTGGGTATTTCCCTCTGATTTGTCATTTGTAGGAATTGCTAAAGCTTGTTAAGATCTATTTTCGTTGATTTTAGCTAGACAATATTAGATGTACTTACAGTGTCCCGTTGTTCTTGTCCATGACGTGAAAGCCGTAGGAGTCAGGGTTCGCCAGAACAGTTATCACCACAATCACCGCCGGAACAACTGAAAGCAAACATACATAAAATGTTAAAATAGCAAAGCTGCTCTGAAGGCATGAGCTAGTAAAGCTTACTTCGCTTCGCAAAAAGCCACTGCGGTTGGCGATGTTTTAAAACAATTGATTCATGCCTTTAGATGTTTATCATCTGAGTTATGATACACTGGGGAAGTTTGGAGAGCTGTGCTTCTAAGCTTTTTTCGTGCTTTCCAAGTGCTTCATAACTCGATGATGCATACTTAAAGTCCAGTCCAAACGTGAAATGTTTGGCCACAAACACGATCAAAAATCGTTTGGTGACCAAACATGTTGATGTTGTACTGTGTGGCCAAACGGTATCAAACCTGTTTGAACGAACAAAATGTTTACAATGTTTGATCAAATGTTCGGCGTCGTTCAAATTTTATCAAACACGATCCAACATGATCAGACATGGTATCCAAACGGGAAAACGTTTGGTCACCAAACAATGTTTGATCGCTAAACATTTCCCGTTTCGATTGGGTTTAGGGATGAATCAATTGGTTATTAAATCGTGCTACAATCCTGACCATAAGTTGTTGGGACACCTCCCCTTTTGCGCGCAGAAACCCACGATTTTAACTACGCCCTTGACGTTTTAGGGAAAGATGAATAGAAGCAAGTATAATTGACCCCCTCCCCCCGAGCAATGTTGAAAGAAAATGAGGCTATTCTGAAGAGTAGATCGGATGGTGTTAAAAAGGAAAAAAGGACAATAGAAGGTGGTTAGACAGTTGTGTTGGAAGTGAACGTGATTGCTAAAAAATCGTTATTATTGGAATAAGACGTGAATATCTATGTTATCGTCACTTTAGTTGGAGAAGACAGCTCTAGGAGGCAAACAATTCTTGAGACGTGGCTATTCTGAAGCTATTATCAAGGGTTTTTTTTTGGTTTTCAAGATTTTTATCAACTTTGTCAGGGGGGAGGGGGGTAGGCGGGCTTACGCGGTCTTGGTCGTAACAGAGGCTACCTGTGAAGTCATCTGCCATAAACTGTCCCAACACTTTTGACCAGGGTTGTAGATGCCATAATTATTTCACATTAATAACTGACGTGAGCGAAATGTGTCACTTACTCCATCCCACTACTCCAGCTCGGCACATGAACTCGTTCTGTGAAATTAATGTCGTATCAAACACTTTGACCAGGTCTTGATACAAGTTGTACGCCTCGATACTCATCCACAAGATGGAGGAAAGCAGGAAAAAATGAAGTAAGGCGGCCATGGCTTTACAAAGGTCCAGTGCATCAGAATCCATGATGCCATTGATACCAAAAGTAAACAACAAGATGGCGGCCAGCAGCGACAGACACAAGTAAGCTAGAATCTGATTTTGACGTAAACGGCGCAGCTTCCTGTGGGAGGCAGTTTACAGTTTCAGATGTCGGGTATTGAAAGTCAAAGAGGGCAAGTGCTGAACCTGTTTAAATGGGAAGCTAGAGTGACATGACCCTGAATTCTGATCATTTTGTTCTTGATTCAGTCCCTTACCCTGTTAAGACATAACATTGTTTATGTCGAGGCATAATGATCAAGAACATACGATAATCTCTTGCATCTTGTCTTTAAAATATCATTTCACGTCAAATTTTATCCCATAGCGTAGAGGAAGCGAATACTCCAAAGTTAAAAGGAAGCCCTACACGTTATCTATCTATTTTCTATCAACTCTTCTTCAATGTATTGTAATGACATAATTTCAAAGAAATCAATATTGCCGTGGTCTAGTATTCTCAGAACTAAAAACAGAAGAATTGTCCAACTAGTGGTTGGTTAGAAAAATGAACACTTTAGTTTTGGAAATCAAAGTGTAAACAATGTCGCTACAAGTTCAACGCCATAGGCACGCAATGCATGCAGAATACTGGAAAATTTAGTGCAGCCTGCAGAGGTAAGTGATCAGTGCATGAGGATTCAAGGCAGAAAAACAATCATAAACTACTGATCCCAGACGTCTGTTGAAATGACCTTTTTTCAGGACATCGCACGCAACGTTGGTTTCAGCCGCGGTTTAAAAAAAGGGATGAGGCGATGACAAACAACTCTTGGCTACAGCTTGCAGCACAGCTGGCGCACATTCCTCGAGAGAAGCAAGTTCGAGGAAAATCTTATCAATGCGATGGATGTTGCATCTGTCGAATTTTTCTCTGTAACATAACTTGATTTGTATCTTGCTAGAAATTGCGAAAGTCAACAAACTTTGAAACAAACTGTGAAGCTCCTTCCCCGAGGAAAGATTCACGCATCCCACGAACATGAAATTCGTCATCACGTGATCAATTTTTTTGAATCCGTGAATGAAACAACGGTGTGTGCACCGGCAAAAGAAAGCCATTTCGACAGCCGTCTGGGATCAATTATAGTAGAGCTGTTTTAACTTGAGAACTTGTGTCCCCAATGAGTGCCATTGGCGCCAGAATGACCAGACACTTCTAATAAAGGATATGTATGAAGAAACGGACACTTGGGAGCCACAGTTGCATTACCATGATAAGACGATGGTCAAAATCGTTAAACTCAGTCCTACAGCTGATAAAGAGCATCCAACATAAGATATAATCGCCAGTGCCTTCTGGTGACTTTCTGGGATGTCATCGTATTTACGTAGAACAGCTTTGGACGTAAAACCAAACTTCTGCTCCAAAATGCTGAGATAGTCAGAAACCAGTGCTTCGGGAATTTCCTTAAGTAATGAGAAAGCACGGTTTAGTAGTGGAAGGAAATTGATTGGGTCCATTATGATCGATGGAGAGTTTCCACTGCCCATCTGGATAGGATTCCTTAGTGAGGTTGCAAGCAATCTCAACAAAGTTTTGCCTTGTTACATTATTTGTCCGATGATAATGATGATGATGATGATGACGATAATGATGATGATGACGATGATGATGATGTTTATGATGTGTATGAATATATTTCGTCACTACCACTCATGTCGACTAGCCCAAGAGCACAACGTATATGAAACTCACCGATTTCGGCTCAAGTCCAGACTAAGTATATTTGCAAAAAAGGTTTATAATTACAAAAACATTATCAGTTTGTAAAATGTGAAAAATAATTTAAAAATTTGTATCTCCAAGCTCTTAATTTCGCGCCGAAAATGGGTCGCCCGCGTCCGGCAATTCGCTCGTAGCTCGTCGAGTGTCGCCAGGTAGGATAATATTTGTGTTATTTTGAACAAAATATATATGTTGCTCCTCCACAAATCAAACCCAGTGTTCTGGAGTGAAATATTAGAAGAGGCCAAAGAAGCTTAAGCATTGTCTTCATTTTTGCTAGCTGTGAACAAAAAGGTTATTATCGAGTCGTTTCGGCAGGGCAGCTCGGTCTGACTGCCGCGCGTACTTCGGGCGCAGCCACCGTATGCAAGACAACTCTTCCAAGTGGCTTCATGCTTCGAACGCTGACGTTGCCTAACCTCACTGGCTCCTGCTTAGTCCTATTCAATTAGGTTACTCGTAATCTCGATAGAAATTGCAACATCGTCTCTTTTGCTCACCTGAAAATTAAACGCTGTACTGTTTAACAGAACCTCGTTATGGAGCTGAAAATGCACGACAGTTCTGAGGTACAACCAGCATGAGTTTTGAATCATAGCTTTCAAGTTGTGAAGATTCCTGGCTGGATTAGTCACATTCACATCCAATCGCATCACCATAATAAAGTAGATTCCTCTGTGAGAACAAAAATTAGCACAGTTCATTTCAATTCCAGCCTCTTTTTAAGTACAGCTGTGGCGGATCTAGGGGAGATTTCGGGGTTTCGCTCGAATCCCCCAAATTAAAACAGCTAAAGTCACAGGAATTGTAAAAATATTAGAATATGCATTCAATCCTTAATGGGATGAATCTGCAACGTTTTCTGTCCCACTGATTTGGCCTTAGAATGCAGGAAGTCTCATTTCCGAGGACCTCAATTTTGAAAATTTTCCGGGGGAGGCTGCCCCCGGATCGCCCTACAGGGACCGCCTTCAGTGGTTCGTATCTCGGGCCCCCTCCTCTAAAATCCTGTATCCACCACAGTAAAGCGAGGAAATTACCGAGTAAAAAGCATCAGTTGTAATATTAACCTTTCTTCTCTTTTCTGTTCAGGTGGAATTTCCGTTTCCTCTGTGGTGTTTACTTCCTGGCCACCAAGTAAAGGAGGTCTGTAGAATATAATCCAATGTTAAGAGAAAAAGGTTAAACGAGAGAGGTTGGCTTCTCTTACTTTAGCCATAATTATATAATTTTTATTATTTCACTTCTTTCGTTCAAAGCATCTTTCAATCTTTTAATCAATCTTTATTTTCGTTCCTCAATTTGCATTTTAAAGATTAGATTGGCCCGCGGATAGCTAGTGTTAGTCTAGGCGGGCCAATCTGTCAAGATCTAATTACCATGATTACAGACGTTTTTATACTTAACAATTAGATTATGAGCTCGAGATTTCAACTACTATCACGCATAGAAATCGAGAGCGAATAATCCAATTGGCAAATATAGTATAAATCTTTTAGTCGTTCAAAACTTTATCTAAATCTTCTTCACAGACACTTCGAAAACGCAAAGAAGCGGAGGCTACTCACTATCTACAACAGAATAGATAGCGAGTGGCGTAGCCAATCAGAGAACGCCATTCGTGATAGAACGCTAGTAGATTTATACCAATGGCTGATGATATACGAGTAGCTCAGCCAATCAGATTGCAGCCATTGCCTTAGTATACTAGTAGAATTCTACTGAAATAGAATAGATAGTGAGTAGCGTAGCCAATCAGAGAACGACAATCGTGATAGAACACTAGTAGATTTATACTAATAATAGATAGATTACAATAGACAATTAGGAAAAAGTAAATCAAATAGAAAGGTGGGAAAAGGATGTAAAACAGAAGTAAGAGGTTATCAGATTAATTAGACCCATCTAAAGTGTGCTCATTCTTGCCAATTGGCCGAAGGTCTTGGAACCGTATTAATGATGTTCACTTGAAACAATTTACCAAGGGGATGACAACAGTGTTAACATTACCAATAGTTAGCTAAAGTCGTTTTTAAGAAAATTTCAAGAAACAAGACTATAGGACAGTATACAGCAAAGATTCTTTACCCAAAGAAAACACCCTCAGATGTCTTGTTAAGCAGTGAAGAATCTTTAAATAGGTTGACTCGCACAAAAAAGTCGAACATCTTCCAGAACTGCAATTCAATGTTAAGACAAATCAATGTGACAGACGTTCTATGAATATTGAAAAGAAAGAAAGTAAAGAGAGGGGGCGCGCGAGGGGGGTGATATCGTAAATTCATTGTGCTCATCAATGTACTTTTGTGTTATCAACTGGTCATTTCACACCGACCTCGTTACGCTCGCTCTGTACTTTATTGCTCTAGTTCCACCCCTCCCACGTATTCTTAATGCTCACAAGCATTTTGTGTCGTTTTTTTTGTTAAGCCTCCCTAAACATACAGGCAATTAATCGCAAAATATCGTCATTTGTCAGTGTCCCGCAGATCAATTATTAGCAAATAGGTAATCTGCCCGCCACTGGCACATCACGATACTTTGCTCAACCTCGTCCAATAATTGTTAACCGAGTTCAATTACGCATGAGCAGATTATTACTTTGTAGCAAAACACACTTAGACGGTATTACGCATGGCAGTTATTCGCAGGTCACGTGATGGGCCCCCGGCCAATGAAAAGGAAGAAAAACTGTATCAAATGATAATATGGCATTGGGATACTGTACCATGCCATCATGCCATTCCATATTTTTGGTTGGGATCATTTGCGGTCCAATATGGAGATCATTTGCAGTCCAGGATCATTTGCGGTCCAATTTGGGGATCATTTGCAGTCCGGGGTCACTTGCGTTCCAATATGGAAATCATTTGTAGTCCGGGATCATTTGCGTTCCAATTTGGGGATCATTTACGGTCCAATTTGGGGATCATTTGCAGTCTGGGATTACTTGCGGTCCAATTTGGGGATCATTTACGGTCCTAGGATCATTTGCAGACCTGTACAAAAACAAATGGTGACATGAATACTTAATTAATACTCACCCCTTTCCTGATGTTGTTAGTCAAATTTTGACATGGTCCACAATCTTTCGTGTCTTGCGTGTAAAACTCTTTTGTGAAATTGTGGTTCAATATCACACCAGACGCGTGATAATGGAGGACTGACACGTTTTCTCCTGTGCAAAGCCCTGTTGGAGAACATAATAAAAGTAAATCTTAACCTGAAACATTGAAAGCTTATCTTGCATGGCGAAAGACATCACACGTCATTAATCACAATCATAGCCCTATAAATTCAATATACAATAGCGTTCTTGAATTATGAAGGAATAAAGTCTATTTCTTATTGAAAAACTTCAGGCAGAGACGTGGGTCTGCAATCAAATCGTGAATGAAAGTAAGATGAATACAATTTAAAATTTACATAGTTTAAAATCTTCAAGTTAAAATCTATGTGTGTAAATAAGATGAATACAATCTAAAATCTGCACAAGTTTAAAGAGACATCTGTTCATAAACGAGTTTTTGCATCTCTCAAGTCTTATCTGGGGGAGTTGAAACTCATGCCCCTTTTTCTTAGTATTCTTGACCGTTTTGGCGGCAATAAATCTTGCAGTGGGTGGTCTTTCGTGATAGTGATCTTTTTGAACAAAAGTTAAACTTTCTCTCCAACTAAGGATGAATATAACATAACTTCTGACCAAACGACCGCAACATTTCAACGCAACGTATCGCAACATTGTTGAGCGCAACATGTTGTGCGCTTTTGGCCAATCTATTGCGACGTGTTGCGTTATGCTGTGTGTTGTTGACTCAAGTTTGAAAATGGTCAAATTTGAGCCAACAACACCCAATTGTCGTAACACGTTGCAACAGGGTGGCCAAACGCTCGCAACATGTAGTATGTTGCCCTCAACAATATGATTTGCGATATGTTGCTTTGAAATGTTTCGATCGCTTGGTCGGGGCTTTATAGAGTAAAAATGTTATGGTTCATAAGTGTGTTGGGATTCGTGTCATCTCTCAAATTTTACCAGTTAGCCTGGTGCTATGCACCTAATATTGGACAAAGGTTTAAGATTCTGGATTGAAATCGAGCCAGAACGTTTTTAGTTGATTTCATGTACTGATGTTCATGTTTTGAGCGTAAAATGCAATTCAAATACTGCATCGACTAAAAAATCCTGAAACTTTTTTAGCCGATGTTAACGTGCTCTGTATGAAGATGTTCAACCCAAATCGTGTTTTTTCTCTTTGGTTACAACATCCAAAAATGTACAGAACTAAAGGAAAAATAGCTAATGTAAACAGGAAGGTTTTAACTGAAGTCAGATGAGCATATTGCAGCAAAAAGACAAAAAAGTGTATTTATAGCTATTGAATCAGCTGCGTTCAATTTCTGCATCTTACTTTTTCATGCACACTTTTATGTTATTTCGGCTTTGCGTTAATGTATGAGAGGTTAAGCATGCCGTTTAAATAAATCACACAAGAATATATAGAAAAACGTCTCCAACCATTCACTGCAAAAACAAATATTTTTACTTTACTGTACAAACAGCTGAAGACAGTCGGCAAAAGCTTTTCATATTTTCCATTTGCCGTTTGCTGTAAATGCCAAGCTTAACCTCTGCAATAATTGCAGTATGATTCCATGGAGGGGTACGGTACAGCACAGCATACACTATACGTTAGAAAAATGTTCCATGCATGGGCGGTGGATTAAACAGTGCTCGTCATTACAGAGAAATCGTGATATGAAATACTAACTATCTAAAAATTCAGAGCTTGTTTTGTTAAATGAACTGGTCCTATTTAGTAGTGTCAGTTCGTGCAACAAGGACTCCCAACGGCTGAAAGCGTTGTCGGTTGAGTCATATTATCATGGCGAGTTGTAAAATGGGCTTTAACCATGGACAACGCTAAAAATAGCGACGACAGCGTTGCTACAATCGACAAGAAAATGCCTCCCCGTTCGCCACGCCGGTGCCCTCATTGTAATAGAAACTTCTTGTTGCGATGCACAGAAGCCGAACAAAACATACACTGATGTCAACAGAACGGCCAAGGTTAAGCTAATTTCTTAGCAACGCGGAGAAAAACTCAAACATGCATGTACTGATGACACATGATGTCTGTTACCTGTGCACAGTGCAAAGAGGACAGCAAACGTCAGTCGCTCAAATAATTGCTCCATTGGAGCACGTAGTCACTTCTGAAAGAAAGGAAATTTATAACATCTGTTAACCGTGACGAACTTACCGCACTGTGTTACTGGGTCTTAGGGTACAGTGCAGAATGCTAATATCCTTACACCGCGAGTGTACCCCATTCTTTTTGTTTAATGCAACCAATTTTTTATGCTTAGACGTTTAAGCAGAAATAATGATACCTTTTTCAATCTCTTCGGCTTTTAAACACGAAAATCCCTATAAAAGAGCTTATGAACTGAACTTTTCGAGTATGCTTTTTGTGAAAGAAATTGTACCATCGAGTTCTGTTTTTAATTCTGTTATATTTCGGCAAATATAACACGACTAAAAAACAGACCAAAGACACATACTGACCATGGTACAATATTATGTCCACAGTGAGCTCTGGAGTAAATTTTAAATCTTTGGTACACTTGAATTGGCCATTTGAACCGGTTACTAGTGCTATCACACTAAAATGGTCGTAAAGCGAAAAAATAATTCGTATAAATTACCTAAGACGTGATTCCGTCAATGGTTTAATTAAAGAAACTGATTGTAAAGTTTCATGGGAGCGACCCACATGTTGTACTCTTAAATAAAACTAATCTGCTCTTCTAAGTCTGTTTCAATGTATAGCTTACATTGATGGTACATATCACAAGTCAGTACGCAATTCAAGCATTGGAGGTTAAAATTTGAAACAGGACCTGACTTATAGTCCATCAGTGCTTCCCTCATTTCTGAATTGATCAAATATTTCTTGCTAAATATGTATGGTGATTGGTTTGTCGGCCTAAATTCTCACGGAAATGTAATTTTTTTTTCCCGTTTGCTCCAAGAATAATTGAAAGTACTTCTTTTGTCAATGAACAGCTTTAAATTCTCTGCCAGTATGTCCTTGCCCTTCCTGCAAAAAGGTAATTGCTAACGGAAGGAGTTAATTCACAGTTTTTTCAATGTCAACATAAATCGCCCGTTTAGGCTAAGCCTCGAGTGTAAGTTTGTTTTTTATTTTCTAACTCTTATATACATTGGCGGAAAGGAGCTACCTGAAGCAAGTTCGCGTTAAAATGCAGTATGATTGTTGCAACTGAAAAACTTGTCCTTACAGCACTGGGAAAAACGCAATATATCTGATTTTAAATGAATAATAGAATTATTACAATATAAAAACAGATAATTTACCTTTCAATCCAAGAGTTCCCTTCGTTAGCTTGAACGAAAACAAAAAACTGTCCAAAGTACACTTTTTGTTGTAGAAAAATCTCGGTCAGTTACTAAAGAATAGCCGATTTCTAGATAGAACAGGCAAATTGAAAATAAACTGGAGCGATTACAGATACTGGGCACAAATGGAAGCGGGATCGACACATAGTAATTGGCATCTGTCCGTTTCTTTGTTCACCTGCCTGACGTAAATTGAAAATTTTCAACTGTCATTCAAAAACACACGAGTTGTGTACGTCAATAGCTGTATAGTACACATAAAGCGACATTACATGTCACTAAAAGAACTCCAAAAACGTCGAATGAAATTTCCCGTTTATCTTGTTCTAACGAGGAAATTGACTAAATGGTAGGACATCAAACGTAACGTCGCACCCTTAATTCTTTGCAACTCTATTCTCGTCGGGGCATTTGAACTATTGGTGTGAAATCGCGGCGATTCGTATGTTAATTTCAAACTGGTGTTGCAACACATGAGGAAGGTCTATAATTTATTTACTTTGGAACATGTTTTCATGGTAACGCCTGATCAAATGTCGTACTATTTTAGTGAAACATGTATCAAACCATGCAGTGAAGCAGAAACGTGCTCTCAAGTTCGGAGTGAGGTAGATATGGTTGTAAGTAATGCTGCCACTATTAGCACAACAAAACACTAAAACACACTTTTATCATATTCAGGGCTGCACTGAGAATCGTTTCAGTCGCATTACGGTGATTTTTAGATTTTGATACAAAGAGGGGGAGCACTGGTTTAGAATGAACAGAACAGTAATTAATTACAACAGATGAGGTAAGTGCGAAGCTGCGGTCCATGTCGGAAAAATATGTTACATCTAGATACGAAGAATAGTTGACCTTAGGGAAACAAATTTCACCAAAACGTCCAGTTTATCGTTAATAATCTGACTTAGCTATGAAAGACGTGACAAATACATCTTTGGGACCATTCAAAAATTAGCTAAAACTAATTATCTCCTGACATTGAAAACAAATGGTCAGATAATGCAGGCACGTAGATAAATCAGAGCCTACACCGAGTCTACACCGATCATACACGTCTAGTCCCAATTCGAAATATTTATTCTTCTACTTCCAAGCACACATGTTGTCATAATCATGCGAATTCGGAGAATTTGGAGGTATATCAAGACAGTATGGTCGGTTGTTGATGTTTGCAATAATCCACATCACGAGCTTGTCTTTTATGAAAGATCTTCTGCCATTGTAACGACAATTAAGATTTGAACCCTTGTGAGAGGTCTCGGTTTAAAGCGGGCTTCTGCGACCACAGAGAAATCTGCATTAAATTCAAAAATATTGACTTTGTTTATAGCACGAAATTTTTGCCAGGTTTTTTTTTCCCTTTGATATGTGTAAAACTAGTAATCTGTGCTTACAAAAATTTAGAATTTCGTGAACCGATTTTAACATTCAAAAATATCGCTATTTGAGCTTGAAAATTGTCGCGATGATGCACGGCGAAAAAGTCACGGAATTTTCGAAACGGAGAGAAATGGTACGGAAATTTCCAGGAAAGTTTCCGGAAAATTCGAAAATCCGAAATGCGAACCAGTCAACCGAAAATTAAGGAAATTCCGGTAGGAAAACCAAATGTGAGAGATATTAAGAGTGACTTCCTGTAAATACTACGGATACGTGTACAAAAAGCAAAAATTGAATTACCTCAAACTTTTTCATAAGAAAGCCCTCTGAAAACTATTTAAGAAAATACAACTTGTAGTTCATTTGGATTTATATTTTTTAAGTAAAGCGATTTTTTAATTTTCACCCTTGAAGAAGCCCTCGAACCATTGAGAAATGTGCTTCATATTTGCGACTCGTGTAAGAAAACTAAAACAAAATCAAATCTATTTCGATGTTACACAATTCAATGACCCTTCCTTTACAAAGTACCGTTATTAGAATTGGAAAAGATTCAAACCTGAATTTTTCTTAAAAATTCAAATTTACCCTCCTAAACAGCATTATCAGAAAGCTCGATTTTGGCGAATTTCAACGGCAAAACTCCCTACCTGGTACGTGGATTCCGCTATAAAGATGATATTCTATAGAAAGAGTAAGGTTTCCTCTATCGTTCTGTGAAATAAAATTTCTGGGCAACTTAAACCGCGAATTTAGACGACCGAAAATATTTACGGTACTCGCTTGAAGTTTATGACCTTTGAACTTACAGTTGTCCTCATGAATACAAGAGATAACCTAAACAACAGTTGAAATCTTAGCCTGAATGCGACCCTTTCCCCCATTGAAATGATTTGTAGTTATTCTTTATCTTCTGTGGGCAATTTTATCGAAAGTAATACTTTTTTAACGCTGAAAAGGAGTTCTAACTTGTTTATGCGTACGTGCGTATTTGTTTACTGTGTTATGAGAAAATTCGCCGTTGCACAGGCATTTCTTTATTATTTGGAAAATTATAGAAAAAAACCTAACGGTAGCCTCTTTTCAGTTAACAGCTAGAAATCTTAAGTTTTGTTCTTCTTTGTACTTTGCCGATTCTTTGTACACCTGAGCGTGTGCAACGCTGTTTCACTAACTTTCATTTAGAAAACAAGTAGTTCGTTATCGGGTCATTTGAGTTTCTTTCATTATTACAATCTACTTTCCGTTCCCCCAGAAACTAGCCAGCTGAACTACTTTTCACTAATTCATAGGATAATTTTTCCTTGCTGTCGGTAACACCAATTCAGAATTTCAAATTTAAGTATCTCACTTTTAATTTCCTAAGTTTGTTCTATCTTAATCTCAGCCTGTGTAATTTTAATCCTAGCACTCTATTTTTAATTTTGGAAGCCTCGTGGTGTTGATTAGAATTCGCTATCTTAATTATGTACTTTCCGCTCGTATTGTATACTTGAAGTTACATTAGCATATTGTAAACACTTGACGTGTAAAGGATGATATATAAGCAAGTACGTTTGTAAAGCATTTTCGATTACATCGATTACATCGGCTACATCGTTACGATTCTACAGCGGCTACTCCGCCAAGTATGTCAGTTTCACCCTCGACGTTAGAGTGCAGAATAAACTACTGTTGGACCAAGTTATGTCTCTTCCTTGACGTCCGTAGTGAAGACCATTGAAGTAGATCCACGTGTACCAGGAAATTGTGACGAATTTCCGTTCCCGCAGCCAAGCAGTGCTCGCCAAGAGTTAGATTCCCCCAGTTGTCAGTTCAAGTGTCCGTTCAGTCCAAAATTTACAGTGTTGCAGGAAAAACCTATCGTCACAGTTGTGGAGAAGAGTGGTACTTCGTGGATCTTCCAAGGACGTTATCAAGGCCCCAGAGCAGATTCAAGTTCACCGAAGACGCTAGTTGTTGTAATCCCTTGAGTGCGAGCAAAGGATAAAAGCCGCTCAAGTAACGTGAGTACAAAATCAATTCTTTGTCCTCATATATGAAGTCCGTGAAGAGAGTTTTTAAGAAGAAACTTTCGCCGTATAATTTACGAAGTAGGAAATCAGCCGTTCCCGTAGTTAAAGCCAGTACGCCTAAGGTAAATAAAGAAGTACAAGCTTCGTTGTCAGAAGAAGAGAATTGTACATTGTTGTGTGAATTACCATATTATCGAAGTGTCGTCCACGAGTCGTCGACGCACGCGTTAGATTTAAACGAAGAAATCCAGCCAAGCAGACCCAGAGACGGCCCACGTTTGTCCACCGCATTTTCCAGTCCAAGTCAGGCCGATAGTACGAACAGAGAAGCCATAAATATCAGTGTAGAACAACGCCAAGAGTCGTCCATTGTTCAACCGAGTTCATCAAAACAAGCCACTCCCTGTGGACCGCGTGTAACAAGCGATAGCAGTTCCTTAGAAGACTTCACTCCAATTGACTCCAGGCAGTTACAGATCGGCCCTCAGATTGCTTTAGAAGTCGAAGAAATCAGCGAACCCGAAAACGAAGAGCCAGATCTAGAACAGAACTCGAGTTTAGCACATAACTCAAACCTGTTAATTAATTCACAGTTGACTAATCACAGTCCAGGAGATAGCATAAATTATAAAAAACCAAAACAAAACAAAACAAAGACTCGCAGCGACTCTGTCCCTAGCGCCGACTTCAGATACACAGAAACGGAAAGCGAGCGAGAAGATTCAGAGGATAGCGAACACGAAGAAAATCAAAACCATAACAAAGAAAAGAGAATAGAAAGCGAGAGAAATCAACCCGACCTATCAGTCATCATGGAAGCTGAAACACTTAGAGAATTAAGAGAACAAAGGGCTACTCTACATACCCAGTTGAGGTTACAACAGAGGGCCCAACAGCAAACAGCCAGTGCATTGGAGCAAGCACCAATTCCAGAAACAGTCAGCACGCGAAGACCAGCCCCTTTCCATGGTTATGACTCTGAAGATGTGAACCGATGGTTGGATAAAATAGAAAATTACCTAACTCTTCGCCGCATAGACCTAACCAGTAGAACAGCACAGGCGGAGCTGGTAATGAATCTAGCCGGACCCGCAGAGGATTTCTATTACTCCTTACCCCTTGATCAGAAGTCCACGTACGCCGACCTGAGGGATTCTTTGAGAGAGAGGTTTGCAAATGATAACCAGAGCTGGATAATTTGGCAGGCAGTTACCACTCGCCAACAGGGAGCAATAGAACCTTTGGACACATATCTAACTGACTTAACAAACAAGTTCAGGCGGTTGAGCATTACTGACACGGAAAAGATGCGTTACTTTGTCCAAGGGTTACGGCCAGAAGTCAGGGAGACAGTACTGTTAAGACAACCCAAGTCATTCCGCGAGGCTGAAGAAATAGCAAGGCTGACTTGTGCAGTGAAAAACACCATGGGTTCTCCTGTAACTGGCGTGGCGCGACAACCGAGTCATCCCACTGGAATAACTGAAGCAAGCGCGACCAGCCGTGCGCTCCTAGCAAAAATGGAAGAGATAAGCGAAAAACTTCAAAAAATTAAGGAACCCGCTAAAGCAGAGGATACGTTAACTGACGCTAAACTCCTTGCCAAGCTAGATGCATGGATCGCGGGCCTTCCGGCTAACCCAGGTATACAGCAACCGTCGCAATTACAAGCAAAATTAAATGAACTTGTAGAGAAAACGCCATCCAAGGGTGACAATACAGCGATTCTGGCAGCATATGCAGAACCAAACAGGAGAGAAAATCCAGATTTCATGCGCGAACTTCGACGAATGGAAGATAAATTAGAAGAACTTTCTCGCCAAATGGATGCTCGGATTAAAGGGCTGGCTCGACGAAATCCGCCAAATCAGGTTGATCAGCCGAGACAGCGAACACGAGAAGGTCGACCCATCTGTTATACTTGCGGAAGAGTTGGACATATTCAACAAAATTGTAACCAGAGATCTTCACGCGAAACCAGTAACTACGACCGATTCCAGCCGAACCAGCAGCGACGTCAAACAAGTGAAAATTATCCTTCCCGCTCAGGCTACAAGCAATCCCAACGACGGAGCGAATTGCCTTCTCAGTTCAATGCAAGTGGCCCGCGAATGGCCGTGCTCGATGATGGAGATTACGAGGATAGTTTCGTCGCTCCGCTAGAACAAAATACAATTCACCAGACAATTCCAAAAGAAGGAGGCGAGTTTCCAAGAATAAACTGGAGCGATGTCGGATCGCAAATTGGCAAGGAACTATCTCAGCAGTTGCCAAATACATATCACTTGGTCCCAGAAGTGATCCAGCAAGGTCAAGTAAAGAAAAACCAGTCGCCAACTGTGGTTATTGAAGTATCAAAACCAAACTCCGGAAGTGGTCAACAAACAATGGAGCCAAATAATGAAAACAAAGCAACTTGTGAAGTAACAACCGCTGCCCGTCCCGAGCGCGAGTTACCTGAAAACCTGGAAACTAAGCCCAAACCGGAAATACGTCAGCCCCTGGTCACTAGTCCACTGAAACCGAACGAACTCAGCGGAAACCAGAGGATTAACCCACCACAGGGTCAGAAAAAACATGATGTCCCATTTCCTAACGCTGTACGCCGTACCAAAACCAGAATTAGAGCAGATACAGATGTTAGTGTTGACCTGTGCACGGACGGGAACATCGGGAATCCCTCGGTTCTAGATCCCTCTCAGCCAAAACATAGTACTTCCGCCGGAAGAGAATCCACTGAAGTCAACAATGGCAGCTTGCCTAACCATAAGCCAGATTCTGCCCAGACAAAACGTGAAACTTCATGTTTAACCGATGAACAGTGTAACATTACAAATAATCAAGCCAAGCCACGTGACCTAACAGTCACTGCCCAACTAAATGGCCAAGACATTACGTTACTCGTAGATACCGGAGCAGGCATGACAGTAATCGATGAACAGTTTACACGAGACATCTATAAAGGTCAACTACCCAAGTTGGGCTTCCCAGGTAACCCAAGCAATCAGCAACCACCAGAATTGCAAACAAAGTTAGAGAAACTCTTAGGAAAAGTATCAAGAAAATTTGACGGCAGTCACGCCAGAGATGGAAATACAGGTAGTATCGCCGCGTTTTCAGAAGCCAACAATAGAGAGATGCCGGAATTGCTGAAAGAAATTCGCCGAATGGAAAACGGTTTAGAAAATCTGAACCAACGAGTAAATCGCATGGACCGCCTCGCCCGACGTAACCGCACCGTGTGCTATAGGTGTGGACGCACTGGCCATATCCAATATAACTGTTACTATTATTACCAGCCAGAAAGCCCGTACCAGAACCAAGAAGGGAGCCAAGAGTACCATGCGAATTACAATCAGGATGAAAATCAGCGTCTGGCAACTCATCCCTCGGCGCGTTTGTCCGTATTAGACCCTCAGGATGCCCAGCAAGTTCTAAATTACCATGACAACAAAGTAAGGAGTTCAGGATCAGCTGAACAAAGCTCCCGTCAACCAGTACGCACTTGCAACCTAACATTTGAAGGAGAAGAAACCTCGTCAGATCGTGTGTTAACCGCGCTACCAAAGCCAGAGAAGACAAACGGCCAGGAAAAAGCAGCAAGTACAACACAGTCACAACAAGAAGTAAAGCTGACAAGAGCCAATAAGCGACAACCACAAATCTCACATAAGCAAGTACCTTTGCCCGCAACAAACCACCGTCAATCAAAGTCAGCAGCTCAGCCAAGCAACGAGTTCTCGTCTGGTAAAAAGGATTTCAAGCTAAAGTGCAGTGATCTAACTACAGAAGGTGAAATAGCAGGCCAAGCAGTTCAGTTACTCGTGGATACTGGAGCGTGCGTATCAGCCATAAACGAACAGTTTTTCACGAAGATTTATGGTCAATTCCCGCCTAATATGAGCGAAGGTTCCTTATCGGCTGTCCAGACAGTAAGCGGAGAGAAAGTCCCAGTCTTAGGAACGATTACGATACCTTTACAGTTGCAAGCAAGAGAATATACCTGTGAGCTTGATGTCATGCAGAACCTGACCTACGATGCTATCCTTGGTCGAGATTTTCTACATAAGAACGGAGCCCTTATTGATCTGGTAGATGGTAATCTTTCCTTCAAAGGAACAGGATACGTTGGAGAACAAGCCAGCCCAAAGAATGTGCCAGTGATGGGAATCTTCCTTTCCGAGCATAACTTGAAAGAAAAGAACACAGTGGCCAGTTATGCAAATCTATCGCCTTTCCCAGAGATTTTAGAGTTCAAATTTGTTCAACGCAATGAAAAGAGCAAATTGATGTTTTCTCACCAGTCACTCCTACTTTTGCTGCTCATTGTCCTATACCTACTGACTGCTTCATGCACGCCACCCACGGAAAACAATGACAAGCCCGTTATTCAGAAACTGCCCAAGTTCTTCATCCAGGAAACCCCCAATGAGATCCTTCAAGGTGGTCACGAACTTTGTACCCCAGTTAGCCTAGCAAATCGGAAGAGATCTGACCAGAGTGAAGCCCAAAATGAAAGAAACGTACCGAGAGTTAAAACGTTGAAGTCAGCCGTATCGCTCTTTGGAACCGGTGATGTTCAGAAAACCTTAAGGGCCATGTCTTCAAGCAAAGAAAACAGTTCTAGGTTACCACAAGAGATTCATGTCTACCGAAATGTAAAGAATCAAGAGAGCCAGTTTACCATTGACCAGGAATTTTGAGAGAGGAAGAGGTGTTGATGACATTGAAGAAGTAACGCATTATTGACGCATATAGACAAACAGGTTAATGAGAAATATATCCTCATAGAAATGAGATTATAGGAGGGATTTCAGTGTCGAAGTAGACAAGTAGACAGTTTTTCCAAAAGAGACAAGCTAATGGAACGAAATTTGATAAGGAATATTAAAGTACCAAGAAAGATTTTTAGGAATTTTCTGGAGACCATTTTAACGCTTGTCAACCATGTTCAGATAGTCAAGTTGAGTTCTAAATTCCTTTTATACTTCTTGCTCGACCAGGAGGTCTCGATTTTAAGGTGGGAGGAATGTTATGAGAAAATTCGCCGTTGCACAGGCATTTCTTTATTATTTGGAAAATTATAGAAAAAAACCTAACGGTAGCCTCTTTTCAGTTAACAGCTAGAAATCTTAAGTTTTGTTCTTCTTTGTACTTTGCCGATTCTTTGTACACCTGAGCGTGTGCAACGCTGTTTCACTAACTTTCATTTAGAAAACAAGTAGTTCGTTATCGGGTCATTTGAGTTTCTTTCATTATTACAATCTACTTTCCGTTCCCCCAGAAACTAGCCAGCTGAACTACTTTTCACTAATTCATAGGATAATTTTTCCTTGCTGTCGGTAACACCAATTCAGAATTTCAAATTTAAGTATCTCACTTTTAATTTCCTAAGTTTGTTCTATCTTAATCTCAGCCTGTGTAATTTTAATCCTAGCACTCTATTTTTAATTTTGGAAGCCTCGTGGTGTTGATTAGAATTCGCTATCTTAATTATGTACTTTCCGCTCGTATTGTATACTTGAAGTTACATTAGCATATTGTAAACACTTGACGTGTAAAGGATGATATATAAGCAAGTACGTTTGTAAAGCATTTTCGATTACATCGATTACATCGGCTACATCGTTACGATTCTACAGCGGCTACTCCGCCAAGTATGTCAGTTTCACCCTCGACGTTAGAGTGCAGAATAAACTACTGTTGGACCAAGTTATGTCTCTTCCTTGACGTCCGTAGTGAAGACCATTGAAGTAGATCCACGTGTACCAGGAAATTGTGACGAATTTCCGTTCCCGCAGCCAAGCAGTGCTCGCCAAGAGTTAGATTCCCCCAGTTGTCAGTTCAAGTGTCCGTTCAGTCCAAAATTTACAGTGTTGCAGGAAAAACCTATCGTCACAACTGAAGCGGAAATTTGTGGATATTAAATTTATTCCATCTAAGTTCTATTTCGTGTGCTGCAAGGCGTTTCGTGTTCTCATTAAAACAAAATGATATTGCCAAGTAGAGGGTTTTCTTCTCAGATTTTAAAACAACATATAGTTTTTGACTTACCGTCTACATGCATGGCTTGATTTACTCAGCAGCGTTACACCGGGTGTGATAGCGGTGAGATGGCGTGACGATAATTGACAAATCGCTTTTCTCAAATCGAATTCATCAAAATATATTTATTATATCTTTTGACGTCATAATGCTTTGAGACTACTTAATAAAGACTCTTGTGAAATAAGTCTACAAAATTTTGAAACTCTCATTACGGTGAAATGAAGAACCTGGATCTACTATTTTTATGCCGCGGTCGTGTGATCCTCAAGTGTGGTATCACATGACAATGACAACTAAAAAATGGCCACTTGCAGTTATTCTCAAATCGTCGGTGGCATGTGCGTCGTGTGCGGTCCGAGGGTTTCTAATCCCGCACATGTTCAATTTGTTAAAAGTGGATAATGTGGCAAAGATATTCGAGGTGTGTTCAGAAACGGCTGAGGCCTGGGTATCTGTACTTGTTTCTAACGGATATCCCTCCTCGTTTGTACAGAAGATCACAAAGGCACGAACAACCCCAAGAAGAGAGCCCAACGCGGAACTTAAATCCAACGCCGTTTTACCTTATGTCCAAGGAGTTTCGGAGTCTCTCCGCCGCTGCCTAGAACAACAAGGCATTCGCACCGTCTTCACGTCGGACACGACACTTCGGTCACACTTAGTGCGACTAAAGGACACCGTCAACCCGGCTAAACAAGATGGTGTTCTCTACAGGATTCCCTGTGAGTGCGGCAGAGTGTACATCGGGAAAACAGGGAAATCTATGCAGGAGAGGATCAAAGAACACGACAGGTATATACGACTCGCCCGTACCCAGACCTCCGCCGTTTCTGAACACACCCACGAGACTGGCCACTATCCTATCTGGAATGAGGTAAAGTTTATTGATCGAGATCCTCACTGGTACACACGTAGGGTCAAGGAAGCTATTCCCATAAGACTTCACCCTAATAACATCAACAGGGATAGTGGAATTGAAATTCCTGAAGCATGGATGCCCACGATCAAGAAACACAACAACAGGAGAATAGTACAACAGCGAACCACTGAGGGAACAGTTACTCGTCGGAACAATGGAACAATAGGAGGATCGAAATGCACCAATCACAGCCGACCTTTGTGATATAAATGATACCGTGGAATCAGTA
The DNA here is from genome assembly GCF_964199315.1 of Orbicella franksi. Taxonomy (NCBI): domain Eukaryota; kingdom Metazoa; phylum Cnidaria; class Anthozoa; order Scleractinia; family Merulinidae; genus Orbicella; species Orbicella franksi. The sequence continues at coordinate 31,691,835 of NC_138147.1, forward strand.
GACCTTATCGCCTGAAGAAGACTAGCAGTAAACAGTCGAAACGTCGCGATCTACATCTCAAGTGACTACATCGTGAGACAAACGACTATACACTTTATTATGAGAGCCTACAGGCAACAAAATTTGCGTCTGAGGGTGGAGTCTTCTCGACTGAGGGACCGTTCATTTTTTATGAGGGAGGGGGGGCTGGTGGGATTTGGGAAGCACCATTTAAAAATCGCATGACCCCCCCTCAGCTTACCAATTTTTTCACATGGCCCCCCCTTATAGCGGTCATTTTTTGGGATGACCCCCCCCAAAAAAAATTGAACAAACAATATTTAGATTTCAACTTTTTTAATATTTCTCTATTATCCTCCTACTTCACGTTATTGTGCTCACTATGAAGACAATATTTACAATCTCTATACGACAGAGAGCTGTTGTTTAAAAAACAAATCAAAAGAAAGAGAAGTCAATTTCGGATCTCCTAGTTATGGCTCGCCCTGAGCGTGTGGCATTTGGCCTCTCATTGGCGTCTTCCTCATCTGAATTGATGAATGCAAGAATGACGTCACTTGAGTCATCTTCTCCCCCAGAGTCAATGGCATCACTGTCATACTCATCATTGTCACTTTCATCCATTTCACTGCTGTCAGCACTTGCCCTGTTGTCATTTTGTGTCAATGTCTTGGCATTTCTCAGTGTTGGTTGGCCAGCTCTGAGAGGACTCTTCTGCTGCAAGCATGAATGTCTTACAATTGCCTTTACTTTCTCACTCTTGCTGCTTTTGAAATGCTGCTTCAGCCCGTGGTGGTTTGAGTACTTGTTTAGTTCTGGAACATGTAGCTTTTTAAGCTTGGTTAGATCTTCGCACAACTCAGTCCAAGGATAATCCTCCTCCCTACTTAACTTTGCCTTTTCTTCTGCTCTCTTTTTCCTTTTAAATTCCAGCACTTCAAGATGCTGAAGATAATCCACCACAAACTTCGATTTGACAATAAACTTATCTGCAAATAGAGCAACGCTCTCTGGGTCAGATAAAACCAGCCTGCCACTTCCATACTCTTTCTTCTTTATATTGTTAATCCAATCGGGGAAAGAGCGCATTACTACATGAGCATCATGAAAGAGGCTCATTCCAAAATACGCCATAATGGCGAAAGCGACGAGTCGTTTAAGAAAAGGTTTACTGCTGAACGATCCAGGCAGTTTGACATCTTACATGCGAAAGAAGCAATTTTTCTAGGTGCGGATGGCTGTTCAGAAAGGGCGAGTGAGTTTTCCATGCAAGGGTACCAGTTGAAGCCCAGTGATGGAAGAAAACTGAACTTCTCCATCAAAGAGCACAGAGCAGTGGTGGAAAAGTTGAATGTCATATTGAAAGATGTAAAGGAACACGATTCCACACTCTTTCAGTCCAATGGGCTTGCTTTAAAGCAGGGCAAAGAAACTGCCCACAGTTTTAATGTAAAACAGATCAAATGTACAGAAGCTAAGTTGACGAAGGTCACGCAGGACATGGAAGCACTAGAAAATAAGAAGAGCAATTATAACAGCATATTCAAAGGCATACTCAAACAGCACATCAACAAAAGGAGAAGGAAAAAAGAAAACCGCAGAAAGTCAAATGAAAGAAAGAGGAAGTGGACTGAAAACAACGTCCAACGAGTTTATGGAATCTGTGTTGGAAACCCGCTAGGAAATGATCTTCCACAATGCCTTGTGTACCCTCCTAGAACGGCTGTCCCGGAAGAGTGTCTTAAAGTTGAGGATGTTGCCACGTCGATATTTAGAAGAGATGGGCTATACATCGCACAGCTCTTGGTAGGGAATTATTTCACCAATGCTGCAAGAAGCAGAATCACCACCAACCTTGAGCGGGAAGTCAGAGATTATGTTTACACCTTCATGTACCCTGAAGAGTACACTCTGACGGAAAGCATTGCTGCTTCTTGCAGCATTGGTGAAAGAGACTCCCATAGCAGTACAAGCGGCAACGAAGAACTCGACGACAGCGGAGATGAAGATGAGTGCCAGTGAAAGTTGCATTCGAAAATAACAGTGTTAAATACTTCTTTTCAGTAGCTACACGTTTTTTTAAAGCAGAAGGAAAGTTTGTCATAAATTTATATCCTGCCTTCTATGTTTATTCTATAGCAATTTTTTTGATATTCAAACATTGTGCCATTTTAAAGTTTTACTAAAATATTTCACGTGACCCCCCCTTTTTCCCTTATTTTTTTGGGATGGCCCCCCCTCGAAAGCCATTTTTTTTCGCATGGCCCCCCCCCAAATCCCACCAGCCCCCCCTACCTTATAAAAAATGAATGGTCCCTGAACCAGATTTATCCCACGATCCCCCTTCTGGTTCGTCTCATGTTGTATCCATTGCTCTGGACAGGAACAGTGCTTTTTGTTGCTACGCCACCTTATCTCGAAATAGGTCCCGATGACGAGGGCATACTGTTGGGTACAAAATACCTTCATCCAGGTCAAAAAAACCTCGGAAACGAAATGTGTGATATGCGTTTACTGGAAGTTTAGTTTAACGGTAAGGGTTTCGAAAAACCATGCGACAGCAAGCTAACCCCGGGGATGTAAGCCCTTGGATAACATTGAGAAAGGCATCACAGAAAATGTCACGCAGTATTATAGGACTCCGCTTTCTTATGCAATTTAAATGATACGTGAGAATGTTTCGGTGACAGAAGGAAGCAGAGGAGCCATCCGCGTTCTTGTTTAGTGAATGGGATTCAATGCTGGTAGGTGCCTTTATACCTTATTTAACAACCAAGAGGACAACAATACGATAAGTCATCAGATTCGTGGATTTTCATAATAACAAGCGGGGTCTACAAATAATTATTATTTTTTCAGTCATCTCTGTTATTCCCTTATATGTTACTACCTTAAAGTTTCGCTTGACTTATCTCTTGTAGTGAGGCAAGCCGACAAGTATTCCCCCCCCTGCCCCACCTTTAATTTCTAGTCCCACTTCTCCACGTGGTTAGTATTGGGATCATTTTCGTGGGAGAAACTTGTAAATAGCCGGGCCGGAATATAACTCAAGAGACTATTACGCTTTTGCACGGTCAGCTACATTGAAAGAGTGCCACGAGATTTTGATTTCGCGTATCATGAAATCACACCTTATTGGGCCTCATGGTGATTGTCTGTTACCGTATCATTCAGTAGTTTCTCGATAATCTTTTGCAATATTTTCGATCTAAAGAGAAAATTGAATTACGAATACACTGATCTGCTCTAGCCAACAATAGCCTTGCTTCGTCCAGAGAAGAATCGCTCACACCAATAGTCTTCAAATCACCTCGAATGCATTTGTCACATTTTCGAATTAAAACACATTGAACATGTGCGGGATTCGTAACACTAGGACCGCACGTGCCCCCAACGATTTGAGAATAACTGCAGGTGGCCATTTCTTAGTTATTATTGTCATGTGATACCACACTCGAGGATCACACGACCGTGGCATAAAAATAGTAGATCCAGGTTTTTTATTTCACACCAATGAGAGTTTCAAAATTTGCAGACTTATTTCACAAGAGTCTTTATTAAGTAGTCTCAGGAAAGGTATTATATATACATATTTTTTGATGAATTCGATTCGCGAAAAGCGATTTGTCAATTATCGTCACGCCATCTCACCGCTATCACACCCGGTGTAACGCTGCTGATTAAATCAAGCCATGCATGTGGACGGTGAGTCAAAAGTTATATGTTGTTTTAAAATCTGAGAAGAAAACCCTCTACTTGGCCATACCATTTTGTTTTAACGAGAACACGAAACGCCTTGCAGCACACGAAATAGAACTTAGATGGAATAAATTTAATATCCACAAATTTCCGCTTCAGTAAACAAATACGCACGTACTCATAAACAAGTTAGAACTCCTTTTCAGCGTAAAAAAATATTACTTCCGATAAAATTGCCCACAGAAGATAACGAAATAACTATTAATCATTTAAATGGGAGAAAGGATCACATTCACGCTAAAATTTCAACTGTTGTTTAGGTTATCTCTTGTATTCATGAGGACAACTGTAAGTTCAAAGGTCATAAACTTCAAGCAAGTACCGTAAATATTTTCCGTCGTCTGAATTCGTAGTTTGAGTTGCCCCATAATTTTATTTCACAGAACGATAGAGGAAACCTTACTCTTTCTCTAGAATACCATCTTTACAGCGGAATCCATGTACCAGGTAGGGAGTTTTACTGTTGAAATTCGCCAAAATCGAGCTTTCTGATAATGCTGTTTAGGAGGGTAAATTTGAAAATTTTTTGAAAATTAAGGTTTGAATCTTTTCCAATTCTAATAACTGTACTTTGTAAAGGAAGGGTCATTGAATTGTGTAATATCGAAATAGTTTTGATAATTGTTTTAGTTTTCTTACACGAGTCGCAAATATGAAGCACATTTTTCAGTGGTTCGAGGGCTTCTCCAAGGGTGAAAATTAAAAAATCGCTTTGCTTGAAAAATATAAATCCAAACAAACTAAAAGTTGTATTTTCCTAAATAGTTTCCAGAGGGCTTTCTTGTGAAAAAGTTTGAGGGAATTCGATTTTTGCATTTTGCACACCTATCCGTAGTATTTACAGGAAGTCACTCTTAACGGTGAGAAGTGTTCGAAAATTTGACAATACCTCGCGAGGTTATCCTCTTTGCTGTAAATTCGTTAATGAAAAATTTCCGGAAATTCAAACCGAAATTTTTTGAGGATTAGAAAGCACAGTTTGTTTTCTCACATAATCTATTCCAGTGGTATGATATTACGGGACTATTTCGGTCAATTAAACGTGATAAATTACTACCTGCTGCTAGTTGACAATAGGTAGCTTAAGCGATGATTAAGGCCACCCAGAGGACAACGCCTACTAAAAACTGAATTTATTTTTTACGTTCTGTGTTCAGTGTGCCTATTGGTCTCAGAACATGCTCAAGCTAAGCGTTCAATTCCAAATGAAAATACGACGGCGAAGAAATGTACAAAGGTTTATCACGCACGTGCACGGTCATTGTTCTACTCAATAAGCCTTTTGCTTGGAGGAGTACTAGTTGGCGTTGCCGTCGTGGATTGCCTAAGCTCCCTGATAACAGCACGAACGAGCGACTGTTCGGTGAGACCAGGTAATGATATATACAAATGAAATATGCACCTGCTGATACTTTTAATGCAACGCAGCATTAATTTGAAAAAAACAGATCACAATAGATTAGGAAGATTTATGCCATAAAGATACAAATTGCAGCTAATTGACTTCCCACAGAGTTCAAGATGAATTGGTACAATTGTGATAGTTTTCCCCTTTTTCTCTCAGTAAATACTTTGTATAGTGGTGAAGAAGTCCACTTTTGCAGAATGGGTCTGAAGCTTTTCAATTGACTTTTCAACCGATTTTTTTAAAATATTTAATTAGTTGACGGTTGTTACGTACATAAAATACATACATATAGTACTATACACCCTTAAATGACTTTCCCCAAGGGGGCTTTTCAAAGAGAACACCTAATAAAATTTAATTAATTACAATAGGCTGCTAATTAATTACAACAACAAAAGCCCTGTGTTTAATTCAAGTAAGCCTGGAAACCAAAGTAAAGGTATCACTACCCACCTTAATCTGGCAATCATGTTAACAATATGGCGGCGGCAAAACGACTGCCGCAGTGATTATGGATCAGGAAAGTAGAAAGGTAGAGCGTGGGAGGGAAGGGAAGGAGGTATACGGAAATGAGAGAATGAAGAGGAGTATCAGTTGGGCGGGGGGTACTCCTAGAAAAATTGGGTGGGGGTGTGCGGCACGCTTCTCAAAGCCCTTACCCTATTTAAGGTCAAAGCCTGCGACTTTACCTACCCCGTTTATGACCTGACCATGACTAACAATTCCATACCTTATTTTAGATCTGACCCTTAAATCAATACCCTGTTTCAGACCTGCCTTATAATTGGTTTCCTGATTCAGACCGATGTAAAAGGCTTTATGAAAGGCTTTTACTGATGGCCTTATCTGAAATGATGAAAAAGTAGCTACTGGTAAAAAATCTACTCAATTCGAGACCAGCGTGCAAAAACCATACCCTACTGGAGACCAAAATGGCTAAAATCTATCCGTCAGTTTAACCAAAATGGCTAAAACCATTCCCTTTGGGGCCACACATAGCTATATAGGCCATATAAATGAGTACCCCCGGAAGTATTTGATACTAGAATTATAAAAAATGTTTAATTAGTAAAAACGAAACTGGAGAGGTGGTGGGTGTAGGGTAATTGAGCAATACAGGAAATTGAGTATGACCTGAATACGAAGTTAACAAAAAATACTTTGACATGCAGTGGGATGGTGCGTACTGCTGAATGAGGAAACACGAGAAAGATGAATCATCAGTTACATTGAGTAAAATTCAAGCTTCAAGTTTTGTGCTTGCATGTAACTGATGATTCATCTTTCTCGTATTTCCTCATTCAGCGGTATTGACCCTTTTCATAAATGGCTGCCAATTATAAATTATTTTTTAAGTATTAAAATTAGCCTGACTGACCTCGTTTTTGAGTTGATAATTCAAAAGAATTGTTACTCCCAAACGAGTTTAGTGAGGCTAATTTAAATGCATACAAAATAATTTTAAATTGGCAGCCATTTATGAAAAGCGTCTATGCACCATTCCACTCAACAATCGGTCATAGATACAGAGAAATTATTGACTTCAAAGTTCCAAGATCTTTTTTTTTTATCAAGCTTTAACAACACTTGAAGCCTAAATTTTACTCAGGTTTAAAATGTCGTAACAGCTGTGACTTTATTAAAGAAAGATCTTGGAACGTTGCAGACAATACTTTCTCTGCGCGTATGACCGCTTGTTGCCCCGAATGTTCTCAACTTGTTTGTAACATATTATCAAGCACACAGTTATGGCACGAGAACAGCCAGTAGTTATATATCGACTGCATTACTGTGGCATAAATCTTGAACGATTTTACGAATCGATACTCTATCAAGGTCCTAAAATTTAGAATTCTCTGCCAGTATCTGTAACTGGTTCAACATGATGCTTTATACTAGCTTTAAAAAAACAGATGATGACATTTTCAATGAAATAATACTGACATGGTCGTGTCCCGCACACGAAGCTAAAAATTAAAACTTTACTAACAGTTATTTAAGTCCACCCCACTGTAAGCCTGGTGGCTAGTTGTACTCGTATATACTTCTTTTTGTAACAAACAAATAATGTGTTATAATCTGGCAAAGCCTGAGACCGTAAATACAGAATATCAACATTTCGCCTTTTCTGAACCAGTTAACCCAAGGTTGAATTCTCCCATGACGGCCCCCGCCTGGCAAATAAGTTGTTATAAACCTGCCAAATCAGTGCAGCTCCACAGTCGACCTCACATATCCACTGCTTAATGTGAAAACTACACGTTCTGTTGTTGACTAAGTCACTATCAAGCTATTTTATACGTAAGCAATTACCACTGGATACTCACTGGATTTTCTGGCAAACTCGAGATTCAAACAAAACCTTTACTGAAGCAGAATTTCGGCAAAAGTGGAATATAAATTAATATATTAATTTAACTGAAATGTTGCAGTTGCCTGATGAAGAAGCATGAAACTCTGAGTATTATTATAACTTGCCCTAGTTTAACTATTGAGCACTCTAATAGCCGAAGAAAATTTCAACCTGCTATTTGGTTATAACTGAAATTCTCTATGTTTTTAAAAATTACAGCTTTTTTCTCCGAGTACAGTCTTTTCTCTCGGTACGTGCAGCCTAAACTTAATTAGAAGTGGCTTACAGTACCTCTCAAGTGATTGACATCAGAAAGCATATCATGCCTCCCGCACATGATATGCACATTTGATGTCGTAGTTGTTTGCTGATATGATTGATAATAAAAGACTGAAAAATACGAGGATAAAAGAAATTTATCACAGGAAACATCATTTTACCGAAATCTACACTCAAGGGCCGGAACGGTCTTTACTCTTCATCTGTTCATCGGAAGAGACTTAGTCAACCTGTCTTTTTTAGACATGTAAGCTACATGAAAATGGACACCTACGCCATTTCCCAATGTTCTAGTTTGCCATCGATACTTTGGTATATATATTCATTCTTGCATGCTTTTGTTACTTTTTTTGTAGTTGAGCTTCGCACGAAATAATCGAAATCTGAAAGTAATTCAAGGGTATTACGGCAAGTACCCTGCCTTTTATTGATGACGCAGATTTGCAGAATCATGTTGTTAGTCAAAGAGAATACATCTATCTTTACCGATTATTTAGTAACTTCAGTGTAAGTCATCATATGTTATTAACGCTTAGTAGTTGAGTAGTCGAAATTTGAACGCAATTTATGTGGTTGTTAAGGAGCTGATTTCTTTCCGACCAAAAAAATCGCTCTTTTGAATAAGACTACGCATTTAACTTACAGCAAAAAAGACCTTAACCTTAATCGAGTTTAAATTATATGCCAAATACATGAGGAAAGAGTGAGAAACTACTAATTCGAGGGTAAAGAGATAAAAAATTGTCCCATGTATGTAAACTAGAAATATTATCTAAGCCGTAAAAACAACAGCTGCAGAAACTAAATCTACTTACCTTATAAAACTGAACGAGTTTCTTTGAGACGTAAAATCCTATTAGACCGTTATTGCAAAGGATTAGAATTTTCCAAAACACATCATAACATTGAAAATGGCCAATTCTGGTCCGTGTTTAGATGGAATCTAGCCAGAACTGAGCAATAGATTGACAGGAAAATATTCTTGGAGCGAAAACTGCTTATTCGAGTGAATCTTCAAACAGGTTTGAGTGGCAGTTTAGACACACTATGGCAGCTGCGCTAACAAGTTCTTGTTGGTTGTTCGAAGCTTGGGAAATTTTGATTGGTCCAGCAAAATGTCAGTGATTGAACAGTTAAACGTATGTTCTTGCAATTTTGCTATTGTTTGCACTAAATATATTACACTTTAACTGTGTTATTTCCGTGCTTGTTTGCGCGTATAGACTTTGTGAGAAATAATACTTGTACATGGTCATGAATGAGCCTTGTAATATTTTACGCTACTAAAAGTGCTGCACTTTCCGATATCGTGACCTGTATTCATCGTCAATTAATTTCATTTTCCAATATTTAAACGAAATTGAAATGTTCATTTATTTATTGTTCTTCAGCTTTAAGTTTTTTTTTTTCCTGAAGGACTGGCAAAAGTCTTTACCTATCAACAACGACAACAAGAGATGTTATCTAGATTTGAAACCCTTTTTCAAATCTGAGAAATGTAATATAAGCAACAACAAATAATCAATACCAAACTCAAAAATTATCTAGTACATATATAAGAAATAAAACATTTCATATACTCATCTTCTGTTTTTCAACAGATATTCAGATAGGTTATCCGTTTAGGTGTAAGGAATTACCAGCCAGATTTATTCGATAAGTTGAGATCAGGTTTGCCTACGGCGGTAATAGAATGGTTAAAAGTAATGTTGCTTAGGCTTACCATTTGGAGTTATTCACTCAGAATTGACAGAGACAGTTTTGATCACACGAAGAGAGAAACGTGACTGAGAGAAGCATGTTTACCCCACAGCTCCTCATACCAAGCAAAAATATGGCACGAAAACATGAGACGCAAAATGTAATTAAGAAAAATTCTAATCCCCAGAGTAATATCTAACTTCCCAGTGTAGCATGAAATAAACTTCTTAGCACAAAACCTAATGACACAAAACAGAAAAAATAATGTCTTTGTGAAGATTAATGATGACAATATTATCTGTACCTATGTCATTTTTGCATGATAAATATGGTAGCTCTTCATTCGATTACGGAAATATTCAACTTCTAGGCGACAAGTATGTCGACTCATGACACGGTCGACTGAAAAGAAACTAACTTATTACCCATTTAAGCGATATTCCAATCTATAAGAGGTTTTATTTTCAGTTCCTACCATTTCTCAAATTGAACGGCGGTTAAGGATGGCCATTAAATAATGGTAAACGAAAGTGTTTTTCCAAAATCAGCAAGTCAACCGAAAGAGAAATGTTCATGCAGTAGTATCACTTATCCATATTACAAATTCAACTTTAGATTATTATTTTTCGTTACTGGGGGACTGGAAACTGTGGTGATAGAAGAAATGGCAAGGCTATTTCCGACATTTCGTTCCGAACGGAAGAAGACGAGTACCCCTGGAGGTAGTTTATAATGTAAGAAAGGATGTTTGGAAAATACAGTTCAATTTGACTTACAACTTATAAATTTCCGGATTTTTGCCCCAATGGTATGCAACCTTTACTTCCTTATCATTGCATAATTTAGTTTCTCTTCGTGAATCTCAAAGCGGCTATTAGTACACTAGTCAAGTACACTAGTCTAGTGCATTATTTATGTCGGAAGTTATCCTACCAGCACAGTTAAGTTACAAAAAAAAAGGACAGAAAAACCATGTACTCTGTTTTTTTTCAGTAATTGTCGTCAAACACGCAGAAACGTCGAGATGTCCCACAATATTATCGCAATATTAGCCATATTGTGCTTATGAAAACAAAATCTCTGTGATCTTTAAAACCATGCTGCTAATAACATTTTCCACGAGAGACAGACAACTTCATGACATTTTTCCCCTCTAGCATTGCGGAGTACTTCATTTACTTTTAAAGACAAACCTCGCAGTTTTATTAGAATTTTTGCCATTGCAGAGTTATTACTGACACCATTAAGTTGAAAAGTTGATTGCTAGGTGGGTTAAAATATTACATGTTGCTTCAAGCCACGCAAACACTTCAAATGGTAGTTTTGATTACAGCTATTGCGCTGTACTTTGGACGCTTATTAATTCGGCTCCTTTTTCTTCTTTTTCATTAAATTTAATCCGGACCCGCATTGAGGGCGTGTTAATAAAAGAGGAATATTTCAACGTCATTTATGTGTCTCCTGAAACTAAACTCGAAAGTCCTAAAATCTAATCAATATCGTTAACATCGGTCCCGCGACGGTTAAGTAGAATCCGACACAGGATGCAGCCGCAAGCGCCTTTTGATTATTGCAATTGTTGTTGCTGTTGCTGTTATTGTTGTTGTTGTCATTATTATTGTTATTGTTATTGTTGTTATTATTATTGTTATCGTTGCTGTTGTTGTTGTTGTTGTTTTTGTTACTTGTTCCTTTTCTATTAAGCCTCAAAAGCTTAAGATAACCGGTGACCTGGAACTGGGGAATTTCCTAAAAAGAATGAGAAAAGCACGATTTGTCGTCAGTGGAACAATTAACACCAGAAATCACTTTCATTAGAATTGCAAAATTTAGGTTGACATTACCTGTTAATATATACAGTTGCTAATAGAAAAAAAAATAGATTCCTTGAACAAGATATTTCTTTAGTCTTCGTTAATTCTTCTTAAGCTATATAGAGGTAACGAATAGGGTCAGGAGCCCATGGGCTCCTTATAGGGTTTATTTTAGATAAATTTCATGGAAGTTAGTTATGTGAAGGAAATTTTGTCTCGTCACTTCTCAGCTCAACTGTATTTTTCACTAGGCCACCCCTAAACTCTGAATTGTACTAACACTGCAGACGTTTACTCTCACCTGAAAACTAAATGCCGTACTGTTTAACAGAACCTCGTTATGGAGCTGAAAGTGCACGACAGTTCTGAGGTACAACCAGCACGAGTTATGTATCATAGCTTTCAGGTCGTGAAGATTCCTGGCTGGATTAATGACATCCAGATCCAATCGCATTACCATAATGAAGAAAACCCCTCTGAAACATTAAAAAATCTTTTTAATCAGCAGATAAAGCTTCTTCACTCATGTGGTCAACAACCAGGCAAATGTACTGGACAAAAAACGGTGCTGACATCAACTCTCATAAGTTTTGAAGACATGACTGATTATCGGAGTTATATACACAACTTAAAGCAGTTGTCAAATCAAAGCCTGAAAAAAATTCAGGCCTAAACGATGATCACTCATGTCTTCATCTCTTTCTCCGCAGTTCAAATATGTGATCTTTTCAGATATTCTCTTGCATTCTTCAACCATCTGCGAGTATATTACGAACTCACAACATGATCAATTCCCAGTTGGCTTGATAGCTCGGCTGGTAGGGCACTGCACCGGTATAGCAGAGGTCATGGGTTCGAATCCCGTTTAATTCAACAATGATCACTCATGTCTTCATATCTTTTTCACCAGTTCAAATATATGATCTTTCATATATTCACTTGCATTCTCATAAACAATGATTTGTTTGGAACACCAACATGACCGTCGTGAAGTCATGTGAAAACACTCTGTAGAGATTATTCCTGAGGCCGCTTCTTTTAAATTGCGTGAGAGCGTTACACGATAAAAGACATGTTGCCTCACCTTTCTTCTTTTTGTTCGTCAGGTGGAATTTCTCTTTCCTTTGAGGCATTTATTTTCGGGCCGCCAACCGAGGGAGGTCTAGTAAACAAATATTAAGAGAAACGGATTGTCAGTTTAGAAAAAAAACTTGTGACTTTAGGTCACAAGCGGGGGATGCTAAATGAACACAAACGCAGATGCATGTCGAAGAGCTGAAAGCTGAAGAGTTGTTTTGCATATAAACTTGATGCGTACGGGTATAAAATTCAGAAAACATAAAAACCACTCCACTTTTTTCATTTCCCTACATTATCATTGACTTTTCTTAATGAAATTCTTCAGTCCTAAACATAGAATTCACCATGATGATCAGGGTTTTCGTTCCAGGCGGGAGGCGTTTCGTCCAGTTGTGTACCATGTCATGGCAGGTACTTAGATGCCATATATTTGAATTTCTCTCTTTTCCTGATATCGCAAACGCTCTGTATCGTCTATATATGTGACCTAGCCAAAGTGTGAGGTGTTCTAAGTGATAAGTCGGTTTTAATCTCATGGTTTCTCATAATTAAACCAGAGCATAACAGATAACTATTGAGATTACTACCGTACATCTTTTTTTTTTGATAACCAAGAAACATAACCTTTCAATCCCAGTGTCAAATGATGAAATTGAAAATGATTTTGTTGCCTTACTCTTCCCTTCCAACTAAGTGTACTGGTTATTAGTAGAGAGAAGGAAAAATTTTACATCATATATGTGATCCGGCCAGAGAATTTCTGTTTGTAAAGTGCGAGGTGTTCTTAGTGTTAAGCCGGTTTAAGCAGCCAAAGTTCAATTCTGAACAAGTCTAAGTGGAATGCTGGGTTGCATCATTTTGCAATACATCGCGTAATTATTGTCCGTATTTTCTGTAGTGCTGTGTTCCTCCTTACCTAAAGAAAACTCCCTCAGATGTCTTGTTAATCAGCGAAGAAGTTTTAAATAAGTTGACTCGCACAAAAAAGTCGAACATTTTCCAGAACTGCAATATGAAGACGAATTTTTATGGTCAGTAATTCTCTGAAGGAAAGAGAGTAAAACAAAAGTAACAAAATACGTGATACAGTCCCAAGGTGGTTGCGCTGCATTCCTCAGTTGTGGAAAGTGTTAACGAATGATAACCCTTTGTTTTAGAAACGAAAAGTCTTGATTGAAGTTAATGAACCAACCAACTGACGTTAGAGAAATAACTGATTCTTATGCTTTTTTGGGACTAATAAATCCCGGTATTTTATTGTACAAATCAGAACATTAAGCAAACACTCGCACAGTCATCAATCCAAGAATGCCAGTGATAAAATGGCACGACTGTAAGCCGCTGAAAATTCGGAGCACATGTCATTTACTTACCCCTGTTGTTATATTAGCAGCGAGAGCTTGACATGCTTCACAATCTTTCGTGTCTTTCATATAAAACTCTTTTGTAAAGTTGTGGTTCAAAATAACACCAGACGCGTCGAAATGGACTGACACTGATTCTCCTGCACAGAGCCCTGCCACAAGACATGTAGTTGGGATGACCTCGATGAAATAGTTTTAATCTTTGTAATTATGAATAATACATATAACGATTTGGCGATGGCACTTTAGATCGCCGGTTGACCTTGTACCCTACAATTCACATACTAACCGATAGGGGGAAAAGGAAGAGGACAACGACGACGACGATGAAAGTGATGATAATGATGATGATGATGATGAAATTTTATTTGAGTGTCAGGACCTCATAGCTTGGAACACCAATCCCATACTAATATAGGGAGTCGACTGGGGACACCAATAGATACTATTCTTGAAAAAGCATTTAAAAAAGATAGAACTTTGGTGAGTGCAAGGCGCTATGAGAAATGGGGATTGAAGAATCGTCATTAACGTTCGAATAGACGTAGTCATTGGTGTTGCTTAGGAAAAGAAACGCCTAGGTATGTATGTATGTATGTATGTATATGAGTAATAACGAAGAGGCAAGATTTGCTGTTACTCCGAGTTTCGTGCTTACGCACTCATCAGACAGTATTTAATGATAAGCATTCCTATCAACTAGATATATATACACGGTATTAAACAATAGGCTAATTGCTGGACTAGTTGCATTACAATAAGTGATAGTTATACTGGAAAACAATAGGTGTGAAGACAGAAATTACGGGGACGAGTATAAACTGCGTGGGTGCAGTACAATATAAAGAAAGTGTCAAGCGTTCTTCAAGTAGAATTTGTTCTCGTGCCGGCATTTAGAAATAAGTTCTGATCTTTTGTTTAGTAGATTGTCGTTGCTATGTTTGATAATCATTAGTTTTTCTGTGAGGCAGAGGTCGCATCGTTTGGAAATGTTGTTGTAGGGTCTTGCACGGCTAATAATTGACCATTTGATGTTGAAGTCTTGTTTTTTGTCGTGTAGTTGCCAGATGTATTTAGAAAGCTCGGTGCTGTTGATGTGTTTTCTGTGCTTAAATGTGGATTTGTGCTGCGAGAATCTCTGTTTGAATGTTCCTTCTGTCAGTCCAATGTAGTTCTTGGTTGTGTTGTTAGTTGTAACTTGTGCGTTGTAGATTACACTGGAAGTCAGGCATTTGTTGTCTAGCGGGCATTGGTCTTTTTTGCGGCAGTTGCATTGCTCTCCGGTGATTGCGTTGGCGTTGTTGTCGGCGTTTGTTATTTTCATGTTGTGTTTGTTGATTACTGTTTTCATGTTGTCCATGCAACTGTAGCTGACTTTGACGTTGTTTTTGTTGAAGAGGCTGTGGTATTTATGTTGGTTCGGAAAGTGCTTAGATATGAGCTTCAGGAATGTTCTACCGATGTTTGTCTTTACGTTTTTACTAAATGGAGGGTTGTACCATATAATGTTTCTTTGTCTGTTGCGTCGGGGGCGTGTTGGTTGATTGTCTTCGTTGTAAATTAGTGTTTCAGAGTATCCGCTGGCTTTCAAAGCAGTTTCGTAGATTGGTTTGGCCTTGTTGAATTCGTGTTCGTTGCATGAGTTGGCGGAAATACGGCGATTGATGGATGCTGGAAGTTGCTTTATTATGTTAGGTGGGTGGTTAGACTTTGTGTTGATGTACTGCGGCTCGTCGTTAGGCTTTCTGTAGGGGCAGTAGGTACCTTTTGTAAGATCGAAGGTGACGTCCAGGTAGTTAACAATTTTCATGTTAGTCTGTATGGTAATGTTAAGTCCATATGTCTTGAAGCGTCTTGTTATGTCCTTCCTTGTACGGTCTGCTTGAGGTCCGGAGATGTTTTTGAAGATGGCAAGTCCGTCGTCTCTGTAAAGCCCGATGTTGTCTATCCCGTATATGTTACACAGGTCGTCGAGAATGAATAAGCCTACGAGCTCGCATACTTCGGCTCCGTCGAAGCTGCCCATAGTAACGTCAAAAGAACTGTTGTTTTTCTTGATCCAGGCGGTGTTACTGTCAAAGAGAAGGGATTTTCTTGAATGCATAATAATATCGATGTCGCGGTCCGTAATGGAAGTGAATTGTTTGGCGAAGTTGATTGCGTCTGTAAGAAGTTTCTCAGTAATGGAAGGGTAGAAGTTCTCAATGTCAAATACGGCGAAGGTATGTTGATCTTTGTGTTGTATAGAGGAGAACCAGTTGATGACGGATGATGAGTTTTTCCATTGGTTAAGGCCAGTCTTCTGTCTCACAGTCGTGTTAATGTTCGCGAGGATTTCTTTACTGATACGTCCAATCTCACTTTTTGCAGGGTTAATGAGTCTACATGTAGGTTTGTTCTGGAAGTTGTCTTTATGGTCTTTGAGTGTTATAAAAGTCTGTCGTTCAGCCATGCGTTCCGCGCGGTCGCCTGGATCAAGAAAAACAACAGTTCTTTTGACGTTACTATGGGCAGCTTCGACGGAGCCGAAGTATGCGAGCTCGTAGGCTTATTCATTCTCGACGACCTGTGTAACATATACGGGATAGACAACATCGGGCTTTACAGAGACGACGGACTTGCCATCTTCAAAAACATCTCCGGACCTCAAGCAGACCGTACAAGGAAGGACATAACAAGACGCTTCAAGACATATGGACTTAACATTACCATACAGACTAACATGAAAATTGTTAACTACCTGGACGTCACCTTCGATCTTACAAAAGGTACCTACTGCCCCTACAGAAAGCCTAACGACGAGCCGCAGTACATCAACACAAAGTCTAACCACCCACCTAACATAATAAAGCAACTTCCAGCATCCATCAATCGCCGTATTTCCGCCAACTCATGCAACGAACACGAATTCAACAAGGCCAAACCAATCTACGAAACTGCTTTGAAAGCCAGCGGATACTCTGAAACACTAATTTACAACGAAGACAATCAACCAACACGCCCCCGACGCAACAGACAAAGAAACATTATATGGTACAACCCTCCATTTAGTAAAAACGTAAAGACAAACATCGGTAGAACATTCCTGAAGCTCATATCTAAGCACTTTCCGAACCAACATAAATACCACAGCCTCTTCAACAAAAACAACGTCAAAGTCAGCTACAGTTGCATGGACAACATGAAAACAGTAATCAACAAACACAACATGAAAATAACAAACGCCGACAACAACGCCAACGCAATCACCGGAGAGCAATGCAACTGCCGCAAAAAAGACCAATGCCCGCTAGACAACAAATGCCTGACTTCCAGTGTAATCTACAACGCACAAGTTACAACTAACAACACAACCAAGAACTACATTGGACTGACAGAAGGAACATTCAAACAGAGATTCTCGCAGCACAAATCCACATTTAAGCACAGAAAACACATCAACAGCACCGAGCTTTCTAAATACATCTGGCAACTACACGACAAAAAACAAGACTTCAACATCAAATGGTCAATTATTAGCCGTGCAAGACCCTACAACAACATTTCCAAACGATGCGACCTCTGCCTCACAGAAAAACTAATGATTATCAAACATAGCAACGACAATCTACTAAACAAAAGATCAGAACTTATTTCTAAATGCCGGCACGAGAACAAATTCTACTTGAAGAACGCTTGACACTTTCTTTATATTGTACTGCACCCACGCAGTTTATACTCGTCCCCGTAATTTCTGTCTTCACACCTATTGTTTTCCAGTATAACTATCACTTATTGTAATGCAACTAGTCCAGCAATTAGCCTATTGTTTAATACCGTGTATATATATCTAGTTGATAGGAATGCTTATCATTAAATACTGTCTGATGAGTGCGTAAGCACGAAACTCGGAGTAACAGCAAATCTTGCCTCTTCGTTATTACTCATATACTCAGCTCTACACTATATGTGTATTGAGCACTATTTTAATGGGATCTGCTACTTCCTCATATGGTTATGTATGTATGTATGTATGTATGTATGTATGTATGTATGTATGTATGTATGTATGTATATATATATATATATAAAGTTAAGATGCTTCGAGCCAACAGGGATGCCACGCGCCAGAAGGATCCAAAAGGATTCGTAGTCCAAACCTCGAGTAATGAAATTTGTAGGCAATTGTGGAAAACGAGGACGGACAACTTCGAGCGAAAAAAAAAAATATATACAGTAAAAAATCTCAGAAATCTAAAAAAAAAGTTTAAAAATTTAATAAAAATAAACGTTTCGGTCAAAGACCTTCATCAGTTGCAGTGCAAGTGAATAATAAATTACAATAACCTTAAATAAGTTTACAGTATAAAAAATGACATCATATTACAAAGATGATTACATAACAGGGCGTGGTAACACATGAAAACGAAAAAATTAACCAATGATAAACAATCGGTGATTACTAAGCGAGATACTATGACAATGCGGTACAAAACTCAAAAGACACAAACCAAATAAGAATAAATAATCGAATATAATACAAATAAGATTAATATCAAAAAAGTAACGCGATTCGTCGAGTCAGCCGAAAGTGTGAAGGGACCCGCGTGTAAAATATTCAATGTTCAAAAAAGGCGGTCCCAAAATCCCCAAACAAAGCCCTTGAAACTATGCCGCGGCAAGGCACAACAGGCGCCCTAAACAGGGCCCTTAAACAACAATAATGTAATAAATTCCCCGATGGGGGCCCCTGAGAAAACCTAGCGCTAACAAAGCTAACAAGATCCAAGGTCAGGGCCTTTGAACACCTGAACTAAGATAACCGCCAAATTTGCAAGTTATTTTTGCGCTAATTGTAGTTTATTCTTTTTTTGATTTATTGATCAAGTGCAGATAAATGCAAACAATACAAGTAACATCGAAAAGCTTTTAATCACTAAAGAGGCATATTGGAGTGCACAGTTGTTCTCTCTGGCACCTTTTGGCTTGAACAAACGTCAGGAATTCCACTCGAAAAAAAGAATAAACTACAATTAGCGCAAAAATAACTTGCAAATTTGGCGGTTATCTTAGTTCAGGTGTTCAAAGGCCCTGACCTTGGATCTTGTTAGCTTTGTTAGCGCTAGGTTTTCTCAGGGGCCCCCATCGGGGAATTTATTACATTATTGTTGTTTAAGGGCCCTGTTTAGGGCGCCTGTTGTGCCTTGCCGCGGCATAGTTTCAAGGGCTTTGTTTGGGGATTTTGGGACCGCCTTTTTTGAACATTGAATATTTTACACGCGGGTCCCTTCACACTTTCGGCTGACTCGACGAATCGCGTTACTTTTTTGATATTAATCTTATTTGTATTATATTCGATTATTTATTCTTATTTGGTTTGTGTCTTTTGAGTTTTGTACCGCATTGTCATAGTATCTCGCTTAGTAATCACCGATTGTTTATCATTGGTAATTTTTTCGTTTTCATGTGTTACCACGCCCTGTTATGTAATCATCTTTGTAATATGATGTCATTTTTTATACTGTAAACTTATTTAAGGTTATTGTAATTTATTATTCACTTGCACTGCAACTGATGAAGGTCTTTGACCGAAACGTTTATTTTTATTAAATTTTTAAACTTTTTTTTAGATTTCTTAGATTTTTTACTGTATATATATATTTTTTTTTCGCTCGAAGTTGTCCGTCCTCGTTTTCCACAATTGCCTATATATATATATATATATATATATATATATATATATATATATATATATATATATAAAAGTTAAGATGCTTCGAGCCAACAGGGATGCCACGCGCCAGAAGGATCCAAAAGGATTCGTAGTCCAAACCTCGAGTAATGAAATTTGTAGGCAATTGTGGAAAACGAGGACGGACAACTTCGAGCGAAAAAAATATATATATACAGTAAAAAATCTAAGAAATCTAAAAAAAAGTTTAAAAATTTAATAAATTTAAATTTTTAAACTTTTTTTTAAGATTTCTTAGATTTTTTACTGTATATATATATTTTTTTCGCTCGAAGTTGTCCGTCCTCGTTTTCCACAATTGCCTATATATATATATATATATATATATATAACAAGTAACACGTTTCTTTATGAACACAAGAGACCAATGAAGCACCTGATCAATGATGGGCAATTTAACATCATCTTACCTGTGCACAGCCCAATGACAACAGGAAGCATCAGCCGTTTGAATAATGACTCCATCAGAATACCCAAAGGTCACTGTGAAAACAAGGATATCTGACCTTAACAACTAAAGCGTTTGATCGAACTAAATTTGGATTTAAAAACCGAAAACATTTTGCTCTTTTAATAGGTGAAATGCAAATCAAAACGTACAGTACAAGGCCAGTTTGGTCATTTTTCGGTCTCATATGTATCTTCAAACAGGGGCGAATTTCCATGAGAAATTGTAAATATAGGAAACACCGTACAGCAGGTTCTCTGATTTAAGGGTTAATGTGACTAATGCAAAAATTAAAACCACCGGGTTTTAATTTACTTTGTCAACTCAGGTTGATACATAGCTACATGTAAGTGGCCTCGTTTTCCCTTACGGAAACAGCGAGAATGTGCTCACTTGATCATAGAAAATGCAAAATAAAGAACATTTCTTCTTGTCATACCCTCCTTCAATCTCCAATCTAACTAATGACCAAGAACAAATTAAAATGAATCCGAATACACTTTATATAATCGAATAATTTTAAATTGGGCACCTTTTAATTTTGAACTAGTTTTTTGGAAATGGTAGAACTTCCGAATGTCTACCCTTAAAAGTCTCTGACCTATACATGTGTAGTTATTCTATATAATCACCATTCCCAGTCTTACCTTCCCAGGACGAAAACGAGCAGGCAGGCAAGTTATAAAAGATTAAAAACAGGAAAATAAGCCCTTTCAGTTACATGTAACTAATTTTGCTGTGTTAAATTATTCTCCAGACATCTATTTCGCATTAATTTGCAAGCAGTCATCTGCATGCAGTCATGTAATTGAAAATGGAACATTTGTTTTTTCTTCACACTTTCGTGTGAAGAAATCGATGTTTTGATCAATCAAAAATGACATTTTTTACCTTTGCCTGACAGTTTGTGACGGCCACAAGGTTATTACAGTCCTTTCATCACCGTGAAGTCGTGAGGTTGGCACTTCCGTAGCGTCTGAAGCCTGACCCTTTAAATTGTTCACAATTTAAACACTGGACACAAATATTGACTGACCCGGATTAATTTTGTAGCAAATACCAGAAGAAATAAATTTCGGTAGGAAAAAGAGAATTACCTTTGTGCCCTGAGTAATTTCTGAAATTCGCAAAGAACACAAAAAAAAGTTTAACATGAGTCGCCCAAATTACGGTTTCAGTTTCCAAGTTCATTTTGACTCATAACTGAAAGGAAATATGTTAAAGTCAAATGCTTTGATGCCTCAGCTAATTTAGGGTAGAATTTTCTACTTTCAATACTGACGTACAATTTGATTGCAATTTTTCCTTTACCATACTGAGAAGGGCAATCAGGTGAACTGAATAAATGTGATTTAACTCAACAGTGATATCGCAATGCTCTAGCCAGACAGGGATGTATTACCTTTCAACCCAAGAGTTCGTCCTCTCCGTTTGAATATAAGTAGAAACAAACGCTGAAGAGCAGACTCTTAGTTTTCACAATATCCCTCGATAGCTTCAAACTGAGAACACGCGTAACAACAACTTGCTGTGGCTGGGACAAGGAAATGGAGAGCTATGCAAACCCGACTGGACATACAACGCTGTGTAAATTACGCACAATTTATACTTGTGCGAGGCTTGCACAACGTAGTCTTGTGAAAATATTTACACAAGACTACACGTGATCTGCCACGTGATCTGATCTGTCAGTTAAGTTCCTAGGCCAAATATAGAGCAACTGAAGTTCAGCGGTTCTCAAAACATAGTGTCAGTGTGCGATTTACATCCAAGTGATGACGTCAACTGTTAGATCAGCCGAGGTCTTTCACAAAAACCTATGTTGACAGGGCAATTAGTGTATGTAACTCAAGATTATGAAATAATCTGCCACTTGCCTTGCATTGCGTAAGTCGAACTCTATCCAGAACTTCAAAAGGAGCCTTAAAATATACCTCTTTAATTAGTTTTGAACAGCCACTCATTGTTTTGTAGACATTGTTATATTTTCGAACTGTACTTTGTTTTTCAACCTTGTTCCTTTTGTATATAGATTTTATTACTGATTGTATAGTTTAACACATTTCTAAAGCGCCATGGAAGTAGGAATGGCGCTATATAAATAAGGTTATTAAGTTAAGTTATAAAGTTAACTTGCATCTTTTTGTTTACAGCTGATAGACTTGTAAACGTTGAAATTGACCAGATTGGCATTGCAAAGTCTTATGAGTCTATCATGGACTTTCAGTAATGCTCACGAAAAAGAAATTGGCTTGTCAAAACTTTAATATCACTTTTAATTCATACGAAATAATTTTTCTAACTCACAGCTTTTTTCGGTAACGTAGATCAAACTGTCTAGCGAAAAGTTTCTAAAAATTTCTTTACAAAATACTGTTTTTAAGAATTTGTAATTAAATTTGTCACCTTTAACTAGTTTTAAACAATAGATTATTAAGGTAAGTACCTCGATAATCTCTTGTTTTGTAGTAGTAACAGATGGCAGTAGCTAGATCTGTTTTATAACCGGTGCAGAGGCATTGACAACAAGATTGAGGAAAAGTACTTAACATTCCTACACGTACGGACTGTTGTAAAAAGCTTTGAATATCTTTGGAATGATACTCAGCGCCTTGACAGTTGAAAATATTGAGTAGCCCCAAACAGAGTATTCTCTTCTTTATATTTATAACTTCTTACGGTGATTAGCTTAGAGCGGTTTTTGTAACGAATTCAGATAGTCCAGACAGTTGACTTCTGTGGTTTTCCAGCGTTTTCCACCTTTCTACACCGTTTACTCTATCTATGTATCTCTCGCGCTTTAAGCCATCCGACAACGCTTGCAACTGGTTTACACAACCCGTCCGGTACTTTCCACAGTTGGCCGCTGTTTGCTAGCGTCAACTCGAGTTTTCGCGCGCTTTTCGCCATTCGACACTGCACGCAAAACGAGTTACCAACTGTTCCCTCGCTTTCTGTTGTTCTTACCGGCTCGAAGCCGATTGCAATACTTTCCCCGAGCTCACATCATACCACCGACCAGTTCTGAACGATCAATGGCGCTATTTTACGGCTGCAGTGAATTGATTTGGTTTTGGCTTTTTTACTGTTACCAAAAACCTCTGGAAACAGCTTAAACAACATTAAACTATCGCACTGTTTGCCATCCAACCTACGCAGCGTAGTAATAATTATTGAAGTATTCGATAATAAATGTAGACCATAGTGTAATAATTTTGCCGCCATACACAGCATAACTTAGTATTATGATCGTCCCTCCCGACCCATCCAGTTTTTTTGCTCAGTTTGTCCTCTTCATGCACACCTTGTAAGGCTTTGGCTTTAGTCCTAAGCCACTGTCCCAGTCTAGAGAGGGATAGGGACAGCCAGGTGGATTCTCAATCTTAACTTGATGCAATATCTGAGCGATGAACAGGAATAACTCGGCTTTTGCCAGTTTCTCACCAAGACACACTCGCCTCCCGGCCCAGTCGAGAAGGGAAGGTAACTCAACGATGCTGGGTTTACCACGTTGCCATTCTTGTCCAGACACTTTTCTGGGTCAAACTGGGAGGGGTTTTTCCAGTGCTTTGGATCATGGTGCATGGCCCATAAATTGACTATCAGTGTGGTTACCTTTGAGATGCTGTACCCGTTCACCGTAGTGTAAACCAAAGCCTTATGGGGGACTCCCAGAGGAGCCGGCGGCCTCAAACGTAGGACCTCATCGATCGTTGCTTCCAAGTATGGCCGTCGCGTCCTGTCTTGAAGGCTCAGTAGACGCTTGGGACAGATCACCTCGTCGAGCTCGCGATGCACCTTCTGCTGGCCATGGATTTCAGGATAGTTGTTGAAGAGGAGCAGTGCCCAGAGTAGAGTTGATGTCAGAGTCTCGGACCCGGCAGCAAACATGTCCGCCATACTCATCAACACGTGGTCCTCTAATATCAGAGACTTTATCTTACTATCTTCTTGTTCGGAGTCTTTCATAACTTTGATCAGCGCGTCAGTGAAGCCCCTGATTTTACCGGGCTCGTAGGTGTCCAGCTGCTCTTTGTACTTCTTCAACAGGATCCTGTGTCGTTGTTTCGCAACTATCTTGAGGCGTCGGATGTTCTCTGCGTCGAAAGGCACGTATTTCAGCGCGGGAAATATGTCCACTAAATTCCCGAGTCCCAGCGTTTCAGAGCTCACGTGATCGTGTCGTCCATAACCTGATTACATTTAACAATGCTCTCATCCATATCTAGCGTTTAATTAATCAAGTCAGCTAATCCCATATGTTAATTTGGAAATCTTTTGTGTTAGTTGAGAGAGTTCAATATAATCATCTTCACATTGTTACACATCGAGGAGTTAAGTTCCTTTATTTTGTTTAGGAATTTAGATTTAATTAGTAATTTCATAGAATGTGGGATGGAATTCCAAACTGAGACACCAAACAAAATTCTTGTAAAGGATTGTTTCATTTTCTCTGTTCTTGAAAATTTTACAGAGAAGCACTCATCCGTGGATGATGTGTTACAGTTATGTATTGTTATGGTTTTAAGAAATTGATTCAGGAGGTTTATTGGGGCTTTTTTTAGTATGAACATAATACATCAAGTAGCGCAAATGTTGGAAAAATAAGAATGACATTGGAAGGCAAGTGACTTTAGGAAATAAGGGAATTGCGTGTTCTCTGGTTTTCCGAAAGAAAATTGAGCGCAATGCACGTTTTTGTACGACTAGCAATCGTTACAAATGTGTTTGTGAGCAGAAACCCCATGCACAGATACCATAGCTTAAATAAGGAGTTGTTAAAGTATTGACAAATAATAAATATATTAAAGCTCGGGGATTTTAAATTCTGTCCCTATGTACAGCGTTTGTTTGCTTGTTTATTTCTTTTCTTTTTCTTTTTTGTTGCTACATCAAAACAGTTGGTACGCTGTTACCCAAGGCAATCAGTGCGAAGTGAATTGATAAATGCTGCATTTAGCTCTAATAAGTTCAAGTCAAGCAGTCCAGAATGAATTTTTTGCAGTTTCAAATTCGATAACCGGGAAAGCTGTTAACATACAGGCATGATATATTTAGAAAATTAGTTTGTAAAATAAGCTGAAGTCTTGAGGGAGATTATTTCTTATCGTTCTCTTTCGAACATTAGTTATCGTTCGGCATCTTTATTTTACCTTTGAAAGGTCGAAACCATATAAATTAATCCATGAAAGTGTGCATTAATAATAATAATAATAATAATAACAATAGTAATAACAATAGTAATAATAATAATAATAAAAATAATAATAGTAATAATAATAATAGTAATAGTAATAACAATAGTAATAATAATAATAATAAAAATAATAATAGTAATAATAATAATAGTAATAATAATAATAGTAATAATAATAATAATAAAACTTCAGTTTAAGTGTCAAGCCATGCATTACGTTATACGTTCACTTTCACTACAATATATCATTACATTATTATTAACAGGAAAAGAGATGTTGTATTTTTGTGTTACCGAGTTCGTCTCTGATCAAAATTTTTAAATGGAGATCTTGGGACCGGCGAAGTTTGTTTTTGTGGCGGTGAATTAAATTTCCTTTCTCAAAACACAAACTGTTATCAGTTTCGCTATGAAGGAGTTAGTTGTATTATTTTGGCCTCTTTTTGAAAACCTGTTTCCCCACAATGAACTTGCCGAGAAACCGAGAAAGCTAAGATAGAGTTACTATGTTGGTTTATTGTTGGAAATGTTTGCCACACACTCTACGCAAGAAAAACACCAGCTTTTGCATTTGAGCTTCTAACAATATATTTGCCAAACACCCTTCTCCGCTTCATTAGAAGCCGAAAAAAATATACATACAAAATAACAAAGATTGCGTGTGTGTGAGGTGACAAGTTTCACGTTTGTGTACATAGAGAGAAATTGAACCTGTCATTTTGAAGGAAACCGTCGTTCTGCCGAAGACATATCAACTGAAACTAGACAAATACGTTTTTAGAATGCGTTTAAATGATTATCATAATTACTTATTATTATTTTTACACTTTTTGTGCGAGATGTTAAAAAAATATGAATCAACCAAAATGCAATTTAACCCAAGTTAAGATGGAGTCCCATTTTGAGGGCTTTGATGGTAAATTCCAAAATAAACTGACGATTTAAATCTCGTGTAAATTTGATTATGGTGCAGCTGTGTAACGTAGGTATAGAGCGCAAATTCATCATTGCAACTTTAATTTGGGGCAACATGGTATGCGGTGAAATACATTGCTATCTAGTGCCACAGTTACTTTTTTCACTAATTTTATGGAAATTCGCTTTTAAGGAATAAAAATTTGACACACTGCACAATGTGAACAAGCACTTTCAAACCAACTCAGAAACAAAGGACCTACCAAAACCTTTTAGATGACGTCGGTTTTATTCTTGGGCAAGAACACAGCTGCCTTCGTGTGTGTTGCTAAAAAGTGAATAATGAGGTCCAAAATAAATCTAATTTCTTTTTTATTTTGAAAAAATTTCCACAATTCGTAGAGCCATAAACGAAATTTATACTTCTTGAAATAACGACTAAATTTGTGGTGTTGGATAATTAAGGTTTGGGGAAAGTTACCTGCAGATAAAAACGAATTGAAATACATTCACGAAAAAAAAAAAAAAAAAAAGGAAACTCTACTATCTCACAATTCTCGTCTTTATTTCGAAAAAACAAGGCATACGACTTTTATATATTTTCTGAAAAGATAACATTTTCATTGTATATCTTCTCTAAATGCTAAGTTTTGTGAGAATGTTTTTAAAACGTAAATTGCATCTATTTGACTTGTGTAAACAACACAAGCAATGGATGATCGAGGGAAAGGAACCACAGGCATAAATGAATAGCTTTGTTGTGTGTCTCGGAGTCTAGACAAGACTTAACTGAGGCATGTTTCGCTTTGTCACGAAGCCTAGGAAACAAGCGCGAAAATACGGCTTAATTTAAGCTATAACAAGGAAAAGTTTACGCTTTAAATTAAAACTATACAGTTTGTAATGGTGCGTAATGTGAATTCGATGAAGACTAAATTAACACAAACCAATTTTTTTTTTTTATTTTGTGGTTATCCTGTTCGATCACATGAACTCTGGGCTTTTCAACACAACCGAAGACTTAAAATCAGGATTCCAGAACCTCGAAACTTCTGCTTATTGAAAGAGCCGGGAAGAAAAACTAATGATCTGCGTTTCGGGTTACGAATACTGTATGACTCACGGTAGTCGAAGTGTCCCGCTGATAAGTCGACGGAAAACCTGTCCATTAAACAGCAGGATTTACAATAACTTCAATGAAAACTCAAAATATTTGGGTTCATTAAACGGAAACTACTCGAAGCAGAATGGAAATGGAAACACAATCTGAAGTGGAGGCGAAATACAATACAAACGTTTCTTTTGAGTTTATAACTTAGAAGCAAACACATAACGGTTGTTTGGAAGCTGAAATAGTCGGCTTGAAATTGAGTCAAGCTAAATATTCTCTCCACTACTGAACGCGCTATTTCAATTGAACAACTCGTTTCTTGAAGTAATCTCGCCTCTGCTAAAATCAAGACAAAATTTTGAGGCAAATCGGTCTTATATAGATATTTATGACAATAATAGCAGATCGTGCATCGATGGATAATTCACCTAATGGACAACTGGGTGATAAAGAAATGCGGTCTTTTTGACGCTCGAAGCCTTAATAAATTGAGATGGAATGTTTTCCATTTTGGTTTTTGCGTTGTTAGTTTGAAGGGCCACAAGCGCGAACGCAGGTCAGCCCAACTAACAAAAATTGAACACCGCGCCACCCACTCGCGTGGGAAACACGCGAAGCTCAGCCTGTTTGTGCGTGGTGAGTTGGCCTCGCCCCGGGAGAACTGCCTTCTTGATCACAGTTGCTCCAGTGCATTGTAAGTATGGCAAAACTCCTCAAATGTCCTGCTTTTATAGCCGTGTCCAGAAGACGGTATTGTGGGATGTTTATTTGTCTTCTTAAACGCATTTCCTCTCATCCAATTCGGGAACGAACCTTTACTGCGCAGATTCGGAGATCAAAGGATCTGCGCAGGCGTGAATGACCTTCACGAGATCTAAAATAGGAAGTAACATACACGTACGTGGGTAGGTACGGTAGGTAGGTTGCCTTTATTTATACACGATATGTGTAAAAGCTCAGTTTAAACTTCCCTTTGCTATAAAAATAACTTTCAGTCCATGGTAATAACGATCTCATTTATCATGTAATGTCAACAAAGTTATAAGAGCTATATGAACTATGTTTTGTATCATATTTAAACTTCAATTTTCGATAAAGCCGTAGGCAATTCCCGACAAAATTACAAGAATTTAATCGGACTGTTTCTATTTAACACTCTTGTGATGACATTCACATTACAAAACTCTAGTAGTTTTGGGTCTGGTTTGTTCAAAGTCTTTTCCTGGGAAAATATTTGTTTGTGTTTTTTTTCTTTGCTCAAGATAGTAATCGACACAAAGTGATAAATACCTCCCATCTCATTAGGTGAGTGGGCGATTAATGATCTATTAATTAACGGGCTTCTGACAAACACATGAAATTAACATGCCCTTCTGTCCACTAGCCATGGTTGCTCCATGAAGGGTGCTTTCCATTTAACCGAAGATTCTGGAAATTCCGGGAGGAAATTAAAATGGAACGGAAATTCTTTGTGAGAAATTTTCGAAAATTTCGGTATACCCTGCAAAGTTGTCTTCTTTTGCGGAAATTCCGTAACTGAAAATTTCTGGAAGTTTTTCAAACCGGAATTTTAAATCGAATGGGATGCGCCCATAATTAAGACCATTAGTGTTTGGATCCACCGACTTTCCCTCCACATAGATCTGGAAGTCTTCAAAACCACTTTAAGTCAAGTTCCCGCTGGAAAAGAAAAAGGAAAGTTTTTGTTGAATCTTGACGAATTTAATTTTTCTATGCAGGTTGTAAGGGTTGTAAATAGGATTTAAGGGGGCACCGTACGTTCTGACGCAAAGTCACATTCTCTCAACTTTTATTGTAAGATATTGTATGGTGACGTGTTAGAAGAGTACATATGGCGATACCTTTATTAAAAAGTGAGAACTGCACATAATTAATATTCAATACATATGACAATATTTATAACTTTGGTTGTCGCTTTTCTTTTGTCGTTTATTCATCGTAATTTTTATAACTATTATTTCAACGCATTAAGTGAACTGTCTGTTCTATACTAACAAGGTTTTTAGGTGAAATGTTAAATTCTGGCCAACCTTAAGTGTAGTGTTTGTTTTGCTTACATTCTACTTCACACGTTTTATTTTGAGAATAAAATACAAAAAACACAAATCGAAAACCATGTCTGGATAAATTGATCAGTACACGATGCATGACTAAAAATATCCCTTCTTTTTCATGCTAATTAATATGTTTCTGTTTCAGTTGGGTTTACGCTGGAATTTTTCTTGAACGCCGAAAAGAGGAATGAAAACAGTTTCTTGTTGTTATCGTGAGAGTGAAGAAATTTGTGGTTCGACATTAGTGAGTAGTAGCAGTGAATCTATAGCAAATTTATGCACGGAATGGTTAATAAATCCCAAAGTTCTTGCCAATAGAAATTACTGGTTCAACAATAATGTCTTGCTAGCAGTGAAACTATGTGCGATTTCCGCTATGAATGATGAAATGCCAAAAGTTCTTTGAAGTCAAAGAAAAATGATCAGAAAAAAGGTTTTTAAGTCGTGCATCTATTTTACTGTTCCGCTGTAAAATTGAAACCCATTTATTTTTCTAGCCTTATTCAAATCATCGTTTCGTGAAAATTGCTTTCATTAACGACAGACGTGCGAGCTCACAATAACCCAAGTGTCTCCGAGTGACATGTTAAGGAAAGCCATTACTAGACTTCCTTTTGAAAAACCCCCAATATTTTACGTTTGCAGACAATAGTATTGAAGTTGTCAAGCGCCTTTAAATCTCTAAGTACTTCTTGTATAATCCCTTAACTTAAAAGCGAAAACTAACAATACACGGCACTGACCATTCACTGTATTCAAAAAAACTTTTTATCCACAAGAATTTTTCAGTCTCTTTAACAAATGCGTTCTCGTTTTTTTTAACAAGAAAGCTGGTTTTCGTAACGAGCCAATTTCACCAACAAATGTATTATATTCTTGGCAGTATTAAATATTAAAAGCGTCAAGTGTCCCGGAAGGCCATTTATTTTTCAAAGCTCCCAATGTCAAAGTCAACTTCTCTGAGTTGAATTTTCTGGCGTCTAATTGGCGTTCGGTGCCCGCGCAGTGCAGGCGGCAATTGTCAGCTAGCAGGATACCTGGGTGTACAAAAATATACGCGCACCTGTCACTACCATACCACTGCGCATGCCTAAGCCAGGTTTTTTGGAATAACGTGCAGAGTAACACGGAATAACGTGTTTTCATCCCAGAAAAAGTGTTTCGAAATATTTTTCAGGCTTTAGGAGGCTGTTTTCACCAAGATTTAAAACAACGTGATTCAAACAAATTTGGCAGTTCTCCATTCGACCGGTTGTCAAAGCGTCTACAAATAAATTCCATTCATATGCAAAACATGTAAATTTGTTTTCCGCTTTAAATTCAGTATGAAAAAGTTATTGGGCGTATGGAATCATTAAACTGACTTTTTTTAAAAAGCTGTGCATTGACAAATACTGAATTATTTTTGCTGGCATTTTGCAAGGCCAAGGATAAATGGGTTTTACGTTGTGAGGTCCAAAATATAATTCAAAAAACAAAATTAAAGTAAAAAGAGATGCCAATTGGATTTTTCCTACAATTTACACAGCTGTGTTTTCTTGGCTTCTTTTGTGGCGTCAGTGCTAACGAAAATGACAATAACTGTTGATAGAGAGAAACGCTGATAAAAATTTCATGAAGCTTTTTTCACCATCAGTAACAATGGCTGTCAATTCCCATTCGGGAATTGACCAATCAGTTTGAAGATTATGAAAAGAGAGTTACCGGTGACATCTATAATGCTATAAATGGAAATAACTCAGCGGCGAGTGTCAAACATACACAGCGGGGCTGCGACTTGCTGGTTTTATTTTAGGAGTGGCTTTTGATGACACTAAGAGAAGAAGAATCGCTCGAACCGAAGGCGACACGAAGAAGGAGAAGAACGACTCCAATTGTTACTATTGTACTGTTTATTTCGATTTCAGATTTAATTCCACTCGACTGATCTAATCGTTTACAACAAACTTGCAAGTGAAACGCTTACGAAACTCTGTAGCACGACTAATCCTGTCTTGTTTAATTTTAAAATGATTTTCTCTCTTGCCTTTGTCCCCTCAGTTCTAACTCTTGCTCGCGTCCTGTTCTATCTTGGCTGTAAATAGGCGCAATTGTTAGTACTTACTTGTAAAATCTACCTACTTTTCTCAGTAATATAGGCATATAACTCATATTTTTTCTCTTCCTTCTGTTTGTGTACACGGTTCAATTTGTTTGTTTTTTTTAGCGCGAAGGTTATGCCTTTATAGGAAATGCAGAAACGCTAGCTTTTCCGTGGATAATCGATCTTTTCCTCTTCTGTAAAAGGTTGAGAAACATCCCTGAGCCATGAACAGAGAGTTGGAGGACAAAAATATTTGTAGGTAGACAAACAAGCCGTGCGTGGGGTTGTGAAAATTTAAAATGTATAAATATCGAGACTTTTCGTTTTTTATCCAATTTCATTCTTTTTGTGCCCGTCCTAAACACAAACACAGTTGCAAATTTTCTACGAAATCTTGAATAAATTTATCATGGTTTAATCTTCCTGTTTTGTTCGAAAATTCGGCGATAAAATAAGCTGAGGCGAATCGAAAGATTCAGTTTTGTTAAAAATGTCCTCTGCCAAGCAGCTGAATTTGCTTCATTAATTATTCATTTTATATGTCCCGAAATGTTATGAGGTTTTCATAACATGTTCCTTCTGTCAGGATGAGTAGTCAAGTATATTTGTTTTTGGCATCTATACAAAATCCCGTTGGAGAGATGATATTAAAATGTTTATCGTTGTATTGGCGTGTATATTTCACCACGTTTGATGCTCGGCTGTTCACCAAACGAGCAAAACAAAACAGCGTCGACAATACGTCGAAATAATTATTTACTGAGGTAAAAAGCTGCATAGAAATGGAGCTAAAGATGGATTTCACTTGCAGAAGTTCAGTTTCAAAGGTTTTTTATAACAAAATTATTAAAAAAAAATCCTTTGAAAAATCTTATTCACGGCTTCAACAAAATGAATCGCGTTTTTCTCTTAATTTGACTAAAACACCGTGATATAACAGCTCCTGAGGACTTTTAATCTAATTTTTGGATTTCTTTTTCAGCGTTTCATAGTATCAAATGTGTATTTCAGGTAGATAATTCCGTCAAGAAGTTTGAACTGAGCTCTGTGAGTTTTCGTAAAATTAAGTTGAAGTGCCTGCAACTACACGTTACTTATGCATCATTAATCATGAAGCAGTCAAGGGCTACAACACTGATCTGACATTTGCATTTAACCAAAGAGATTACTTCCAAAAGCTACGTGCATTAATTAGAGAGGCAACTCTAATGCATGGGTCCAAACCATCAATGGCTTCATGTGTAATGTTTATTTTACGAAAGTTTCTCATGTCCCTCTGAGTGTGTGAAGTCAAATGCAGTATACAAGCTGTATTTAAGTTAATTTACTTGAAGTTTCACAGCAAACGACTTCGCAACATTTACAAACGTTTTGTCCTCCCTATTAACATTCAGTATCTAGATTAAATAAGAATTTTTTGCTTAGAAATCACTGAATCACTCTCCACACCAAGTGTTTTAGAAAAATCATTTCGCGGCGGTTTCTATCAGCCCATGAAATTGCAATAATAATAATAAAAAAACACAACAACTTCGTACCGCGCTCTTCGAAGATTTAGTGCATTGGAAATTCATATACCTCAAGAAAAAAGATTCTAAGAGAGAGGA
This sequence comes from Orbicella franksi, assembly GCF_964199315.1. NCBI lineage: Eukaryota > Metazoa > Cnidaria > Anthozoa > Scleractinia > Merulinidae > Orbicella > Orbicella franksi. The sequence goes on from NC_138147.1 coordinate 31,724,760, forward strand.
ACTTAACTTTATTAAGTTTAGCCCGGTCAGACTCGGAGGGAACATTTTAAGATCTGGATCGGTCTTTGATAAAGAATAGGTTTATGTGCTTAAGAATATAGGGCCACATAACTTAATTTGTAGACAGGAAGGCAAGAAAAAGATCTGAGAGCAAATTGAGTAAAGAACTGAAAAGAAGGAAAGAAAGAGTAAGTTTTAGTTTTGAATTGAAGGGCAAACGAGCGCGAACGCAGGTTCACCCACTAACAAAAATTATGCACCGTGTACCCTCTTTGGGGCTCCACGCAGAGTAGGGCCCTCTCAAAGTGCAGAAAGAAGGCCCACCCTGGGAGGACTGCCTTCTTGATCACAGTTCCTCCAGTGCATTGTTAGTATGAAGGAACGCGCGACCTTCCCGCCTTTTATACGTAGCGAGCGCTGCCGAGGAAGGCGGGAAAATCGCATTATTGCGATTACATTAGCCAATCAAAGGCTCAATTCGCGCAAAAGTGCTGCGAACCCGCGCAAACATCAAGGGCAGCTGTTTGAAGTTTACAAAGCTGAAAGAGACTGATGAAAGAAGTCTTGCAGAGAGCTTGTTAACTATAGGTGAGTGCTAATTTAGTAAGTTAATTCAACGAGTATTCAGGGATGCCATACTCCTCTAGCTAAGAAAAAGCTAGACATTTTCAATTCAGTTTTCCATCCGTTGGCACTTTACTTCTCACACATGTAAAGTACAATCTCAATCAAACCATAAGTTCGAGATTTCAATAATTGGATTTACTCTGGTTTCTTCCTTATGATTGTTTTCACTAAATAATTAACTTGTGTTTGAGAGAATGAATGAAGCAGCTAGAAGTAGAAATATCTAGGGCTAATAATGACCCACAGTATTTTCAAAAGCTCGATAGGGAATGTTTTCGTTTGACCCACGTTAAAACAATGCATGGCCATCTTCTTTAGCCAGAACTCAAGTTAATTTAATGTTAAGACAGAACGTCTGCGGAACCAAAATAGAAGAAAAGATTTCGATGAATCACTGTATAAATAGTTAAAAAGCTTAGTCATTATAATTAAAAAGTAGGGCTTTATTTGTTGTGTTTTGCGATGAGTTAAGCTGCCCTTTACGTTACGCTTTTTTACCACAATAATTGCTTTACTTCACAAGCAGCTACAAGCATTTAAAGAACGTCAGTGTAACCGTGTGCGTTGGCATAGTTCATTTCGCAGTTCGGTCGTATTCCGGTGAAGTAGATTAGATCAATTCCCTAAATCTTCCTTAAATCGACTGGAGACAGGTGAACGGAATCAAAAATACATGAATATATGATGAAATTCTCCATTCGAACATCAAAAGATATATTTTTCTGCCAGGAAATAGAACGGAAAGTTTGGTCGTGTGTATCAAATAGATTAATACTTAGATTGTTGAAGGCCATATTTAATTCTGCACCAAGCGCTTGTTACTTTCAAAGTTTCAAATGTTGGCGTAACGACTTCAGCTTGTCGATTTTGGTCAATTTCGACAGCAAGGAATCGGCTTAGTTAGTAATTCTTACTGATTTTCATTTGTTGTTATTATGCTCTGGCAAATGAAAACATCTTTCTGTTGAGATCGGGAGGAAGATGACTGGAGTAGGGTCGTAGGATTATTGTCTCGCCTATCAACTAAGACCTTGAACAACTGTGCAAGGTTCTTGGCTTTGTTCCGTCCTGAAATAACCATATAATCCTTGCACGATCACAGAGCCGGCACTTTTAATATCCCGAAAAAAACTGCTTAGGAATTAGGCTGGTCTCCCATCCCATCCCCTATGATCGAACACACCTGCTCGGAGGGTTCTGCCACATAAAAGAAAGACAAAACAAAGAGACTTTATAAAAAGGACTTGAAAACTTAATTCAAATCTGATGAGCTAAAATCAATGGCCATTATTTTATTAAGCTTCTTTTGTAGTGTATCATTGGGACCTAAAGATATTTATTGTATATTTATTCTTGGCTGACTGACTATCTGACTGACCAACCTATTGACTGACTGGCTTAATGACTGACTGACTGACTGACTGACTGGCTGGCTGGCTGGCTGGTTGACTGTCTATCCTACTGACTAATTTATTGACTGACTAACTCACTGTCTCACTGATTTACTGACTAACTGACTAACTGACTGACTGACTGACTGACTGGCTGGCTGGCTGACTGCCTATCCCAGTGACCGATTTATTGCCTGACTACCTCACTGTCTCACTGACTGACTGTCTGACTAACTGACCGACCGCCATGTCTGAGTCATCCTTTGGCCGAGATCTCGCGGAACAAAGCAGTTAACTGAATGAAACTTCTACTGTGGATTCTGTAGGTGGCTGTCCTTTCTAAATCTCTTTGCAAGCCCGTGTTACTGCTCTTCCTTGGTGAATCTTCTGGCGTATTGAAGATTACTTCAGACAGGAATACGCTCGAGAAAGGCTGTGGAAACAGACTATGAGTCCTCGTTTAACATAAAATAAGTCAGAATGACTGCTAAGAAACGTATCGGATCAGCCTAGCTAGAGGTGGAATTACATCTAACTGAAAGGACAAGCTTCAGAGTAGACTTTGAAACTTGATGGAATGGTTAAAGATCACTGAAAGATGGGCGGCACAACTTTTTCTTCCTAAAAGAAGGAACTTGGCCACTTTCATCAATAAGATAAGATAAGATAAGATAAGATAAGAACTTTATTAACTTGTCGAAGTCGCTAGCATACATTGTATACTAATTGAGGACACCTAACTACGATTACTTATCTAATAATTAATAATTATAATTAATCAATACTTTTCCCACAGCGTCAGAGAGGAAAAGCTTGTTTCAAACTAATAGTACTAAGTTGGCAATTACTTGCAAAATATATCAACAAACATTTGTTGCTGAGCTGGTGACTCAAAGAAAGAAACTAAATTTCTCGAAGCTTTTGAACAGACGGACCTGAGGGACTAAAATGGAACCTGGGATTTGCCTATAATTTTGACTGAGAAAATGGGATTTGAACCACTGGAATTGGGGATAGCAAACCGAAGTGGACTGGGACTAGGATTTGGACAAAAATAGGCTGGGAATAGACCAATTTCGCTACATTAAGATTCTACCTAAAAACAATAGACCTCAGCACTAGGTTCTGGGGAAGAAACCCCACAAACTCTGTAGTTCTTCCCCAGAGCCTCGCACTGGGGCTACTGTGTCATTGGGATTTGACGGGGAAGCTCAACAAAGATCTGTGTCGTGTTCTGATTGGTTGTTGTGCCATTTATCAAGACACCACGACGATCTTTTTAGCACTAAGGGAAGTAATATTAAATATATAATTCCTCGGTCCGAAAGAAAATCCCAGCAATCATCAGGTTTCTCGCTGGGAACGAGCTCGAGACGAAAACTGCCATTCTAGCTTCTCACACTTAAATGTCTCTATGAAAATACATTCATTGTTTTACAACTTATTTATGTCAGAATAACAATTATTCATTGATGCGCTAAAGTTGTGGTTATACCAATCGCAGTTGTGAGCAGGGAAGATGGCGCATTGAGATACTGGCGACGCGAGCGAAAAAGAGAAAGGTTATAATGGTTATGTGACCCGAACACTGCAAAACTTGACATCAGGGTACAAGAGTTTCACTTGATCCCAGACGATGCACAGTGAAGTCTACCTTTTGTGAAGTTGATACATGATACAGAATAACTCTTTAATAAAACTACTGTATGTACTTACATTTTAGAATCGTTAACATAAGGTGATATCAAAATGGTTCAGGCTGAAACTTGATAAACAACAAAGGCATAAAAGAGTGATTTATTGATTTTCTCATTGCCCCTCGCGATATTGTTCTTGAAGAGAAAGAAGTTGAACCTATTTACGGTGATTTTCAATTCATTTTGTATTATAAACAGAAACTAACTCAAAGAATACGTCATTAGAAGCGCATTCTATATAATGTGAAATCTGGAATCGGAAGAAGTTCTCTTACGAATAAAGATTGTTTAAATTTCAAACGACAGAGAGATGAATTGTCCTCCAAATACGTTACCATTTGCTTGTAAGTTTATAACAAAAGCAACAAATGAAAACATCTTATTTTAATCTCTTCCTTTCAAAATGAAAATAGCTGTTATTGTTCCTGAGCCATGGATTACGCCCAGCTTCTTCTTGGCATTTCAAAAAGCGTTTCTGTCAAAATATCTGTTCGATAAAACCTCAATTTACGCGAAGTTAATTTCCCAGCAAAGCAACGGGTAATTATCACCACATGGTCAGTAACATGCATGGCGCCAGCACGCATACAAAGTTCAAAGTCAATAACTAGCGCAAGAAAGGGATTGGCCCGTTAAATATCGTTATCTTTTAACAGTGAATAAATGTCATATTAAATGGAGCAGTCGAAAGGTATATAAGCACATTTTTCTTCTTGACTTGTCATACTTACAATGCACTGGAGCCACTGTGATCAAGAAGGCAGTGCTCCCGGGGCAAGGCTCTTGTTGCACAAAGAGAGCTTCGCTTCGCGTGTTTCCCACGCGAGTGGGTGCGCGGTGTCAAATTTTTGTTAGTCGGGCTAACCTGCGTACGCGCTTGTGGCCCTTTAAAAATGATAGAAAAAAACACAGTAACAATACCAAGGAAAAGTGCAAACAAACAAAACGACAAATGACTACATATTCTTGATATAGGGGAAAGCTGAGTTGCCTTGACTCATGTGTGCCGTTTTGGGCTTGTAAATTTTGATGAAGGTTTTACAATTGGAAGGAGAGTAATGAAATAGCTACCTGTTCTTCAGGACGTTTAAAAAGTCAGAATGGGGTTAAAACTCATTTTAACATCTTTCGTCAGAAATAAGATTGGTTGTTCCGATTATCCGATATATGCAGTTTTATCCTGAAAGTTCACTATAACGAAAATAAATTTCTCCGTCATGTGTCCATGTAGCAAAATTAAGTTGAACGAGATAAATTAACAGGACATCAATTCAAGGTAAATTTATTCACACCCTTATGATGAATTTTCAGCTGGTCATTATTGTTCACTTTTCGAAAGAGTTTTTTATGAAAACTGAAAAAAAAAAAACATTTTTCTAACCACGAAAGCTCTGTAACAAAAGTCAGCTTCGTTTTGTTTCATCCGGTGCGTTAAAAAAGACATCGATGAAGTACGAAAATAGACTTTCCCTATTACGGCACCTTTCTAATAAAGAGCCTTTCATATGCAAGACAAAACTTTACAATTAAAGAAGATTGATGGAGAACTGCAACTGAGGAAAAGCGTTTCTAACTTTCCTGTGTTCTATCACAAAGATGCATAATTCTAGAAGGAACAGTCATTTTATCTTGCGCATGTTATTTGGATCAGCAGGGTGTTTTGTTTAGAGGACAATAGCTTCAAGTGCACAGAGTACATATGTTTCTTAAGTTATGCAGGGATATTATGATGAGAGAAACTGATAGCATTAGTGATCCGTATTGTCACAACCGATCTTCAGAGTCATGTTGGTCGTTTAATTTTCTCTACTTGCATCATTTTTTCTCAGAGCTGAGCCAGTGCTATTTCGCTAGAAATCAAGGTCTGCTTCTCAGCCATGCACAGAATGAGTTTTAATTTGGACTAGGTTTGCACTCGATCAATTAGTCTGTTTGGATCTGATCGAAGTTCTTCTTTATTAAAGCCGCTTTCTTGTCCATCTTTTGGCAATTAGAATGAAAGGAGAGGAAACTTGAAGAAATCATGAATGTGTCAACTACACCGTTCAGGATCCAGCTGAGGATGTTTAAAATATCAGCGATTCAGTTAAACAAAGAACTAAGTGACAACAAGTGTGAATATCATGCAAAGTTTGCGCCAAATCACAGCAAGGGCTTTTTCAATCAGGACTAATTCTGTTGAACAAAATTAAATGTAGCTATACCGTGGAGCACTATGCCATCTGTTATCGAGAAGTTACTTATTCGCAGTCCAAACGATTTCCAAACAGCATTTGTGTAAAACGTCTTTATATCAGAGCCGAACAAATTCATTACAACCTAACTCAAAGTAAATCAAGCTTTGCTCTTCATATCCCTGGAGTGTTGAGCCTATCTTATTTACTTTCAACTTTGTGGTTTATGTTGAAGGGCTATCATTATGGGTTTTCTCTCAACAATATTATAGATAACGTAAAGCAGAGAGTGGGGAAAACTAAAGCATTATAGAATTATATATTTGCTAATGAGTTGTGTTCCACCATCTTCTGTGTGGTTCTGTATAGTTTTAGAGCTGTAAAACAAAAACGACAGAAAAACCAAAGTTAGATCTGTGATGGACTTGGCACTAATATATGTTTTGATATAGTACTGGTGGATGTATTAGAAACGTTATTATTATACCCTTACAGCGTAACGAAGGAACTAAAAGAAAAGCAATCGAGAACGCAATTTGCTAAGGTCTCACTTCCAGTGCAGCAGGATTTGCTCCTTTTACAGTTATAATGATATGTTGGTTGATCGTTGTTCTACACACTGACTTCTGGACGAATGTCTCAAAATTGAACAAATCACACTCCAGTGTCAATTTTCTAATAGGAACTCATGGTCAGTCTTGATCTCAATGAAATTTCAGTTTGGTCCATTTAACTAAGAGACCTAAGACCTAACTCAAGAGCAAAGGTGTTAATACCAGTTTGCTCCGGTGACTGAAGAGAATCAGTGGTTCAAAGCAAATTTCTCGAGAATAGTGCAATCCATCTTTAATCTCTTGAATTCTTGAAACATTGGTTTCTTTAATCTCCGCTTGGTAAACCACGACGAGGAGTCTTAGAGAATATAAATCAGTTGCTGAGACACAGTGAAGTTGACTTTACATAGCAGTCACGTGACCATATAACGGTGGGGCAATGAAGAACAACCATTACACGTGCGCAGTTCATTCGTTTGCGGCGCAAACGCTCAATGGCTCATTTCATTGACATTTCATGGTAAACCGAGGACAGCATATGGTGCCAAACGATCTCCCACAAAATTGTTGTGATTGCCAGGGTATAAAAGCCAGTGAAAAGCGCAGCATTTTCATACTTACAGGGCACTGGAGCCACTGTGATCAGGAAGGCAGTGCTCCCTGGGTTCGGCCTCCATTGCACTCCACGGAGGTTGAATCCTGCGTGTTCCCCAGCATTTGGGTGCACGGTGTGCAATTTTTGTTAGTCGGGCAGACCTGCGTACGCGCTCGTTGGCCCTCCAACGCCAAGAAAGAAGCTTCCAATAAAGTTAAGGAGCTAACACCTTCAGGGACAACTTCTATAAACGCGAAATAACTTGAGATTGCGTGACATAATGCCAGACACTGATCGAAAGAAGGAGCCTTCCTGTGGATAAACCGACTTCTTGCAAAATGTTAAGTCCGTACGTTTAATGCATGATTAAGTGATATGTCGCCAGTTCATATGCTTATGTGCTCTGCATATCCGTTACCATTTTATTCAATTTCCTCCAAAAAACAGCTACCTACTCGCATATTGTACAAATTTCTCTTTCGTAAAGTTTACGACTGCATTGCTTGTATCACTCTGTGAATGAAGAATAAGTCAGTTGGTAGCATACTGTATTCACAGTTTTACAGTGAATACAAGTCAGGACTTGTTAACAGAGGCACACTGAAATAAAAAAAATCTTAGTAATAGTTTACGAAATTTTCACAAAATGATTTTTAATTATCACATTCCTGTCAATCACTGATTTAATTTATTCAGACCACAACTGTTGCAGATAGTATTCGCCTGAGCGGGCACTAAAATGTTTCTAAATATCAGAGTAAACAAAGTTTTTTCTTTTCTCAGTTTGGGAGCAAATTGAGTCTTTTGGTTAGTTGTTTAGAAAGGATTATCACATTAGATGCATTTGATGGTAAAAATAGCAACAGCTCTTTTGCAAGTTACTCATTTTCACAGAAACCGTTGTCGGTATTTTTTTTTAATTCATCAAAGCCAGTCAACGGAAAAAGATAGTCAGAAAATAGAAATAAGCGTGGAAAAGTCCATGAAGACTTTTAAAATCACAAAATAGTAAGCTTTAAATTAATCTCAGTAGAAAAGAGTAAAAAGCTGTTTTCAGGCCCTGAGTGATTATCTGTAGCCGTCAGTTTTCTTTACACTGGCCGTAAAAATTGGTTTTGGTCGTTTCTAAATCATCATTTCAGATGAAAAAGAGAATTTTACTAGCTAATATTCGTTTGTTGTGAGTTAAAACATCATCCGTGTGTAGATTTAATACCACTCAAACGTTAAATTGGTTCTAGGGTACCTTTGCATAATTTGTTAACGGTTTTTTTAAGCCAGGGCATCACGCCTTCTAATGCATGAAGGACAAAATTTGAGCACTGACAAAGGAATTGCTTTCGTGAAAGTTAACGGTTTTTCTAAATATCTATATTTTGGTGAGGCATTATTTTTCAATATAAAATTTCATAAATATTTAGAATTTTCTTCAATGTGTTAGAACCACCATCTGTTTCATGAAGACAATAACGTATTATAATACACACCATACGCTACTGAAGCTCACTTACTGTCTTAGAACAGTTTCAATTGTCGAGAAGCTGGAGATAAACATTTTATGGAAATCACGCAATGTAGATGAATAAAAAAACTTCAGAAAATTGCTTCAGTTTATGTCTAAATAGAGGTAACGGATTAAGAATATTCAAGTTCAAGCAATGGACCGAACGTCTCAGAGATATCAACAAATTTTCAAAGAAATCGCGTTCACAGAACGTCTTGATTGGTTTCGGGTAAATCAATCTTAAACGAGTACATCTCTTGCAACTCCCAGAACTTTGTACATACGGATGTAGTACGCTAAGATAATCGTATTTATATAAATCTAGAAAGTATGAAAGGCAAGGGGCCGCTATCCCCAGGTAAATCCCTCTCACGTGATTTTTAGACATGATTCCCAGTTCTTCTGCAGATAATGTTGACACGCGCGTTTTGTGGATGTTTCCGTCGGTGATCAAAACCCGCCTGGGTTGTCCACGTGATCAAATCCACGTCACAAGATTCGCTGTTTGTAGACCCTCCTAGGATTCGGAAACAGGGGTGATCTAAACATACCTAAGGAATAACGTTTATATCGGGAATTGATTCTTTTATATATGTCTCAGTTGGATCACTGCTACTGTAATAGAATGCAACTTTAAGTGTAACTCGAAGCGGAAAATATAACTATGGTCAGAACTACTTGGTTTCAAGTCTTCACATTTTGAAAACGTTAAGAAACAAAACCAGATAGTTCTGACCATTAACTGAGAGACAATCTGAGATAAAAATACTAATTCCCCTTTATTCAATCCGTTCTGAGAATCAAAAGAATATCTGCTGGCAGAAGATATTGATGATGATCTGTCTTCTCCTCACATATGTCCTTGACGATGATCTAATGTCATGAAGAGAAATTAGATGTTGAGCAACCTTGGAGCACAAAAGGCAAAACACTGAGGCTAAAAGAAACTAAGATATCATCAGCTAAAGTTATCGAAACCATATTATTGGAACACTTATGTAATGTTGTATTCGCCAATAAGAGCTATTTGGTGTTTAAGTTTTTCTTCCTTTTTTGATGGGGTTAACAAGCGACTTCGCATGTAACCCCGATTACGAGCAAAAATTCTGCACCCGACTCACTCGGCCTGGAGCGAACGCAAGGGTCAGTGGCCCAGAGTGCTATGCGCCACCTCGCCTTGGGAGCCCCGCCTTCTTGATCACGGGTCTCCTGTGCACTGTAAGTTTGAAGAACAGCGAGGAAAGAGCGCGGCTTTTATATCCCCGGATGACCATCAACCTATGCGGTGTACAATCACTCAAAGCTGTGTGTGGCCAATAAAATGTTTTAGACCCGAGTCTACGTTTCAGTTCTATTTCCATTATAGGCCATGTAATTATCAATAGCCTTTGTTGATTCGGGAGGGCAATGCTTACATCCAATTATAAACCAGCAGGGGATGCAAATTGATGCCTTTAACTCGTTATGACTCTCATCTGAACATTAAGTATTTTAATTTTCATTATTTTTCTCTTAGGATACATTTACGCCAACGCCTAATAATAAATTTATCTAATTGTCATTTTCTCTACTCGGAAATGACCTCCATAGTAGGGGGTATAGATCGCCAAAAGGTTGAATTTCCTTGTTTTTCAAGTCAACCTGTAACTAAGTTACGCGGGTCAAAACCTTACCTGTAATAATGCATTTGATTGTTTGCTAACGGAAATTGGTAAATTAGATTTACAGATCCGAAGATGCATCATTTAACTTTAACTCAATTACATGCACGATCAAATTGTTCATGCGTGAGCTCAAAAAGTTAATTTAATTTTTTAGACTAAAAGTAAACAGAACTTACGAACGCATTTTGTAAATGCCTGCCACTTTCCTTTGTAAATCAAAAAAGAATCTGTATCTATTTCGTTCAAAACCGTGGCTAAGAAGTTTAAAAGCTCTAAGAAGAATTTAGGAAAGCATTATTTTACGCAGGTTGAAGCAATGAAAGATTTCCACGGACGTTGACGCTGCTATCAATTTACATTAATTTGATTCACTCCTAAATTGAAATATTTAAGACTCCGTGGCAATTTGTGAGATAAGCTTTAAACTTATCAGATTCTCCCTCGATTATGAGCTAAATTGAAACGGTTTAACGAGATGGCTGGAGTTCAAAACGGTCACTGAGTTTTTAATAGAAAACGCAAGTAAGTACTGGATATGACGGAAATGCATGCCTTGTGTTCCGGATAAAAGTCTCTTTTATTCGTTCCGCGAATTGTCGTGGAATTCCATCTTATGTTAAAACTACATTTAAATACTGAGGAACTGGGTAAATACTGCATAATTTCAAAATTTTTGAATTGTTCGAGAACTGATAATCTGATATTGAAGTCCACTTTGTCTCACAGAATTATCTTGTTTGAAATTCATTCTGAAATCAGTCAAAGGTTTCAGCAAAAATTTAAAGACGCCATTAGAATTAGGATTTGGCAAAGCCGAGTTCACATAAAACCTGATGTCTTACGAACACATCTGTTGGTTGATAAATATATTCATAACCATCAGAAAAAAGATAAAATTTGGTGACGGGCTTATGTTCATGAGTCTGCTTACAAAAAGTAGAATGTTTAATCATGAAGAAAACCTGGCAAACTGCTGACCCAAATATCAACATATAACCAGCAACTAAGCAAAGCGAGAACGCATTTTAACTCACATCGTGTACCGGGAACGTCAACTACTTTTCTCTGGGGATGCCAGTATTTTACAGCTTATTTGATGGCTATCTGGGGGCTGATTTGCGCTAACAATGTTTCTAAAATACATGTAAAAGTAAATAATTTAAATGCTAAACAGGTCAAAGCTAACGCCAAAAAGGTAAACTTCGAGGCAGAAATTGCGTGCTATGCTTGTAAGCGCCTTGATGCACAAGTTTTTACTTCTGCAGGTGGCGGGCTATTGTCTTCAAAAATTGAAATTCGATTATATTGAATTAACTGTGAATAATTTAAACGCAATTTTTTTACGGAAGGCCTGAAATGTGAGATATTTTTCATCTAAGTTCGTTTTATTTTTTGGGAAAAAAGGAAACATTTGGAGGGATAAACTATGCGCCTTTTTTGCGAGAAATTTTATCAATTTTGTCAATTTTATGGCATTGACGACTTCCTCGTTTATAGCAAATAATTAAAAATTAAAATATGGTGCTAACTTCGTTTGCGGTAATAATTTCTTCTCAGCGTAGATGCAATTTCAGGAGAAGAGTAGGGTTTTGTAGCATGGTTGTAAGCTTTATCAAAGTTTCCGAAAGTGGTTAAGAGTTATGAAATATTCGAAGTGAGAAAATTACGAACAGGAATAAAGTTAAATATACAATTTGTTATTTGTGCAATGGCGGTTCTTGGTGCAAATATCAGATTTCACGCGATCCTATTTAAATAAGACTAATATAAGCTTACAGGTAGATAACTGATCTCGATATTTCATGGAGGGACCTGGAAGAAATTGTGATAATTGCGATATCCGTAACAGTGTGGGCGTGCTGGTTCCTTTATCGCCCGAGTTATAGCAGGGTTGTTTTTCAGTTGTCACTGAGAGCACGTGGTTATGACGTCAGTTGGAACATTTTGGCCAATCGCATTGCTACAATTGTCTCTATGGCGAGGAGGTGTAAAAACATCTTGGAAAAAATCTCAAGTCAGCTTCAATTCGAAATCACACCCAGGAGACCGATGGATATCTTACTTATTTATATTTCTCTCGTCGATGCCTGGCTTCATGAACATGAAACGAACACTTATTTACCTGTAAGCTAACAACGTATTTTGTAGAGTGCTTCTGGATTCTATGGCTTTTTATACAAGTTATGCTAGAAGGAAAACAGCAAACTTTAATCTTGCATTTTCACTACACAAGAAACACCGTAACTGCCGCATATCATATTTTATCGCAATTTTGTTATCATTTCACTCTTTACTTTGGTACAATTTAAGTTTACTCCTTTGAATTCCCCTCTCAATCCTGCTTTTCTCAAAAGCGGATTAGCAACGGGTTCGGTTCATCAGTCACGTTTTGTGAGTTTGAAATGCCAAGTGATCTGAGAAACCACGATTCATCGCTGAGACCTACAAACCATGTAATGTTTGCCTTCATACGTAAGATGGGTCGATTTTTTCAGTACTGAAGTTTCGGGTTTATATCACTAAGAATATCTATATAAAGATGAACCAAAGTCATTCAGATAATTTTGTGAAATAATGGTGTTTTGTCACTAAAAACTGTTTTGGCAAAAATCTTGTTAAAGCCTAAATTTTTAATGATTTCCACTCACTACGAGTCTTGCAAAACACTACATAGTAATTTCCTATTTCTTTTTCGTTATGATTAATGGAAAAAGGAAACAAAGAGATGTGCACTGTTTGAATTTTGACTTGAATGCCATGTATTAGCTGGACTCAAAGTGTTTGGTTGATCTCTGGGAAAAACAAATTTCAACTTCAATCTTTTCAGTGTTAATTAAATCATGTTAATTTAAAGAAGTAATTCATTTCACAGTTTGCATCGCAGAGTTTTAACAATGACAGCACCTGCTGTAATTTTAGCCTGAATGCGGGGAGTAATCTATTCAAGGATGTGACTTTCCTTGAAAGTTTCTTGATAGTTTCTTTCTACATCATAGGTATATCCTACATCTTCTGAAAACTTCATAACTAACAAACTTAGTTGATATGTACTTTAGGAAGATGTGTAATCAAAATTCTCCTAGGCAGAGTACATGATCTGTATAAAGGTCATAGTAAGGAGAAATTGTATGTTGATATCAAAATCCCCAGTCTCTGGGTCAAGTCACCGAGTTGCATTTTACATCTTTCATTTGCTGACGCCGTTATTTAGGTCTCGCATTTTGAACTTCGCCCAATTTAAAAACAGATATTATAAATAGACAGAACATGCAAAATTGACTTTTTCCGCCAAGTTTGAAAAGAAACTGTCCAAAATTTGCTACAAACGATTCACTTTAAAATTTTAACATTTCACAGACGTTATATACTTCTGTTGCCACACAGACGTCTGTAACTTGTCATTTTCATCGGGAAATGCATCGTTTAATTTTCAACCTGCTCTGCTACATGTTCTGCCATATACAGGGAAAAGACTTCTAATAAACAATTCCTCGCATCTGTCAAGCTAAGTTTAAACGTTGGAAATTTATATGCAAATGAGGAGCTCAAATAATGATCACTGATAAAATGGATCGCCTTGAATGAATCGTTAACAGAATACCGCCCTGTTTATCGTTCATGGTTATAAACTGGATCAAAAGCATTCAGAAATTTATCTTAGTTAGTTACTTGAAAAATAAAATGTGCGTCATTTTGGAAACTGTAGACTATGATAGTGAAGGCTGTTTTCGGAGTAGCTGGAATCTTTAAAACCCCACATGTAATTGGATATTGGAAGCACCAAATAAGGCTTTATGCGTGCATAAAACAAACGATTTGATTGGCCCGTCCAACATGTATGGGCTGTCCGTCAGTTGATGAAGCTTTCCTTCTGTTTTGATAGCAACGGGTCAGAGAAGATTACGAAGGACTTTATTTTTAAGACAAAATTGATCCCCACAGAAGTCGTACGATGTATTCCTGTAAGACTAAAGTTTAACAAATCTGAAACTTGTGTATTTCAATAGCTAGCTGTTACCTGTGCGCTTTCGTGAAATAATTTCCGAAGAACGACCAGCTTTTTAGCATTAGGCTCATTTTGAGGTTTAACCGAAAACACCCGGTCTTCTTTCCTTGCTATCGCTTGTTGTTCTGCACATATAAACAGATATTTCGTGTGTCGTGAGATCTTTAAGATACAAGGGAGTCCTGAATTTATTTTTATTCGTATTCTTTGTCTTTATTTTTCGACAGTAGGAGATCTTTAAACATTCATACAAGTAAGCTACAGACAAAGGATAACTCATAACGCCAGGTTGAAACACCTTTTCCTAAAAAAACGAAATTCGATTGTGTTTTTTTTCTCTCTCTCTCTCTTTTTCGCTATCTCTCTATCAAGTACGTTGCTTGCATTTAATGTTTCAAACACTACTCAGTAGAGATGTCCGTACTAGCTATGGTTTAATGTTGTCCGAATTTGCCGTAATAACAACAAACGTCAATGTGGTTAATAATATCGATGGACAGAACAACCGGGAAGCTACGAGATTACCTGTTTGAGCTAGATAAATGTGCTCCTCGGAGTGTTAAATGAAAACGTATTTTGGGGATTAAAAGCCATTATTCTTAAGGCTTAGCTTGTGTTGGCTAACAGTTCCCTTTAACTTGAGTTTAATTTTAACAAGCAAAAACGGAAGGATTATTTACCGTTAGCATATGAATACTTATTAATGTTTAATGAAGAAGATGCCACTTCATTGAGCATGGTGACTTGTTTGAGGCAAATTGGGCACCTTTAACTGGCGTTGAAATTTTGCTCATATGGATTCTGTGCCGCATGTTTTATAAAACGTGTTCAACAGAATATGTAGCCCGGCACGACTATTAAATAAACTGCAAAGCGCGAAATGTTGCTTGAACAACCTAGTTTCGAGAATCCTGATAATGATACCTAAACTGCAGACCAATTGACGAGGGAGGAAGTCTTATCGGATAAGTCACATACGTCTTCAGCTTCTAAACGTCTATTTTTCCGCAATATTGATGATATGGGTAGAAAAACGAAGCTAGGTGGTTTTATCTTACTCACTCGGTTTGTAGGCTCATAAACCAGCAGAACCTGTGAAGCGGCCTGTTTTGCTTAAGTTGGGTCAAGTCCCTTAGTTTTTTTTTTTTATTATTACTAATTTCGATTATTTTTTCGCCTTTAGTATCATGCAGTTATGCTTGCGAAAGAACGTTCATTGTCTCGCCATAGCGCGTTGTTTTCATGGCTATACTACTACTTAGAAGCGCCTTTGAAGGCCTTCAACGACTGTATTTTGACTTCGCTTTTCTCCCATATTGGAGGGCCAACGAGCGCGTACGCAGGTCTGCCCGACTAACAAAAATTGCACACCGTGCACCCAAATTCTGGGGAACACGCAGGGTTCAGCCTCCGTGAAGTGCAGTGGAGACCGTACCCGGGGAGCACTGCCTTCCTGATCACAGTAGCTCCAGTGCCCTGTAAGTATGAAAATGCTGCGCTTTTCACTGGCTTTTATACCCTGGCAATCACAACAATTTTGTGGGAGATCGTTTGGCACCATATGCTTTTGTAAAAGCCTGTTTTTTGCTCAAAATGGCCCAATAAACTCGGCCGGTGGGTTGTTACGCTGCGTGAGGGAACAGTGCGCATGTGCATTTTGCGCGCAGGTTGCCACTTGGTCACGTGTTCGATATTCCAACTGTGTTTGGGCGACTTTTGTCCACCTGCTTGCGTGTTTTAGTTTTAATTTTCTAAAAGTTATTTTTAGAAAACGTATACCTTTTGTTTCGAGGCATAATTTGAGTATTTACCTGAATTGTGAATTTTTTCTTTTTTCTTTTTTCTTTCTTTTTTTTTTTTTTGCAAATTCATATAGCTCAAGATGCCATGAATATTGTTCGTCTTAGAGTCCACAGCCCTAACAAAAATTTATCATTTTCTTTCTTTACGCCATGGTACCATTCGAACTTAATTTCTGTCAATATTTTGCAGTGACAGCTCTTGTTCACGAAGATTATGAAAACTTTGGTAATTAAACATGCAGCAGAAAATGCAGAAAGAAACATAAACAATTCAACATGCAAATATCTGTGGTCTTGGAACTAATTTGTCCCGAATGACAAATTTTGACCACAATTTTTTAATTTTTATTTTACAAAAAGGAGGAAGAGAAATCTAAACGACATAGAATTTTATGCCAGTAATTGTAGCCTATCTATGAATTTTGTTCAGCAGTTCGTTAAATTTTACAAAAGGAACCTGGCTTTGAACTTTACTATAAGTCGAAACTTATAAAGAGATATGGGACATAAACTTAGGGAACGTAAATTATTCAACTACATTTTCGACTGAGAATGTGTCATTTCAAGAAAGGACAGTTATTTTTCTCAGCCTTATAGATCATTCCATATGTTTTGCGACTCTCCCAAGATATCCATCTCAACTTTTGAATATGGTATTCACGTTTACGAGGTTGGAGGGACTAACTCCAAAGCAGAGGGCTCCGTATATTCACGCTCCAACTGATCTGTAAGAAACACATATCCTTATTGTCAACGTTCAACCTAGATTTCAATTTTAGTTTTGCACTGTTGGCGAGATTAATCGAAGTAATAACTTCATGGCGAATTGAAATAAACGTGCACAACTGAAAAAGTCATTCAAAATGGTATTTTATCTTTTTTCAGTTTTGGTACAAGGTACAAAAAGAGCAGAAAACATATCGACAAGAATTTCTCGTCCTGATGTAGTAATCAATTCTCAGGAAAAAAAAATGGGAAAATGTATGGTAGTCGGTATGGAGATTTTTCAAAGCATTCGCGCTGGAAAGCTATGTTTGGGCCGTGTAACACAGGGAAAGGCATGCGAATTCCTGATGTTTGATCTCCAACAGTCATTTGAAGACTTGGTAGTTTGTTTCCCTTCAGATGCTCTTGGCTGCCGTCTTCGAGCACCAAGCAGCAAGTGCTATTTGAAACAAAAGAAAACAACTGAGATTGCTATCATTGTCCATCGCTGAACCCTCGATTCTTTTGGTCAGCGGTACGCAGAACAACGTTACTTTTCACATCACTTTAGCGGATAGCTAGCGATTGGGTCTAGTTTGGTGGCCTGCTGGAAAAACTGTCTTCTTTGACTTCCAGTGAGTAAAGAGAGACCGTAATTCTCGTGACTGCGTCAAATTCAGGAAACAGAGTGCGGAATCGTGGTTGAAGGCAAGGAAGCAACGGTGCGGTTAAAGGAAAAAACAAACGTTAAACAAACTGAAATATATGCATGAGCAAGCTGCCAACTGAGGAAACGTTTTGTTTCAGGCCCCGTCCACGCTACGCCGTAAAAATTTAAAAACGCAGCTTTATTTCTACGGTTAGGCCTACGGTCCAGAGTAATCCGTCACGAAAACGGAGCTTTCCGAAAACGCTCTTCAAACCGAAGGACTTTGAAAACGCCGGGTTTTCGTTTTAGTGTGAACGGAAACATTTTGAAAACGGACACACTAAGCGGGAGAAATTTGAAAACGGCGCTAAATGTTTTCCTCCCACACTACGCCAGAAAAAATTTGAAAACGCAACAATCACAGATCATTTCGGATTTGTGTTTGAGAAAAACTCAGGCAGGGAAATCACGTGATTGTCGTGATGTCATCGTTTTGGAAAAAGTAGACGAGGCCTAATACTGTCTAATCCGCGTGACAACTGAACACACAAAGGCGCCCGAGGCGCGCAAAGAAAACGCCTCGTGTTCTACCCTTTGCGTATTAACGTGCTTTCAAATACTTTGCACGGTCGCCTTTCTGCGCGTGTTTCTTTCTTACCAACGATGTGCCGTTGTGATTTCTAAATGAAATTAGGTGGAAAAAAGCATGTTAAACATGGAATGCGTTAACCTCCTACTGTAAAAGATTATTCTTCGGAATAGAATCAATCAGCTTTAATCGTCATTCGATCTAGAACCATCAACTTTAAAACTGAAAAAGCACTTTACTAATTATCCTATGTCATTGTGAAATTTAAACCCGTCTACTCTATCTAAATAAAACAATCTCTTGTTCAAATAGAAACGGTAAACCCACCACTACCTCTTATAAACCTTGATTTTCATTGGTCCCTTGAATTAAGTGCCATGCATGATCGTCTTTTTAGCAAGAGATAATTTTGGAGATATGTTATCTTAGTATTGCCTGAAAGGTCCCATCGCGTCGCTTTCTCGTGGCACGAAAAACAAATAGTGCAGCACCATAATATTTGAACTTCTAACGTATGTATTACTTTGGTCTGTACCTTTAATAACTGGAGACGTTGTATCTAGCTAGGACGATCTTAACAATGCAAAACTTTTAATGTGTGAAACATTATGAGGTACTGCGACATTGCTAACCCGAAAGAAACCTTCTCAGTTGAATTCGAAGTATCGTGATTTCTATTACAGGAGTACGTTTTATGTTAACATTGCTGCGAAAGTGGACGTTGCGTAACTTATACGAGGTGTTAGTTTAGTCTTTTTGGTTTGAACATGACCACAAAGGGAAGAGCAAATGGAAAATTAAGGCTTCTTGGTTCTTGCGATGCAGAAAAGAGTACTCTTGGCACTTTTTCAAGGGAACTTCACCATTTTCTCCAAAGACCAGACATTTTGGATAGAGCGAAGAAAGAAAAGATATTCAACGGAGTGTCTTTTCGACACCGTGAGCGAATCCTCCGAACTCATTGAGCCTGCGTAAAATGGGACATGCTCTACAAATGCCCTCCCATTGGACAACAGGGAGGTCTTAATGACAGCAAGTGAACATCCCACAATAGAGTGCTTTGAACACGGCTATAAAAGTAGGACATTTGAGGAGTTGTGCCATACTTACAATGCACAGGAGCAACTGTGATCAAGAAGGCAGTGCTCCCGGAGCGAGGCCAACTCACCACGCACAAACAGGCTGAGCTTCGCGTGTTTCCCACGCGAGTGGGTGGCGCGGTGTTCAATTTTTGTTAGTCGGGCTGACCTGCGTTCGCGCTTGTGGCCCTACAGAAAACCCTCAAATCAGGAGAAAACCGTAACAATACAGTTGAAGTTATGCGTTTGATATCGTTGGTTAATAACTTCACTTGCATGAGGCGCTTTATCGGCGATTTGCTGAGCGCCTGAGTGCTGTAATCATCAACATAAACGTGGCAACCTTTCCTGATTGCAATTCACAATGATCAGTCAGTTGCCACAAAAAAATTACAGCGTCGGCAGGTTTTAAGATTACTTGTGAATGAATTTACACTAGGATACAGCAGATTGCTTTCAATTCTTCACGCCATGATACCCGGTGAATAGAAACCGCATATAATTGCCTTACAGTGATTATACTAAGGTATAATAGCTGGGATTGCAGGATATGTAGCTTCTATTTACTGCCTCGATTTTAATATCATCATCTATTCTCTAAACCATTCCAGAAAATATGCACAATGAATTTGTCTGTTTGCAATGAAGTGATATACAAAGATATATAAACCAAAGAAACCCATTTACAATAACTAGAATTAATAAATACAGAACAATAACTAGCAATTTTTCTTCATTATAACGTGTGCTTGGAAATTAAATGTTTTATCCCTAGCTTTCTTCAGCAGTTTTCTGTATCGTTAGATACCGCCGACGATCTGATTCCAATGACGGGCAAAGAAAGCCTAAAAATCAATCTCAATAAAATTCCAGTTGTCTTGGGTGACGGCTGAATTGAAGTTCATTTTTTATTATTCCATTTTCTGTCGTTCTTGTGTTTGTTCAGCTGAAATAGAAGGCAATTTGACTTTTAAACTTTATTAATGAAAGAAAGCTCGACTTTCTAGCAGGAATACATTCTATCCCCATTCCCGAATAGGCAGCAAGTGTCATTTGGTACGGTTGTTGGTATTTCAAATACCAAGTATCAAGACGTTATCAAGTATTCGAAAAAATAAAACAAATTAATATCATGAAACGCCCCACACAGCAGGTTATAATAACGCAAATGTATTTTTAATAAGTAAAGTAATCAATCTGTAGTATACAGAGATTTTTTTATTTTATGCGTGCGCTGTAAACAGAAAATACAAGTGACAAGTGGGATAATCCATGGTATTGCACGACAGAGCGACAATCAATGCGACACAATCAATGCGACATACGCGCGTCGCACGATGGGAAGGTTAGGTGTGATACCGTCGAATATACAACGGCTTTCCTGTATTCTGATTAGCTGTATTTTCTATGGCGTGGTATAAATGGACATATCGTATTTTATTAGCTTTACTTATTCAAAACCCTCCCCTGAGCCTTCAGTGAAGTTCACTGATGAACTTTCCAATTCTCCCAAACTGTTTTTCGTGTTTGCGCTAATATAATTAGGTGACATGACCGCATCTGTTGCAGGCCTCTTCCTCTAAAGTCAGACTGAGGGAACAAGCACATGAGAACTGGGAATGAGGTTGACGGACCTGACATCATGACTTCGAGCCATTTTCCTAACAACCAGTGTCCTTATCGATGGAAGTTGCATTAATAATACTTGGATGTTCCCTAATTCTGCATGTGTGACCAAGGGCCCGTTGCTCGAAGGTCCTGAAGAGTTTTGGCACCCGGAAAGCTGTATGATTACAGAGCTGTTTTATTCACATGTTTACGAACAGAGGCTCCCTACATACAAGAAGTTTCAGGCGTATACACTTCTCTGTTTTTTGATACAGATTAACGAAAAATGGCTTTGCGGGCCCGAAAAGTTTCCGGGGCTATCGAGAAACGCGCTTCTGGTTGGTAAGGCGGTACGTTTGCTGGATTTGATTCACGAAACTGCTCAAGTATTAAACAGCTAGCATATGATGACTAAACTTAAATCAAAATTTTCAATTAAACGACTTTTGTTTTAGCTTTCAGCGGAAATTAACTCCCAATGTAAATTGAGGAAGTGGATGAAGCAAAGCTTATTTCACCTGCTGCGAGTTTGACAATGACGTGTTGAGATAGGAGGAAAAGCCAAAACAAACTTCGTGACAGTTGTTATTACAGTTTATTAAAACGAAGACAACTCTTCACGTTCTATCTAAACTGGACCGGAAAAGACGATTTATCCAGTCGTAAAGGAGCATTTGTTCTTTGTATAATAAAGGCTTTTAATATAGACTCAGGTAAGTTAGATCTAGCAATTTCAACTTCATTACGCTGTTATTAAAATGAAAAAACAGAAATTTTTCTTTTCCTTCCTTGCTCCGTAATACCGTTTGATTGAAATTTAACGGGAGGACTCTTAACACATGTACACTGTACTTCTCCCTCAAATACGCTATCAGTTTCTTCATTTAATTTTCGTTCATCAAAGCCGGATACTTGATGGGGTTCTTCTCTGCTGGCGGGCAGTGAGACCTTTTCAGAGTAATTCACTTCGTCCTGAAAGCGAACGAGTGAAGTCTTTTTCTTCTTTGGGCAGAAACCGTTACTAAGGTTTTCAGAATTGTCTGTACAAGTCCTTCTTAATATCCCACCCGGGTTTGTACTAGACGTTTTCCTGAGGATAACTTGTTTTTCTTTAGCTTCAGCGTTTTCTGTAGTCACCTCGTCTTCGAAGTATACTACAGAAGTTTTCTTTTTTGGTATCTTAACACAGTTTTCCTCTAGTTCTGGTGCAGTATCAGTTTTTGTTTCCATTCCTGTGTTTTCTTTATGTTCGAGCTCGGGATAGCCGTCGAGTGCGTCGGCAAATCGAGCCTCTGACATCTGTGATTCCTCTTCCTCATTGGTTGCCTCGCTTCCATTCACATCACGTGACGAGTCGCAATTTGCCCACAGACCTTCCCACGATTCGTCTTCGTTTGGAGTTATTGAGTTCTGTCGATTACGCATGCTCTGCTCGCTAAGGTTGCTGGACTGTGTGGCAGTGGGCGAGGGCGTGATGACTCCAAGTGTCATTGAGCTGACTGATGGCCGCATTGGAATGTTTTTGTGTGGTCGAAATAGAATGATATAAATTTTTGGTGCGAAGATGCTAGCCCAGGTTAGCGTGCCAAGAAAAATGAACATAAAACTTGAGATGACTGTCCGATACCAAGCGGACGTACCCATGTAAGATGGTATATAGACAAGAACGGTGATACATATGGTGGTCATGTTAAATGCGATTAGTCTTGACTCGTTATAATTCTGTGGAACCTTACGCACGAGGAAAGCTTGATACGTACACACAACGACTAGACCTGCGTTGTAAATGAGCCACAAAGAAAATCCGATTTGACTTCCACCAAGATTGCACACAAGCGAGGCTTCCTTGGCAGTTTGAGAATAAATGACTTCCGGGAAGACTGGAGTCGAAGAACCAAACACCCATACAACCGAAAGCGCGAGCTCGGTGGTCAGCAGACTTGCTAGTATTAACAGCTGCCAGTGGTTGTCAAGGCAATTGATGGTCCCTGTTCGGAGAAGCTTTTCGTTGAAAATCCTGGATACTCGATTTGTTCTGATGAGGATACTGCCTGAAAAAGTTTTAAAATAAGTTTTATTAACCCTCAAACGCACAAGCTAACTCATACTCCCATCGTGGTGCAAGAGGGGGGGAGGGGGGGGGGGGGGCAACAGACGGATGGAACCTCTCCCCTGGGTTTTTGTTAGGGAACAGCGAATTAAATTTACATTGATTAGATGGCCCTAGGATTGCTCTACAAGATGATACCATTTTTGTTGGTTATGCATTACACAAGAAAACCGCCCTTCACTGTATCAGAGTCCGGGCCTTCTTGACACATTCCTAGTGGAGCATTGTATTTTTAGATGCGGATTCAGTGCTACTTACCACGTTTTAAGCTCTTCCCAAAGATGATGTTGACGATATTTTACAATAAAAATGCTTTTGATCTGTCCTTATTAAGGAGCTGATTCAGCAATTTAAATACCTCTGTATTGTATTTGGCTGGCTTGATAGAAAACCTATCAATACTACATAATGAAAAAACAATGGCCGACGTGAAAGCGTACAAAAACAGGTTAACCGTCAAACAAAAGTCTATTTATAATCTCTATCTCCTGCACTAGAGTTTTAGGATTTTAAAATTTTTTCACGAGCATTAAAGGTACAATTAGCGTCAATGATGTTTATTTTTGTCCGCCGGAGACGAAAGCTAAAATTAAGACGTTGATGTACTTACCAACCACCAACACAAAGCAGAGTCCAAACATGAAGGGAAGAAGTTTACAAGAGGCTGCAGAAGGCTTGGCAATATACGGAAGGGGTGTAACATAAAACATGGCAATTCCCAGAAGAAGAAAGTAACATAGTTGTCTGCTAGCAGCCCGGACAATCGCTGTTCCTCGAAATTTAATAAAGATGACGCCGGTACAGACAACCATAGCAAAACCAAATGATGATAGAAAGACAATCACAACAGCCCAGCTCTCGCTCCAATGGAGGTAACTCGCTTCGATGGGACTGCATCCTGAGTGGTCAGCGGTGGGCCATGTTCCTGTTGGGCAGTCAGTGCACTGGGTCACGTGTGACGTGTTGGCGAAGGATTTCCCGCCACACTTTGTGCAGTCCCAGCAGCATTCTGGGAACTGTGATTTTGGAATCTTATACTCGCCTAGAAATTAAAAACACAGGTAAAATTGTTTTGTATTGTAATTTTTTTTTAAATGAGCGCTATTTTAATTGCCAAGCTTTAGGAAAATGGATGTAGCTAGCAAAAATATAAACATCATCAATTGGTCTAGCTATACCCGAAGAGCTGAAGTTGAATATAAACGTACAGAAAGCGTGCGGGCGCTCTCACTTTTCGTTTTCCACCAGAAAATTCAGTAAGACTTGTGCAAGCACAAATAGAATTTCATGATCATTTGAGAAATCGGCTAGCCAACAGTCAAATTTAGTTTTCGGAAATTATTGACATCAAGCCAAAAAAGCAATAAAATATTATTTTGATTTTAGGCCATGTTAAACATCAAGGGACTATGATCTATCATAGTCCGGCTTGATAGCCTTCATTGACCTAACGAAAAACAAAGTGGGGATTAGTCTGTTGCCACGTGGTCTAACCAAGCAATTACCAACCATTAACCAGTTAATGGTTAAAGTGACTATGGCTTCTAGATTATTCTGCAGAAATGAAGTTAAAACCATACCTTTCTTGCAATCATTACTGCAAATCGAGCCTGGAATTTCAAAACTGGTTCCGTGCTCTGAAATCCCTGACAAGTTGAGCGAAGATTCATTCCACGAACCCACTTTGGTATATCTCAAGTTTCCTTTGCGCAGGTAATAAATATCATATTGTCCTCTTGTGCTGCCCTCTTCGTTGAAGAAAAAGTCCTGTCGCGAATACCCGGGAAAAGACACATTTTTAATAAACTTCGAAAGATCCCTGATGTCAACGTCGCTCCATTTCTTTGCGCAGGCGCTTGCGCTGCAGTTCAGCATTGCATGAAGCGCATGCGCTACTGAAAATACCGCATCTATGACATACGGGACATAACCATCGTGGTGTACCCCTGAGTAACACTGCGAAACATTCCCTTCGTCGCAATTTAAGGTCTTTTTGCACTCATGTGCCCATGGATTGACGCTGTTGTTTTTGAGGAGGCTCTCCATGGAATAGGAATCAAACGTTGGCATGGAGATAATTGGGGGTCTTAATCCAATAATTGAGTGAAAAACGTCACCGGCACCTTGGACGACCTCTGTAGACCCAACCCAGCTGTCTGACGCAATAAACATGTAATTCGTCAAAGACTCCTTTTTTGCTTCGTTGAAAAAGTACACCGCGTCCGGAAATTCGGCGTACAAGATTATCACCCTCGCTTGGGAAAACTGTTTGATTTTCTGGAGGATAGTGTCCATTTCCTCCCTACCTCCTTTTCGTGAGAATAGCTCGTCGACCACGACACATATCTGTCGCGTTGAGTGATTCTGAATTATTTGTTTCAAGGCGGTTATTCCCGATCTACCGTATTCGTTATCAGAGGCCAGTACAACGACCAAGTGCCACTTTAATGCCACAAGCAGATCTGTCACTGCCTGCGCCTGGAGGTTGTCCGAAGGAACTGTGCGGTAGAAGTAAAGGAACCGAGACCTGTCGCTAAGGAGACGACTCGTCGAAGCATAACTAATCACCGGCACGTGGAAAAGGCCTGTAAGACTTGCTGTTGCCATGGAAACGCCACTGAAGGCTGCTCCAACGATGGCTGCTGTACGAGATTTACTTGAACAACAATCTAAAATGGAGAAAAAGATTTGTCTTTGATAAAGAACTGTAAGATACACCAACTGCAAAAAGAAGAAAGATTATTTCATTTCGTGCTTTTAAACAATTTTCTTGTATTGAATTTCTCGGCGAGAATTCCAAGTTATTATATTTTGCCAATAGAGTTTAAAGCAAAAATATGCAAGCCCGAACTGGAGCCAAACGCTGGAAAACAAGAGCGAAAGACAACGAGACTAGTTTTTGGTGAGTGTTTTCAGGACTCTTGCGCGGTCTTATCAATTTAACCTGGTCAGGGTTTCGTTACCCTGTGAGACAGAGATTCACTTTTTTTTTCTGCTTTTTTTTTCTGAAAAGCAAGGGAATCTCTGTTACGTAGGGTACGCTTCCTTTACGTCGCCTAATGTTTAAAATGTTAGGAACCCCACGTAGAGATCTTTTTAAAACTTTGCCAAACGTTGCCTCTTATCTTGCTTATCAAAATTTGATAATATAAAAAAATTTCACCCTGTCGTTTTTGAATTATAAGTCCCTAAAGCTATAAATAAGGGTGTTTTTAGCAGTTCAGAATGTTGCTATGGTAACCTATTGTGTCACGAAAATGATAATAACGTGTTCACCAATGATTGGACAATTTTTTTTTTATCGTTGCAGCATCAATTCATTGATAAAGAGTGACGATTACGATGATCCATCAAAATCTAAGTCTTGGAAAGGGTTGGAAACTGTTTTGAACCACCTTAAGGTCAAGGGAAGGTCTCGCTCACTTGACAGGCAGATGATGCGAATTAACTCGCTGTAAAAACCCTCTCAATCATTTCATTTCTTATATATCCGTCAATTCAACTGCATGACTCAGTCGCGGAGTGGTCGTTAATAAAACAGGATTTTTGTTGATGGAAAAAGAGTTTGATACACTAGAGCTCAGCAAAAGAGCGCTCTATTAAATTGACTTGTCCAAGAGATTATACCACTGCCTTGAGTATTCCGTATAGCGTTTTACATCGATTGTCTTCGATTAAAATCTCTCAGTTTGTTACTAAGAACTTCAGGGTCCTTTAGTATTGATATATACTACGCAGAGCTGATATTCTGGAATACAACTTCAAGGCTGCAAATATCTACATAACAATGCAATAATATTGATTGTTTTTCTGACAATGTGGCCTTTAATTTAAGAGGAACTGACACAGACTTCAGTCGACATTACAATCGTATTCTTTGTTTAGTTCCTTCGACGCCTAAAGCAGCCGGAACATGAATGATTGCTCTTTAATGAGCTGTAAAGATCAGGCGTCTGTGGAAGTTTGAATTTGGAATAATTCCTCTTACTTCGACTGTGACCCGTGAGGCAGTCGATATAGCAGTTATTACTTCCTGGTTATTTTCATATCTACGGGTCAATGTTCCTCCAATTCTTTTCCTTTCAGATGTCCTCATGCACTCCATACGCGAGAACTATAGCTAGCCTAGTTAAAATGATGCTTTGCTTTAAACTATTTGCTTTGCAGCTCTAAAAAATCGATCTATCTAATGACTGAAATATTATGTTTTTCGCGCGATAAGGTTGTTAAATATTTTCCTTCGATGAATTTATCCTTTTAAAAAACGATTTCTCGCATTTTATTTTCACGGATCAGTTCAACATAGGACACGAGTTTTCATTTTTTCATTTAAAAGCTGAAGGAAATTAAGTCTTTAACAGCCACAGCTGCTTATGGAGCATTTCTTTTTAAAAGAAAATTAAGGCGACCGCATGTCTGTCAATCGCTTAATTGCTTGTATTTTAACTAAGTTTTAAATGTCTTTCCATAGACAGAAAAAAAAATTGATTCAGTTCAAAGCAAAAACAGGCATTTACCACTGGTCTGAATTTTTTAAGCGCGCTGGTGGTGTTTAAACAAAGGCATACAGAGTATTTGAAGGCCACAATTGAAGCCTGTTTCGGTTGGTTTGAAATACGGCGCGCGTGAATCTTGAAATAAATTTCGAGAACTTTCATTCGAGCTCACGATTCAGCCCAAAAAACGAAAAGTTTTCCTGGGTACTTCGATTTCTTTGCCTTCATAGCTATGATGAGAAGGTAGAGGATCTTTTTGTATTGCATGCATGATTGCTAAAGTGTCGTGAAGACATGTTAAATTCTCTGTGTTTACACAGGTTGTTGTTAGCGAGAAGTACGACTGAAAACATACGCGTGAAAACAACGAAATTTTTAAGATCACTTTAAAAATGTTAAGCTGTAAAATTCAAGAGATTTAAATTAATTTATAAACAAAACTTTTACTTTCTTCTACGGAAAAATTATTTTATTGGTTCTAAAAATATCAACAAGAGACTTAAATAGATATTTATTTCTGGAGCAGAAGAAGTTTCATTTTATACGACGCCTTTAAAAGCTGGGCAGACTTTTCTCGTATCTACTGCGAAGATTTACGCGAAGAAACCGTTTGAAGGCACAGTGTTCACCCCCTAACTATGATATCAATATTAAATCGGCGACGGAAGTAACATTTTCACTGCGGCAAAAAAGTTTAAATTAAATCTGTTTTGAATAACAAACCATCCCACGAAATGACATTGAAACCTGGACAGTTTAAAAGCGTTGTCATTCTGCCATAATAAATTTTTCCAACCGTAGGTGGAGTTGGCGAAGATAATATAATTAAGGAAGCTGTAAGCTTGGCCGGGAAATCCACGTTAATATTGGACCACGCTTAAAAACTAAAATTTGACGTAATTTATGTAGTGTGTCTTTGCGGTGAGTATCGAGTTGCGGTAAAAAAACTTTTCCGTCTTAAAGAGGTTCGTGGTGAATGAAAACTGAAAAGCTTTCCTTTATTACAAAATTAAAGGCTCGATACTAGGCTGTATTGGTCTGTATTCTTCGGATAAAACTGCAATGATATGAAGAAATAAGTAAAGTAGATAAAGTCAGCTTTTTTATGTCAAAGCTGACGGCTCGCTCCGCACGCCGACGAAGAAAAGGGTGCTCTCCGTCGACCATTTTTGTTTCGCTGATTGCCAATCTGATTTCAAGCGACAGAATTTAGCGTTATCTAGAATTTGGCAAATATGATCCTTGCTACGAAAGACATATAGCTCCTGAATTAAGCCGAGTGGAACTAGAAACCGTGTTTGTGTACACAACTTTGGAAATATTGTTTTTGGTTTTTTTCGCACGGAAAACGTGAAATAGCATAAATGGCTACCGGAAACGTCTCGTTGGATATTTCCTAAAAGCATTATGCTTTAGCTGTGTTGCAGTTAAAGCAAAGAACATTTAGGCGGCCTTTAATAGTGCTGAAACTACTGAACTCGACAAAACCTGCTATTTAACGTGAATATAAAGCAAATAGTCCGAATGGTTGACATAAGTACTGCCGTTTGCGACGCTTAACTAAAAAAACAGTGAATTGAACTTGAGCTGTGGAGAAAATAGCCAAACCGAGAGCAACAAATGAATTGACATAGGATTAAAATGCTTGCAACAATATGATACTGAATGTCTCGCTCAGAATAACAGAATCCCAATCAATGCGACCTGGAGGACCGAAATATTCTTTGTTCAAGAGATTTTAAGCTACATTCATTAAACATACCTAACACATTGCTATCTCCTCTCGGTGTTGAAGATTGTGAGTGCAAGTCTGGTCCGTTCTTGATTTGACTTTGATGTAATATTTTCTTGTCCCCGGCGGATGTTTCCATGCAGTCTACTGATTCGGAGGCGACGTATGCGCTCCTAATAAAGTCAAAGTTTAAAGTCTCCATGATAGCATAGTCGACACTGCCACATGTATCTTTTATATCAACGCCGAGGGTCACGTTGGGAAGCAATGCGGTGTCGTTGTTTATAAGTTCCACCGCATACAACATGGCCTCTACCCCTTTGAATCCCCGCAAATGGAAGTCGCCGCGACAGGAAGAATTCCCAGGATGGGGCGCAAAATTTGGCGAAAAATGAACAGGAATTAGTCCACCAATGACAACATCGCCCGCAGTGACAAGTCCTGTTCGATACTTCGAACGCCGAGTAGCAGAGACGACAACGAGAAAGGAGTACACGATGTATAACTTCATCACTGATTAGAGGAAGATTCTGCGAAGAAAAAAAGCACTTTATAGTTCAAGTTCAAATGCGCCAGTCCCGGCTGGAGTTTTCCCCGTGCGCCGCGCGCGTAACATGAAGTTCTAGTTTGATAGTAGCGAGAATCTGGTGAGAATCTGCTGGTGAAGAAATTGACAAATCATCAAGTAATCGATGGGAGTGTCTTCTGACACCTCTAGTTTTTGTTTGTTTATGACATGGCATGAGAAAACTGAAAAGAGATATCATGAACGTTGGTGTGGTCTTTTCGCTATAATTAAACCACATCACCTGCTGCGCGTGGGATATGCGCTTGCGCGTTGGACTCGTTTAAGCCTGCTGCATGTCTTTTCTTCAGTGCTGCTCGTTTTTAAAAATGTCGTCAGCAAGAAGCTCTAGGAGCTTCTAGGGGAGGCACCAAGAAAGTTGGAATATTTTTCTCCAGAGTCCCTCTCCTAAAGGCTATTTTTCTCCGGCGGTTTGGCGGTTTTACGCCAATTTTCAGTGCCGGTTTACGGGTACATTCGAATTTATCTGGCGGTTTACGGTTAAGAAATTATTGCGCAGATGCGGGAAATCATCAATTTAGCTCAAAAGAAAACCCTCAAAACTTGTACTTTAACGCCTTGTTATAAACATCTCGAGCAATCTTTGTGTTTGTGAACAGCCCATAAGACGTCAAAAAATCTGTTGGCTGGTACCTGAATGGAGTTAGAAGCAATTTCAGTGTTCTGTCTAAGATCTTGTAGCCTTTGTGAAAAAATATGATTACTAAGCTAAAATATCGTAAAGAATTTGTTACGAACTGTGAAAAGATCCGTTACGTTGATAATCGTTCTACTAGTAGGGCGGTTTCGGTTTTTATTAGATGTGCCATCCCCTATAATAGTCCCTACTCGTTCATCGTCCTCGCATTCTGATAATGTTAGTGGTAATGGGTGATACTGTAACGAGTAGTAAAATTTTTTCCTCCGCCAACGGTTAAGAGATGTAAGGTCGGCTTCTCAAATTTCGTAACATATGTTTTATAGCGTGGAACGCAAGCATGAAAACGACAAATAATTACTTTAATCTAGTGAAGTGTCACTGGTAAATAAACACAGAACGGTGAAAGGAGGGGCCAACGTCGAGATCTATAAACAATATACTACCTTGAGCCAATAGCTGACGCATGGCACTTGTCGCGTACGTATCAAGGTAATTCCTCTGAAATAAAAGTGACAATAGATTTTTGTTCAAACTTTGTCCACTGAATATTTGTTATATGATAACTTCAATTTTGAAATAAAAAAGAGGGGTGCCCATGCTCATTAAGGGGCAGTGAGGCATTGAAAATACCCCATTTTGGCATTATTTAATGCTTTTTATAAGAACGCATTCCCAGTAATTGTAAAATCTTTGTGAACCCAGACTCATAAGAACACGCAATAACCAAAGTCAATACATTGTGTCGGACACAAATAAACATTTTAAGTTTGATTCAGGCAGAAAGTTAAATCCTTGATTAAAAATTTGAACCAAATTTCTTGACGTGGTTACCGACTGCAAAATAGAAGACCACAGTATATCTGCTATTTTTCTTATTTATTCAATTTTCAGCAATAGAAATTAGATCAGTCTTTTCTCACGCAAATCTTATGATTAGTTGATTACAATGACTGGAAAAAAATTGGGGTGCCCGTGCTCGTTGGTGAGCTAAAGCCATTTTTCAACTGACAGAGCTCAACATCAAGGCAAATCCGTCATGTTTTCAATATGCGCGTGCACGAGCGCGCTAATGACGCCATAAATTATGCGCAGTAAGGATGCGCAATGCAAATGTGAGGAATGACCTTAATCTAGTGTAGTGTCACTGGTAAACAAACACAGAACAGTGAAAGGAAGAGCTAGCGTCAATATCGATAAACAATATACCACCTTGAGTCTATAGCTGACGCATGGCACTTTACGTATTAAACGAAACGTGTTAAATATGGTGTAACAAGCAAAAATTTATACCATAACCAACTTGCTCCTCTTTCCCGCATATAATTGAAATAGGCGACTGTACTTGTTTCAATAGTCTTCTGAAGGTTGGGTTTTTATTTGCAATAGTTTTTTAAGTGCTTGACTAATGTTTACGTTAACTCTGATAAACCTCACTGAAGAATCGTTAATTAAGATATTGACACTTAAATTGTCCGATATGTACCAGTTTCAAAAAAAAAAAAAAAAAAAAAAGAGAGAGAACTTCTTTGAGCCAGCAAAGCGTCTTTTTTACTGCTCGCTGCAGGTTCTTCGTGAATTGGTTAAAAAACCTATTCCGCCGCGGGATAAAACGTTTTGCCTTTTTGAAAATAGCCGTTTAACTGAAAATGCCGCTCGGTTTGGCTTTCAGTCGCTCTGACACAGTAAATTTTCACCCAGATGTTGATTTCTGTCAAATCCTTGACTGCGTTGAAACGTCTTGGGCGGAGTTTCTTTTACTTCAAGGGATTTGATTCTAGGGCTTGCCACAAGTTGCTTGGCAACTTTTTGGCAACTTTTCGTATTTCGAGCAACTTTTTTTGTTTCGAGCAACTTTTTGCATTCTGAGCAATTTCTAGTTTTCTAGATATCGGAGCAGCTTTTAGGGCTTTAATTGGCCATGTTTCCATCTTTTACAATGTTTCAGTAGACAATTTGTGAATTTCCTGTGAAAAAGAAGCAGTTCCTCCCCCCTGGGGCAGATCATGGGCGAAAGATGTATGCAGCCGGGCTGCTAGGTCAGCGGTTTTTTAAAGAAAATCCAAAATGGCGGACGAAGATTCCCGCTCCATTGATTCGAGTGTTTCAGGTTACGAAGGTCATTCAGATCCTTTGAGGGTAGCCGCAGAAGCAGGAGCAAGACTAAGTGCTCCAGCGAAAATGAAAATGGTTAGAAGTCTTGACCGTGAACAGCAAAGACAATTTTATTGGCTCATAATAGAATTTTTACAAGATTAATATTGTTATATTGATGTTAATGCGTAGTAGAGCGGTTTTCAATTGAGTGTCGTAAAACCCGGGCGTAAAACCAAAACCAAACCAATTACTTACCAATTAGACTAATATAAACCAAAACCAAAGTAATTGTCTAATCACTTTCGAGACTCAAATGAAAACCGCGCTATTTACTCATACGCATTGTGAACAAATTTCTTGAGCGACGCTGGTTACAACGCAAAATTGCACAAAAAAGGTCAGAAATTTTACTTTTGTTCAGTACAGATTGCATATTTTTGCATCAGACCAAATAAAAGAAAAGAGAGACAAAAAAAAAGTTTTTGCTTTTTGTAGCAACTTTCGTTACAAAAAGCAACTTTTGACTTTGTTTGGAGCAACTTTTGAGGAACTTTTTGAGAAACGTCGGGCAACTTTTTGGGAAATCTCGAGCAACTTAAGCTTGTGGCAAGCCCTATTTGATTCACGATAAAGTGGAATGACAAGTGGTAGGGGGACGTAAAAAAAATGTATTTCTGAGCGTAAACATATTCTCATTTCATCCCAAATGGCGCTGACGGAACCAACCTATTTTCATGTAACAGTAAATTAAACTTACCAATAAAGCTAATAAATCAGCAGGACATTGAAAAAGTGTTGAACTATGAACAACACTGAAAATGATAACCCAAGCGTGGCTCAAAACAGTTTCAGGCAGCCAGCACAACATTTCCAAAACAGTTTCAAAACAGTTTCCAGCTAGCCAACATATATTTTCAAATTCCAATTCGATCCCGGAATGCACGGGCATTTCTGAACGAGTTCTTGTGAGCTCCTTGGTGCTCCGTGGCTAAACAAATTACATATTTTTACATAACTATTTACATATTTACATAGCACTTACTATGACGTAGATTTTGATGGGTCATTATAACCGGCACTCTTTATCGGTTGATGCCACGATCAAAAAACTGCCAAATCATTGGTGATCACGTTGTTGTCAATTTTGTGGCACAATAAACTACCATAACAATAATATGACCTGCTGAAAACACCCTTCATTTCAACTTTAAGCGCTTATAACTAAAAAATTAGCTCTGTGACCCCCATTTTTTATTATGGAATTGTGATGAGCATGATAAGATGCAATTTTTGGCAAAGTTTAAAAACATTCTATGGAGAGGGTTCAGAGCCACCTTAAATTTTAGAAAATATCGTCCCCAGGGTCTGCTCGGTCAACTCAACCTCTGACATGTAGTCTCAGTATCCTTTGGCAGCTGGAAAAAGTGGGTTGCTTTTCAAGATCACTAGTTTACATGTACATATGCAAGTTTATTCACCGTAATTTCGGTTGAAGATAATGTACGTCCCTGACCCTTGAATATTCGAAACATCTAGGATAGATGACGTGTTCGCCCGTGCTGTGTCCCGTGACAAACGCATGACTTACCCATAACCGCTAAAGGCAAATTTGTCACTAGCTTAGTAACCTGGCATCGCCTGACCTGGTGAATAGGAACCAGGAACGACCGGAGAACTGAATAGTTAAATTGCCTCTCGACTTGCAGCGTTTCTGTTAAGCCATGAATATCTTCCTGGGTATTTGTAAAACGTTGTTAGTGTGCTTGAGTCTTTGGACGCGTTCTGCATTTTCTGAGGGAACAACTTCGAGCCCTACAAAATGCCCTAAACATCAAGGGAGCGATCCAAGTGATGTGAACGATAGAGTGAGCAAATTTGCCAACAAGGAGTAAGTGAACACAAGCTTCTTTACGTTTTATTTATCTTTTGCAGTGTGTAAGAGTCCATGCAAGGCTGCTTGTGCACTACTGAAATGAAATGCTTCTTCTAATCGGAAATTTTGGCGAGAAGTTTAGACTTTTGGCATATTACACAGGTGCAACACGGTACAAGCTTGATCTTAAGTATATTTTTGGTCTGATAAGAGCATCGTATGTTAACGAGACTAGATTTATTGTGACGTGTATTGAAACTAATTACACATGTTGGTACTTAATTCTCCGCCAAGTTTTTGGGGTTCTGTGCTAAATTTGACCAGGCGTTACATCTTTTTCTGCAAGGAATAGGTAATTGTTACCGGCTGCTTCAAAACTGAAATTGAGTTTAAGTCGCTGTCTATGCACTCATGTGAGTTCTTTTCCTTTCGCTGTTTGTCACGCGACATTTGCAAAAGGCAAAGATTCCTTTTCCCTACCTAATAGTAATGTTTCTACATGAACGTTCGCTCACAAGTTTCTACAAGTAAGTTCGCCTCCAGTCCATGAACTACCAAAACAGACTACCCTAAAATACTCAATTCAGAATTTGAAGGATTGATATTGTGCTACTGATTATAGCATTTAAAGGTGATTTCCAGGCCGTATCGCACAGTCTCAGCACTCTAATGTTTATAAACATTAGTAGAAGTTCTCACTCAGTGGAATGGGAATCAATGTTATTCGTTACAAGCCACATACATGTACCTTATCTTTGAGGCCTTTCAAATTCTTTTTCCAAGAGCTGCATTGATTTTGGAGAGGTCTGGTTCAATCAGCTGCTTTAACTGGTTTTGAAGATAATTAACAAGGTCATGCAAAAAAGTCAAATAACTCTGCTCTTGAAGCACAATATTATTTTGTGGTTTTGTTTATTACAATTTAAATGTTTATCCACCTCCAAAAATTGATATATTTTGTTGACACATTTGCGGTCTTAACAAATTTCCCAGAACACTTCGCCCTTCGAGGACTTTGCATTACACTACCATAGATAATTTTGTGTATATGTAGTTTTTTTACAGTGTAAAGTTCTGCGTTTTGTACTTTTGGCTATAAGAGTGTTTTGTTTCTGATGGACTGATAAGTTGTTCTACTTCAGACGTTTCCAATAGCTTTGTTTACAAGTATGTTTGATTCAAAGACTCTTCTAGCTTTGCATTCAACCTCTTCACACAAAGTTAAACCTATTAGTCTATCAAACAGCTACTAGCAATCACTCGGTTACATTATGTGCTGACTGCAACAAGTGTCAATCAAAGGACATTCAAAGTGTATTTCAACACACATGTATCACATTGTGACATTACCTCAGATAGTGGTACATTGGAAAAATCGGTATTGGTCATTTACATTATTGATTTGTCTATATCTGAGTGAGTGACAAATTGGCATGTTGAGAACTAGTCGATATTGGTCATTGATATATTGATTTGTTTACATCTGAGTGAGTGACAATTTGCATAATTATTTTGACCCCTATTGATAGTCATTTCTACGTTTTACTTATCCATGACTAAAAATGATAATATTCTGCACTTGTCACTTTCAGTGCATATACCACACATGATCAGGATTACAAATATATCATTAATATCTGTCCGAAAAACAGTGGAGACTCCAGAGCAGTTCAGCAACATGGTTTTAAGTGGCCAGATAGCAGTAAATGGACTACAGTCGGACAATATGAAGGAGCTCATGTTACTGGAGGAAGTAAGCACCCATTGTCTAGCAATTAATACTTTCTCGATACACAATTAGACTCATCAACAATTGATGAGCTTGGGGCATGGTGCCTGAAAGGATGGTGGAGCCCGAGAGCAAACTGAACCGAGCGCGTAGGGTATCCATGACAACCCTGTGAGCAGCAACCATCAGGAACCGTCACACTGAAAGAAACAGTGGAAATACAGGATACTTACCACATACTTACCAAGAAGACAAAGGGGGATGGGTGGGCTGGGAGAAAAGCTTATTAAAACGAGATCTTTCCATCAGTGAAAAGTACACGGAATGACTTGATATCCGAAGCCGAGCTGTAAAATCCAGGTGCCCCTGCACAATTCTCCCTCCCACCCTGAACCCACTCTGAGGGAGACTGCTGGCTAGCACTCTTGTTTCATGTTTAACTTAGCCTAAATTACATTAAGCCACATTTAATTATGGTTTCAATTCATTTGACAAATAAATATTTTTTACAGCTGACTGGCTGATGATAAAATATTTTCATGGAGACAAGTACATGCATCACTGCTCTGGAGTAGACAGACTTGCTGTTATATTAATAACTTGTGATCCTGGTGAACAAAAGGTAAGCTACATATACTTGCAGGAAATTACATCGTAATCAAAAAGTCAATTTTTATAAGCAACTTGATTTCATGTTCACCATTGTTCAGGATGTTAAAGGGACATTGCAATGAATTTCACTTACATTTGCAAGATAACAGTTGAAACATTAAAATTCCGGGTCAAGTTTTTCAAGTTTGATTGGACAAATTCAAAATGATGTGTACAAGTGGAAGCCATAGGTGCGAACAACGGGAAACTGATTAAGAAAAGTTTTTTAATGAATAGTCCATGCTATACATGTATGAAAAGAAAGAGAGAAACCTGTAGCTAGTTATGAGGAAAAAGAACTGGAAACCAGCGAAGTTGAAAGTACATGTATCTCACTGATCTTTTGTTAAGAATGTTCACATCTGGTAAGGTGTCTGTGACTTTGTCAGGGCTCTTTTCTACATCATGTAGAAGTGCCCAGGTGCCACAGGAGACTAACTTTTGCCTTTGGGCGACTGGAAAAACTTACTTTTTTTCATATAAGCTTATTAGTGCTGGGCACCCAGGATTTCATGGTTAGGAACCTTAACTTGGGGTTCCTTATAATTTTGCTTAGAGCACAGCCCTGTATGTGTTTTTGCTCAGCTGCAGAAAGTACCTAGCTATTGATTATGTATTCATCATTATTTCTTATTTTCCAGAACCACCCAATAATAGATTCCCAGACAGTAACTAAAGTCAATTTAAAATTTGAGATTTTTAAACAGTAATTCAAGAGTGTGTTTAAGGTCATTCCCCAGTATTGCATTGCACATCCCTACTGTGCATAATTTCATGCGTGATTAGTGCACGCGCGCGCATTAGAAAATGGCGGCTTTTTCTTTAAAGCTGGACCTCGCCATGGAGGTAAATTGTCATTTTCTTGCAAACGAGTATGGTGACCTATCATTTTTTCTGTTGTTTTGAATTGAGTAATAAATTTCTCTGTGTACAATAAATATGGACCAATTCTCAGTGTGGAACAAAAAGCAATCGTCGGAAACGTGAATTTAGCAAGCAATCGTAACTACAATCATGATGCTATTATGAGGATTTATTGGGTATAAACAAGATGCTGCTCCTCCTAAACGAACATCGGAACCCCTCATTTTTATTTGAAAAGTGGAGTTCCTATAATATAAACAATCAATAGGCAAAGTTTCACAAAAATCTCAGTGCAGGTTCTAATTCAGCAGAATGACCTTAAAACACATTTAATGACGAAATGAAGAAATGGCACTACAGGAAAGAATCAAGGTGGAATAAGGGTGTCTGTAAAGATTAACCCTACAGTTGCTGAGAGCTAACCACTGTCAAGACAGTCATATTTAGGCTAAACTGAGTGCTATTTAGGCTAACCGAAGCACTATCGTCGCTCAGTAATCGTTGCATTACTTCTTACTGGTATGTTCATATTTTGCAGGGCACAATGAAAATTATTGAGGAATACAGAAATAGATCCTCATCAACCAACCCACTTGAGTGTTACTATCTGTTTGAACTTAATCATGATGCTGCATGTACGGTGAAGCCAAAGCATCTGAGTGCAGGCTCTATTTTTCTGATAATGTGAGTAACAAGCTCGTCAGCAAAGGTCACAGACCTATGTTCTTTTTAAATATTACTGAATGTTAATTTTGTATGTGACTTATTGACTGACCGTGAGGTCAAGATGTCTAGATATTGACCAAGTTATTTTTTGCATATTCATGGTCCATAAGCATGTGAAAAAAGAACAAGGTTGATATCCACCTTTCTTGACCAAACAGTTTTGGTAAGTTACATGTAATATGACATAAAGAAAGCAGTTTCAAGTGTGAGGTGGAACAAAGCAGGCAATCCCAAACACTTGCAAGCAGGCAAGAAAGCCCCCTTTCACCTGTTCAGTTAGCCAGGCAAAGCACAGTGAGCTTATTGACTGACTCGGAGGGAGGGCTCCATGGGATAATATTTTGATTAGGTCAAGGTCATGCAATTTTGTCTGTGCCAAATGATGGGGAACAAAAAATATTGAGCTTGATTTGTTTGGAATGGTGAGAAAATGCCTGGTACAAACTTACAAATACAACATTCCAGCACAACATATTGCAACATTGTTGGATAGTAAGAAGACATGATTGATCATTGCAGTTATAAGTATACACAACTTAAGCAGTTGTGAAATTAAAGCCTGAATTTCGTCAGACTTAAATTGCACAACTGCTGTGAATATAATTGCGATTATCAATCACGTCTTCACATCTTTCTGCAGTTCAAGTATATCATCTTTCATATGTTCACAAGTTTGTATTGTTGAATAGTGTTCGAATGGGGCTACAAAGAGAGACATTTATACAACATAATGTTATTGCAAAATTTGGTAAAACTGTGCAACATCTTATGCACAATGTTGCCATGTACAATGTACAATGTACGTGTACAACTGTACACTGTATGTTGGGTGTAAGGTGGCTGAACAAAGTTTTTGCGTGCACTTTTGCTGATGCAATTCAGTGTGCACACAAGGATTGCAAAAACAAACATGCCATCAATAGAGCGATCAGTTTATTTACTCAACACCCACACTATCTGTGCTATTTTTCTCTATTATTGAACGCAGTGTATTGATGGCTTTAGTCTTTTATTGCAAAGATATGTTAGAAAAGCTAACGATGCAAAGAACCCAGCAATTCTCAGCTTTTTCTTTGTTACTGAAAGAACCCAGTTACATGCAGTGCATGCACAGTTGCACAAAAAAATTGAGATGGATTGCTTTTGCAGAAACTTACCGATTTCTAACAACCTAGCCATTAGAATTTTAAGAAATTTGGCAAAAAAATAGTTTAGAAACCATGTGAATGATCTATCAAAAAAAATCTGAATTTTGACATAGGGACTTTTTAATAGTACAGAACATGCAGTGAAAATGATTTATGGCAAATTACGAAAATCGTCTATGTCAAAATTTTATTAGAACAGTGTTGACAGAAAGGATTTAATGTCAATTCCTAGTGGGCAAATGAGGAAAAAAATCTAACGACTGGATTTTTTTTAAATAAACAAAAAACATTTTTTAAGCCTTGATTTTGAGCAGCCCTATTGCCATGGCAACAGCACACACCTTAGCCAAAATGCAAGGATAAACCCTTCTGTGGTTAACCTTGACTCTTGCAAAAAATGGGTGCCAAAGCATAAATAGTTTAAAAGTACTATAATGGTGAATTAGGCATAGGCACTTGAAAACTGTGTTCAGCCTCCTTAAAGAACACAATAGGCTGTATCCTCATGTACCGGTGGCATAACCACTGTATTGTTTAGAAGCCATTGGTCAGCTGTAGTGTATGCTTTGGCCTTTTGTATCAGTTCTATCAGTTCCATTGTTTTATTGTCGTCATTTAGCTGAGACAGCTACATTGCTTCAATGAAACTGACCCCTGTGCATGGCCCTCTTTCTTTGCAGACTGATTGTCACAGGTTCAGTTTATTTATCACTTGGCTTTTTGTACCAAAGATATGTAGTTGGTGCTAAAGGATTGGAGCAAATCCCTAACTATACTTTTTGGTCGAACTTTGGGAGTCTGCAAGCTGTAAGTCTTCTTTCATACATTGCTTTAAGTTCATGTACGGTTTATTATACAAAATGTTATTTATCATGCTGATTACTGTAAGAGACATCATATACATGTATAAAATTGCACAGCATGTATGCTCTGCATAAAATTACGCACCGCCTGATTAAAGCAACAAACAAGGTTAATTTCAGCTAACACATGTAAAGTCCGAAATCAAAAATTCAAACAAGTTAAGAAGCATTATTATTCTTGTTCTTCAGGATGGATGCAACTTCATGTGTCGGTGTTCTGAGTCCCATCCAACAAGATACAAGGTGAGTGGGCACAGAATTATCAGCTTCTTAGCCAATGTACAGCTTCACAAGTTCACTTGCACTAAAGACAGAAGGACAATGACCTAATGGTTAGCAGGTTATAGACTCTGGATCTGATTGTTTTTTTGCTCTTGGGCAACATACCTTAACTCTCACAGGGCCTGTCTTCATGCAGGGGTATTTTAGGGTGGATGCTAACAAGCCATCAGGACAACAGAAAGGATTTTTCTTGCGTAAAACTGAAAAACTGAACGAAGCACTTGGGTGGGGGGTAGGGGTAGAAAAGGGGGTGTGTGTGTGGCGGGGAGGGGGGTTGAAAGGAAGTTTCCCCTTGGGACCCTCCCCTAGGTACAGAAGTGAGACTCAGAAACTTATATTTCCTTTTCTTGGCTTGCTAAAACATACGTCTAAGTTTCACCTGTATGGAATTAACATTGAATTATGCTATCCACAAGAAATGCACTTTGAACTAAATGTTAAATCCTGTGAAAATCTTTCAGACCAAGGCTTATGTTGTCTCTCTGATTTATAACAAAAAAGATAAGTCATCTGCGAGTGTCTTGTAGAAGTCTCTTTCATTTTTTTGCTACTGTAATATTGATATATATATTTTTATTCTCCATAGACAATGGATGATGCTCTAGCAGATGATGACCGTGATGACACTTTGCTGCCAATGTAGAGATTTTAAGCTCAAGATAGTTTGTTTATACATTTAGTTATGGTTTTGTACCAAACTTTCGGAAAAATTCAAATCCCCAACATCCCCACCCCACCCATGTAGGGCATTACTCCCTTTTGTATGACAGCTCATTCCAGTAGACTTTATGCATCTGGGAGTCACGTGACTTACTCTGCTCTCCTTCTTAAGTTGTGGACTATGAATGCAAAGCATAGTTTACATATTTTTCGCTCCTAAAATTGCCACTTCAGTTGTTTCCTTGAAAAATTAGATGAGTTCATGTGCAAAATAATCTGAGCTACATGTATGTGGCTGTTACATACTGTGAACCTCGCGAACGATTTACAATTCATGTTACTCGAGATTGAAGACACATCACGTGAGAAACGAGCCGAATTCTGTAAGTTATGTTACTCCCAGATGCACAGGAACCAAACAGATGGGATTTGAGTCATCAAATGAGAGGTTTTTGAATAACTCTGTGTCTGAAAGACTTGTTAGTTTCATTCTTATTCCACACTAAAGTCTTTCTAAAGAAAAAGTTCGCTTTGTAGTAAATTTGTTGTGGATTTTAGAGCACCTATAGAAGTTTAACTAGCAAAATAATTGTTCCATTTTGTAACAGGACCCCATCCAACGGCTTTCCAAATACATTTATTTGCCTCGCAGCTTGGGTCTGTCTTAATTAACTAAAAGATATTTTTTACCTAGTTGTTTTGTCTGCATGAGAATAAATCTCTTGATAAGCATCACTCACGAAATTATTTTTCCACCAGACAACTCTACCTGCCTCGTCTCCAGGCCCCTTACCGGTGACTTGCTCAGTGCCTGATGGCAACAGGCCCAGAACTCTACGCGCACCGCGTTTTGATCAAGAAGGGACACTTGGGGACGAGGCAGCATCTATACCAAGATACTTTTGTTCCTGGCTTGGGACAATTTTACAGGAGCTTTGTTGCGATATCTTAAGTCATTTTTCTCATATGCAGAGTTTTAAACTCAATTGAAGTAAGGATGATCTCGACTGAGGAATATTAAATGGTTTACGAATGGCAAACTTGAAAACAAAAACAATGGCCAATTTTTTTTTTTTTTTGGAGATTCTTGGTCTAAGAGAGTTCACAGTAACCCTAGTAATTAAACTAGGAAATGAATAAATTAATGTCGACTTTATAGTACACAAAAACCAGAGATAAGCGCCGGCCTGATTGGCCACTTAGCTCGCATGCAGACTTAACCTTCCTTTATGTACACTAAACGGCCTTTTAGAAAGGGCTTTTCTGAAGTATTAAGTATAAACAAAACTTTGCCCGTTGTGTGACAAAACAAATTTTTAAAAACATGCTAGTGATAATGAGTTCATAAAACCAGCGTGGCACTGTATGCTGTGATTGTTATACTCCCTTTAAAATGTTAAGGTGAAAAACTTAGATATGAAATTCTCTGTCAGTGATTTTCCAAACGTAAATCGCATATTCTATTCGTGTTTTGGATTTTTGCTGTCCCTGTTAATTGTAGTACTTTATTCCTGGGTTTGTTAAATTTGTCCTAATTGCAGTTGCTTGGTACAATAAGTTTCTCTGTGTATTGTATTGTTTTAGAAATTAGTTAATAAAAGAGAAAGAAATGTTAGTATATGTTAATGACCTGTGTTCATTTTGAGGTACCTGTACAGTTTTCACCTCTCGACATAGCTTGGGACAAGCTTGCTACTGAAATGTTTGGATCGTGTTCAGGTAAGGGCGTTTTTCATGTGACACCATGTTACAGGGTGGAGGCGCGGTGGCCTCATGGTTAGTGCGCTCGACTTCGGATCGAGCGGTCCGGTTCGAGCCCTGGCCGGGGACATTATGTCGTGTTCTTGGGCAAGACACTTTACTCTCACAGTGCCTCTCTCCACCCAGGTATACAAATGGGTACCGGCGAATTTAATGCTGGGGGTAACCCTGCGATGGACTGGCATCCCATCCAGGGGGAGTAGAAATATTTCTAGTCGCTTCATGCTACAGAAACCGGAATAAGCTCCGACCTGATGAGCCACTTGGCTCGTATGCAGACTTTTTACCCATGTTATAGGACATATTTTCCATGTGACACCATGCAGTTGTCAGTTAAACAAAGAAATTACCCCCCCCCCCCTCCCTTTCCCTGTATAGGACCAGGCATTCTGCACAAACAGAAGCTGCTTAGGTCATACAAGACTTTGCCTCTCTTGATGACAAAATACAACACCGAAACGAGTGGTGTTCTGGCGTACGGGACAGATGGGGAGGAGAACATGGTTACAGGTTTTCGAAGACGCAAAGCATTTTCGTTGCGATATTCACCTGACGGACCATTTGAAAAGAAAACTACACGAATTTGGAATTACAGGAAGAGAGGCCACAGAATCGAAATTGTGTCGGACATTTTTGGCAAGGTGCTGGGTGAAGTGACAGAGGGTGGGCTCGTCGACTGCACTTCAAGCAAAGATTTTGACATTGCACTTAACAATGTTACAAGCAAATGGCCTGGTTTGCACCGGAATGGTGACAAATTTACCGCCTATTTTCTCAAAGAGAAAGCAGAGGTTATCGGTGAAAGCGCTACAGCCGACATCCGCTCAATGTGCGGGCTTGGTTTTCCGCCCAGGGTCTACACACAAAATCGCAAGTGAAAGTATGAATAGACTGGTTAAAGCGGAAGAAGATGCCAAGTTTGCAAAGAAGGCAAATGGACTTCTCCCTTCTATAGAACGGATCACAGCCGAATTGAAGAGACAGAAAGACGAACAGTTTCTAGCAGTGATTGGCCGAGGAGAATACTGAGGCTCGCCAATGTCTTCTTATTCCTAGGTGTCGAAGAGAAGAACTTCTTCAGAATGAGCGAACAACAGAAGAACTCCCTGAAAAAAAAAATTCTTTTCCGCGTCAATGTCCGATCCTTTACGACATGGAGTGACAGAAGAACAAGAGCTCGCCACGAAAAAATGTTTATCCATTAAATGCCGAGAATGTTATTGAAATTCCATTTC
This sequence comes from Orbicella franksi, assembly GCF_964199315.1. Lineage (NCBI taxonomy): Eukaryota > Metazoa > Cnidaria > Anthozoa > Scleractinia > Merulinidae > Orbicella > Orbicella franksi. The sequence goes on from NC_138147.1 coordinate 31,768,854, forward strand.
CAGTACTCAAGGGGGCGTTTAACAAGGCTGTCACGACAGTGATGATCAATGGCAGTGTGGAAAGTGTCGGCAAGTGAAGAGAGTAACCCCTCGGCCCTAGTCCGCGTCATGGTTGCCAGGCGATCATCACGTAACCCCTAAATTAAAACAAGCAAGGAGCAGTGCGATAAACCATGGACGAACTGGGCCACATACAGTATGTGCTCCACACATCTTAGCAGCAGCGAGAAAATGGGTGTTCTAAATGTGTTCCTGAAGTGGTTTTTAAGCAGGAAGCGCTTTCGTAATCACTCAGCAATTGCAAATGTAAACTTGCCCCAAAACCCAGGTCAAAAAAGTTGAAACAAGAAAGCGAAAAGATGGGAGAAATAAGCCATCAAATGCGAAAAGACACGTCGTTTTAGTCGGGCCTTGCCCCGAGGGGGAGGGAGGTACTTGTCTAGACCAAACCTTCGATACCCTATTTATGACCGTTGCAGCTGACGCAGTTGCCCTAAACATGATTTTTGAAGGGCTTTTGTTTATGGTGTTATTGATAATGATGAAAAAGTAGCGTCTTCAAAAAGACATATCCAATTCAAGATTAGAGCACAAAAACCATACCCTATTTAAGACCAAAATGGCCAAATCGACACCCCGCGGGAAACAGTGAGTATGTTTCCGCCGGCCTCGTCCCCAGTCACCCGCGCGATAGTATGATTAACTAATTGAAAAGGTGGCCGAACACAGTTTTCGCGCGCGCTTTTGTTGATGCAATTCAGCGCGCGCACAAGGATTGCAAAAAACAAACATGCCGTCAATAGAGCGATCATTTTATTTACTCAACACCCGCACTATCTGTGCTATTTTTCTCTATAATTGATCGCAGTGTATTGATGGCTTGAGTCTTTTATTACAAAGATATGTTAGAAAAGGTAACAATGCAAAGAACCCAGCAATTCTCAGCTTTTTCTTTGTTACCGAAAGAACCCAGTTAAATGCAGCGCATGCGTAGTAAGTCAAAAAATTGCGATTGAATGAAAAATTGTGCTCTCGGAAATACGCCTATTTCTCGAGAACAACTCTTTAGAATTTCACGAAATTTGGCGCAGAAATACTTTAGGAAATAAGTAACTGGAGTATGGAAAATAATTGAAATTTAACAAAGGAAATTCTAGATATTCCAGTGAACCTTCAACAAGGGATAATTAAAGATCTCTGTTAAATTATTGGCAAAATGGTGTTAACTTGTGAGAATCGTTACAAGCTTGCATGCAAATTATAAAGAAAATCTAATGACTAGATTTTCTACAAATAAAACCAATTTTAAAGGCCTATTTATATTTATTTATGTTGCCATGGCAACGGCACATACGTCAGCTTAACCATCAAAAAACCAAAGTTTGTGTTGTTCTTGCTTGCTGCCATTTTTAGCGACCGAGGGATCAACGGTTTTAGAGCAAAATGTGAATGAAACACAGGTATCAAAAACTGTGTTCAGCCACCTTAACTAGCTCCCGCTCGCGCCCTTTTGCTCACTCCCAGTCTCCCAATCGCTCTTTGCGTTAAGAAAAAAATACGAAAAGCCTATGGAGGCTATGGAGGAGGCAGATGTTTCTCCGAGACCCTCAGGAGCATAGAGGGTGTAGGATGTTTCCCGAGGGGCCAGTCATTAAGTGTTTTGCTTAATATAAGCTTAGAGTTCAACATACCGTAGTTGAGCAACTAATCAATTCAAAGACTTAGCATCGACGGCCAAGGTGTTGAAGATACACTGTAAAAAACAAACTGCAAACAATGACAGTCGTGCGAGTCGAAAGCTCAAGATGTTGGTTGATGAGGCTTGACCCATGACATGTGAATCTTTCTCCTCCAATCCCAAAACGGATTTGAGTTGGGAAGTACATGTATCTTATCCATAATCAAAACGAGTTACGGGGAGCTAGCCTGCTTAGCAAGCTACCACCCACCCCATGCTCCGTCGAATTTGTACTCTCGCTCCAATTTACGCGCGGCCAGAGTGCGGAAGGCATTTGTATGGGAGCGCTTGTGAGAGTGCAATATACATGTAGTTGAATTGATTCTCGACTTTTAGCGTTTTTGTTAAGTCATGAATGTCTCCCTGTTCGTTTTTAAAACATACTTAGTGTGCTTGAGTCTATGGCCGCGTTCTACATCTTCTGAGGGCAGAACTTTGAGCTCTTCACGTTGCCCTAAACATCAAGGGACCGATCCAAGTGATGTGAACGGAAGATTGAAGAAATTTGCCCACGAAGAGTAAGTGAACACAATCTTCTTTACGTTTCATTTAATTATCTTTTTCAGTGCGTAGGAATCCATGCAAGACTGCTTGTGCATTGCTGAAATGAAATGCTTCTTCTAATCGGTAATTTTCGCCAAAAGTTTTAAACTTTTTGGCAAATCACACAAGTGCGATAAGCAGGGCGTATCTAATCGATATTTTCGATACTCGATAGAAATCGAACGTAATCGATCGTAATCGATACTAATCAATCGATTAATATCGGAAATCGATAGAAATCGATCACTCGCGTCTTTGTGATTATCGATTTTGATCGATTTCTGTAATTAGCTATCGATTGTATCGATTTGTTTGACAATGATCGAAAAGAAAATGGACGAAGATTCTCTTTCATAAAGTTCTCAGTTTTACGCTAGAATGAGTCACAACTCACTCGAACAAATACACAGTAGTCCAAACTGAACTGATAAACATTCCCTTTACACGGCTTTATTTAAGATTGACTATAGGATTTTTAATAAATTTTGAAACTGAAAAGGATTAAAACATAAACAACGCCTTCACAATAAGGGTCCGATTACATGGCGAATTTCAGCCTGGCTTCTGAAACAAATTCTCATGAAATCAAATTGGCGATTACATGGAGAAGGATTCAGCCCGGGCCGCAATTCAGCCTGGGCTGAAAATCCTAGCCCGGTTTGAAAAACCGGGATAGGCAATTCAGCCCGGGCAAATGGGCTAAAAAGTCTGAAAAAATCCCATGTAATCGAAACGGAATTTCAGCCCGGGCTGAAAAGCAGGAAATAAGATGGCGCCCGCTACGAAGTAGAAGCAATCTCAGTGGAGTAAAGCCGATAAAATAGAGAATCTCTCTAATTTTAAAGCTTAGTTGGAATATAAGAACATCGAGACTAGGTTAAACAACACGAGGCTGTCAGGGAGGCCATGAACTCGGCAAGCTTGAGGACATATTTTCTTTCTACGCAAGTATGTCTTTCTGGCTAAGAGACAGGTTTCGTTTCAGTTCCATCATCATTGTAGGGTGTTACTATCCCAAAAAGTTAAAAACTGAGCACCAACAAAAGGTCAAACTACGAGAGAAGCAATGCGCCTATTTTCACGATTCGTGTTCTCGGCGCCATTTTGATTCTCTGGAGCCTTTTTGCACACAATTTCATATTTGGCACCGAGGCTAATATTTCAGCCCGGGCTGAAATTCGTTATGTAATCGCAACAAAATTTCAGCCCCCTAGCCGGGCTGAAATTCGCCATGTAATCAGGCCCTTAGAGTCATGCTTGTTGTTACGATATCTCGACTCCTCTTCTCGTTCTCTTCAATTCCGTTAGTGAGCCGTTCCACAATTGTGATCCTCTAAACCTTTTCGAGAATTTACCATAATACGTTCTTTTATAGTGTAGTTATTGGCAGATATAAAGATGTTGTTTGAACAAGAAAGGTTGTCGTTTTTGTGGTCGGCGGCTTACAAATCTAAACAAGCACTCCGTGCTATCCTCTGCATTCCGTAAGCCACCATGCATGCCTGCCCATAAGCGATTGAAAATTACCCTTCTAAATTCTCGGAGAATGGACGACAGTTTGCCAATTTCTACAGTAGTGACTCCAGATATTCTCCCATACAACCGACTTAGCTTGGTTAATAGGATGTTTATTATATGGCAAAGAAAAAAAACTTTGATTCGTTTAATGTAACTGGTTTGCTGACATTTTGCTTGTGAACGGTGATGAGCTTAACTTAAACCTGCCGAAATTTGCTCATCTTCTTTTCTTTTTTTTTTTGGTCATCAGGCTTTTTGGCACTTCCATAAATGATTGAATAGAAAATAAAAGAAAATGGTGAACATTTTTGTATTTTAGTTTGCTACTTTTTCAATGCAAAATGAAACCGGTCTAGATACCGGTCTAGATGCCGGTCTAGATGGGAAAATCTAGACCGCGGTCAATATCGATTTCAGCCAATCAAATTCGTGCATTCGGTAGTTCCCCGTCCTTGTGAGACACAGCCATATAATAATCGCAAGTACAGCAAAGATCAAATACACAGTACACAGCACCATAGGACTGCTGGGCTGAAATCTGCTGAAATATTGCTTTAAACAGCTTTACAGCAGTGATCCTGGTGAAAAAAAAAATAAGAAAAGTAGCTACCTTTGGAGAAAGAAGTAACATCATCTTTATCAACAAAGCGGATTCGAAGGTAGGCTTGAAGGTAAATGTTATGCAGTGTTACGATAAGACCAGATCATGTTTTTGATTTCCAATTTCCATCGATGTGACAAAAAATTTGTGATTATCGATTTCAATCGATTAAATTGACTAATCAATCGACAAATATCAAGTACTATCGAGTATTATCAATTAATCGATTACATTTTCGATGATCGATTTCTATCGATCAGATACGCCCTGCGATAAGTAATTGTAAGCTTAAGGGGGGTCGTCCTTAACTACCAAATATTGGTCATGAATTTGTTGCTAAGGAAGGTTCAGTCACAATAGACCACATTCGTATTCTCATTATTGGACTGGAACTGGCTTGCAACTGAGACTAATGAGGGGAGTCTTTTCAAATGCAAATACATGTACCATTTCTTTCATTTCTCTCTTTTCAACATGATGTCTCCAGGGCTGCATGAGCCTCCACTGCAAGCTAGTTCCAGTCCAGTACCGAGAATACGAATATATGGTCAAAGTGTGTTTCAACGTACATGCATTATGGTGCGACATTACTTCGGATAGCGGTACATTGGAAAAATCGATATTGGTCATTTACATTATTGATTTGCCTATATCTATAAAGTGAGTGGCAAATTGGCATGTTGTGAACTAGTCGATATTGGTCATTGACATATCGATTTGTTTACATCTGAGTGAGTGACAAATTTGCATAATTCTAACCCCTAATGATAGTCATTTCTACGTTTTACTTATCCTTGACTAACAATGATAATATTCTGCACTTGTCACTTTCAGCATGTATACCACACAAGATCAGGATTACAAATATATCATTAATATCTGTCAGAAAAACAGTGGAGACTCCAGAGCAGTTCAGCAACAGGGTTTTAAGTGGCCAGATAGGAGTAAATGGACTACAGTTGGACAATATGATGGAGCTCATGTTACTGGAGGAAGTAAGTACTGGTACCCATTGTCTAGCAATTAACACCATTTGTCGCAGGTGGAGGTTCGGACTGCCTAGGGAAAATGAACCCAACGTTCGCCAGTAACCAAGCCCCACGATATAAAACTTTGTAAAGAACCCCCTCCCTCAATAAGAAACTCCTTGAAAATTAATTTTCCTAACTACATGACTTGTACTTCTGAAAAAGTCCAGCAAATTGATTTACTGTCATAATCCTCTCCACAAACACTTACTTTCAAACTTGGTGGAAAAACATGTTATTTCTGTAACATTTAATAATACATAAATGTACACTACAAAATTATTGGAATCTTTTCATTTTCATATTTATGCCCTGGAAAATCCTGGAATTCCATTACAATATCTCTACATGTACCCACAGTCTAGTCAAAATCCTGTTCTACCTCTTACATGGTTTTGTTCCCTAAATTTTTTGGACCAAGTACCCCGAGAATCAAGGATCAAGCCTCCCCCCCCCCCCCCTAGATTTGTAAAATAATTGATGGTTAGAATTAATTCTGGTTCAATTACATGTACTGTATAATATTTTTTACAGCTAACTGGCTGATGATAAGATATTTTCATGGAGACAAGTACATTCATCACTGCTCTGGAGTAGAAAGAATGGCTACTGTATTGATAACTTGTGATCCTGGCGAACAAAGGGTAAGCTAGATTACTTGCGGGAAATTGCATGCGGTCACAGTGTAAAAGTTAAATGAGCATTTTGATTTCTTGTTCACTGGTCAATTTGTTTAGGATGTTAAAGGGACATCGTCGTGAACCAGGGTTTAAGCCAGATTTTGAAAAAAAAGGCCGATCCAAAAGATGCTATGTAGGGCCTGCTCAAATGAGCAATTTATAAGGCAACATATGAAAAACTAAACAATTTTCTTTACAAAATGGCCCATCCACTGGACGCCTGGACGCCCATCTGACTAAAAGCCTGTTGTGAACCAAGTGTATGCATTCTGTATGTGCAAGATAACAGTTGAAAGTTTAAAATTCCAGGCCAGATTTTTCAAGTTTGATTTGAAAAATTCAAAATTGTGTCTACAAGTGGAAGAAGCATGTGTTAAAAAGGGAAAGTGTGATTAAGAAAAGGTGTTTTATTAAATGAGTAGTGCACAATATATCGTAAAGTTTGTTCAAAAGTAATGCGATCAAAATTTGTCAAAGGTTCTTTGCTCACAAATTTCTGTCAATATTTTGGTCAATAAAATTAATTTTCAGAGATGTCCGATGCCTTTGGAAATGAAAATTCATCAAAATTTTGCAGAAGGAAGTTAATTAATTTCATTGGAAATTTTATTTACAGAGGCTACTGGAGACTGTGTTGGCCAACATGTGTTTAACACAAAACTAGCCTGCTATATATGCATGTACAGGCTAATTTTTTGTTAAAGAAGTTGTTACATTTTGAGTCAAAAGTTGTTACAATTCAGGTTAATGTTAAATAACTTAAGAAAGCAAATTTTAAAGTTTTTTGCATACATTTTTTACATCATTGTTATTCTAGACCCACACAATATTGGATTCCCTGATTCCTCACAACAGTGATTAAATACACAGAAAAAATATCTTGGTCTGTAATATAATTATAATGAATGGAGGAAATAATAAAACAAAACAGAACAATAAAGCAGTGTACTGGTTTATGTAGTTCTGTAACATGTCATATACTGTACCGTTTACAGCAACACAATTTAAGATATTTTGAGATTTTTATTTAGTATATGAAGACCAATGTGCATGGCATTCAGTGGTTTCCTGTTTATTACGATCTGCAGAGTGATGTTTTGTGCAGTAATAATGTTCCATACAACTCAATGTTTTTATGCTTGTTTGTATCAGCTGTATCTTCACTGATTCCTTGCTGCACCTTTTATGTTCATAATTTGTAGGGTACAGTAAAAATTGTTGAGGAATACAGAAATAGATCCTCGTCATACCACCCACTTGAGTGTTACTATCTGTTTGTACTTAATCATGATGCTGCATGTTCAGTGGAGCCAAAGCATCTGAGCCCAAGCAGCCCAAGCAGTATTTGTCTGATAATGTAAGTAACAAGCCGTGAATTGCCTTCAGCAATTAGCTCACCACAGAAACGCTGACTAACCCTTTTAAGTGTTGCCGTTCTAAAACTGGCGATGTTGCAGGAAAATTTGAGCAACTTGTTTGGACTATCGTGCATGTTTGCTATTGTTTGACCGGGAGGTTCTTGTTAACAGAGATCATCATTTGCTCTTTTAACAACAATGCGCTTAAGAAATGCACCAATGAAAAAGCTTTTTACATTGTGGCCACTACGCCTAGGTTTTGGGATGTTGAACCCAGACCACTCAATCCAGAGTCGAACGCACTAACCATGAGGCCACTGCACCTCCTCAAGAGGCCTGTAATAACAGGCTACTAAAGAAAAACAAATACAGCGTATTGCTACAGGAGGAATAAAAGTGTGCAACATGTTGTGTAATGCACAGCATTGTTGCAATACATGCATGGTGGGTGTGTCTGGCTGGGACATTGATGAATACAATAGGCTGTCTGCTGGTGTACTGGTAAACATTAAGGTAAAATCATAATGTTAGGATTGTCGTCATTGGCTAGCTGTAGTGTATAGTTTTGGTCTTTTGTATCAGTTCTGTTGGTTCCTGTGTACTGGTCACAAGGACTGAGAACCATTGTTTATTTTGTGTTCCTTTAGTTGAGACTCACTGTAAATAATTATATACTCTTCAGTGAAACTGACACCTGTGTGCCCTTCTGTATATCTTTTCAGACTGATTGTCATGGGTTCAGTTTATTTCATGCTTGGCTTCTTGTACCAAAGATACGTTGTTGGTGCTAAAGGATTGGAGCAAATCCCTAACTGTTGTTACTGGACAAACTTTGGAAGTCTGCAAGCTGTAAGTCTTGTTTCAGATGTATTACACATTGCGTGAAGTTACACTCCATGTGAAATTATGCACTGTCAAATTAATTAGCACAGACCAAACTTAAGTTAATTTCAGCCAAGTAAAAAACACATGTTAATTTGGAAGTTAATAATTTAAACAATTCATTACAAGTTATATAAAAAGGCAAGTGTTGAATGCTACTTCTTTCTTGTTCTACAGGACGGATGCAACGGCGTGTGTCCATGTTCCGAGTCCCATCCAACGACAAACAAGGTGAGTGGGCACAGAATTATCAGATTCCAGCTAATGTACATTTGTACAGCTTCACAACACTTAATAAACTAAAGACAGAAGCATGAATATGATGACCTAATGTGGTTAGCTGTTAATGGGGTGGGGTGGGGTGGAGAGGTTGAAATGCAGTGCCCACTGGGACAACTGGGACTCAACTCAATAACTCAGTTTACCTTTTCTCGACTTGCTAAAACATACGTCTAAGTTTGCACCTGTATGGAATTAACATTGAATTACGCTAGCCACAAGAAATCTTTCTTAGCAAGGCATATGTTGACTCTGTTTGACAACAAAAAAAGACAAGTCATCTGGGAAAAATCTGTGTGTAACAAGGGTTTCATTAAGGGCTAGTCACTGGGCAAATTGACCGGCTGGTTTGACCACCTAGCAGAAAGTTTTCCTTACAGAAAAGTTCAGTTCTAATAGTTTTGCCCACCTGTGAAAACCAGTTGCCCTTCTGCTGAAAATGTTAATAAAACCCCTGGTGTAGAATTCTCTTGGATTTTTTTGCAGCTGTAATTGATATTCATATATATTATATTTATATTTTTTTATTATCCATATTAGGCATGGACGATACATCAGTAAATGATGACCAAGATGACAAATCGCTGCCAATATTAATGTAAATTTTAAGCTCAAGATACATGACTGTAGTTTGTTTTTACATGTATAGTCATCAAAACTCTCAAAAATTCAAATCCCATGCATCCACACCCCACCCATCCAGGGGATTAGTCCCTGTTGTATGGCAGCATCTGGGGATCCTGTACATGTGACTTATTCTGCACTCCTTCTGAAATTGTAGACTATGAATTAACAAAATAATACCAAAATACAAACAACATTTTCTGTTCTTTTAAAAGCGTTCGTTTACACCTTGATGAAAAGGGCATAAGAAAATTCATAAATTTGGTTTTCAGTATCTTTTTCTTTGTAAATCTCCTCAGACTTTTAAACTTTCAAACACCTAAAACTGAGGCTAATTTTGTCTTGCTATTATCATTTCTGATAGCATATTTTAAGTTGTCACTGAGTGTAATAATGTAATTTCTATCTAAAATTGCCAGATCAGTTCATGATATTTTTATTGGACAGATTCATGTGAGAGCAGTAAAGATTAATTATAAATTGCCTAGATTGGTGTACACCATGCCAATGGAAGAAATTTTAAACACTCACAGGAAACTGGCCGCTTCTTCGGAATAGGTATATTGTTTTTAGCCCACAGCTGTTTTTATGGTGCTACTCCTATCCCTCTTCATGATTTATTCAGTAAACGCGAGACAAGTTACATTCTCAAGCAAAAACTGTTTTAATATTCCATGCCCCAAGACCAATACACTAGAGAAGTCCATCGCCTATGTTGGGGCCAAACTTTGGAACAAGCTTGACAATGAAGTTTGAAATATAGACTCACCAGAAGCTTTTAAAAGAACAGTTAAGAAAATGCCATGTAAATTTAATAGTTTTTAGATATGGATCCAGCTTTTTGATCTTTTTATTGTTTTGTAGTTTTATATTTTAATCATATATTAGATCTCTTTTTTAAATACCTTTGAAATAGTCTGGCTTTTACATAGTTTTTTTTTAATTTTTAGACACGACCACTTCAGTTTTGTTGCTTGTTTCATTTTTATCTTGTATTAACAAATGCTTTACCTATACTTTTACCTTAGGGACCGTTCATTTTTTATGAGGGAGGGGGTGCTGGTGGGATTTGGGAAGCACCATTTAAAAATCGCATGACCCCCCCTCAGCTTACCAATTTTTTCACATGCCCCCCCTTATAGCGGTCATTTTTTGGGATGACCCCCTCCCCCCCCCAAAAAAAAAATGGAACAAACGATATTTAGATTTCAACTTTTTTGATATTTCTCTATTATCCCCCTACTTCACGTTATAGTGCTCACTATGACGATAATATTTACAATCCCTATACTACAGAGAGCTGTTTAAAAAACAAATCAAAAGAAAGAGAAGTCAATTTCGGATCTCCTAGTTATGGCTCGCCTGAGCGTGTGGCATTTGGCCTCTCATTGGTATCTTCCTCATCTGAATTGATGAATGCAAGAATGACGTCACTTGAGTCATCTTCTCCCCCAGAGTCAATGGCATCATTGTCATTCTCATCATTGTCACTTTCATCCGTTTCACTGCTCTCAGCACTTGCCCTGTTGTCATTTTGTGTCAATGTCCTGGCATTTCTCAGTGTTGGTTGGCCAGCTCTGAGAGGACTCTTCTGCTGCAAGCGTGAATGTCTTACAATTGCCTTTACTTTCTCACTCTTGCTACTTTTCAAATGCTGCTTCAGCCGGTGGTGGTTCAAGTACTTGTTTAGTTCTGGAACACGTAGCTTTTAAGCTTGGTTAGATCTTCGCACAACTCAGTCCAAGGATAATCCTCATATGATTTATCTTTTGCGTGCCTACTTAACTTTGCCTTTTCTTCTGCTCTCTTTTTCCTTTTAAATTCCAGCACTTCAAGATGCTGAAGATAATCCACCACAAACTTTGATTTGACAATAAACTTATCTGCAAATAGAGCAACGCACTCTGGGTCAGATAAAACCAGCCTGCCACTTCCATGCTCTTTCTTCGCTTGGACCCTTGGCTGTCAGTCATCTGGATCACGCCCTTCTTTTGGGGTCTTCTGGTAGGAGAGGTAGTGGTATTCCGGTAGGCAGGAATGGTCAGGAACTGGTTTAGGGTATCTTTCTATGGGTGGTCCAGTCCATTCACAACAAAAAGAACAAATTTCTCCTTCCTTTTCTTGACAGGACAACTTTAGAAACTCCCTGTAGTTCTCCCCCTCCTCATAGTGCTCATTCATAAACTTCTCAATCTTACGGAAGTAACAGTGGCCTGGAACAGAGTCTTTCCTTGCTCCTGCATTGTGATACTGAACCAAGTACGAAGTGTTGTGAAAAAACTGGAAATCTGTTGATGTGTTGTGTGAAACACATTGTTACATTTAATTTACAGATGTCTTTATTTGGAAGGTTTTTACCTCTACTCTAGTGATAGGCATGTATAAATGTTGCCCTTTGCAGGTAAAACAAAAAGCTACACAGTATGAGTGTTCTCAAATCTTGCAAATAGTGGATTACTTTTTATAAATTTTAGCATACTTGTTGCGGTTTAAATTTATCTATGGTTTAAAATTTCTTAATTTTCAATGTCTCAAGTTCATTGTCATAATTCAGAACAAAGAGAAATGAAAATCCAATTGGTTTGAAAATTTTAGCCAAAACTAAATTTAAACCACAACATACCCATGAAGGGCTTTTCCAATCGGGAAAAGAGCGCATTACTACATGAGAATCATGAAAGAGGCTCATTCCAAAATGCGCAATAATGGCGAAAGCGACGAGTCGTGTAAGAAAAGGTTTACAGCTGAACGATCCAGGCAGTTTGACATCTTACAAGCAAAAGCAGCAATCTTTCTAAGTGCGGGTGGCTGTTCAGAAAGGGCGAGTGAGTTTTCCATGCCAGGGTACCAAATGAAGCCCAGTGATGGAAGAAAACTGAACTTCTCCATCAAAGAGCACAGAGCAATGGTGGAAAAGTTGAATGTCATATTGAAAGATGTAAAGGAACACGTTTCCACATTCTTTCAGTCCAATGGGCTTGCTTTAAAGCAGGGCGAAGAATTTGCCCTCAGTTTTAATGTAAAACAGATCAAATGTATAGAAGCTAAGTTGACGAAGGTCACGCAGGACATGGAAGCACTAGAAAATAAGAAGAGCAATTATAACAGCATATTCAAGGGCATACTCAAACAGCACATCAAGAAAAGGAGAAGGAAAAAAGAAAACCGCAGAAAGTCAAATGAAAGAAAGAGGAAGCGTACTGAAAACAACGTCCAACGAGTTTATGGAATCTGTGTTGGAAACCCGCTAGGAAATGATTTTCCACAATGCCTTGTGTACCCTCCTAGAACGTCCGTCCCGGAAGAGTGTATTAAAGTTGTGGATGTTGCCACGTCGTTATTTAGAGGAGATGGGCCATACATCGCACAGCTCTTGGAAGGAAATTATTTCACCAATGCTGCAAGAAGCAGAATCACCACAAACCTTGAGCAGGAAGTCAGAGATTATGTTTACACCTTCATGTACCCTGAAGAGTACACTCTGACGGAAAGCATTGCTGCTTCTTGCAGCATTGGTGAAAGAGACTCCCATAGCAGCACAAGCGGCGACGAAGAACTCGACGACAGCGAAGATGAAAATGAGTGCCAGTGAAAGTTGCATTCGAAAATAACAGTGCTAAATACTTCTTTTCAGTAGCTACAAATGCTTTTTGTCGCCAAACGTTTTTTTAAAGCAGAAGGAAAGTTTGTAATAAATTTGTATCCTGCCTTCTATATTTATTCTATAGCAGTTTTTTTTTTGATATTCAAACATTATGCCATTTTAAAGTTTTACTAAAATATTTCACATGACCCCCCCTTTTCCCCTTATTTTTTTGGGATGGTCCCCCCTCGAAAGCCATTTTTTTTGCATGCCCCCCCCCAAATCCCACCAGCCCCCCCTACCTTATAAAAAATGAACGGTCCCTTACATGATAAATAAATGTGTCGCCATATTTACAATGCGATCGCTGTACAGTACTGCAACCCTCGCAAGAAGCCAGTCGTTTCTTGAAAAAGAAGACCACGCGAGAAATGAGCCAAGTTCTGTAACAAAGTCGTGTTATTCCCAGAGGCACAGGACGGGATTTGAACCATCAAAAGAGAGGTTTTTGAATGACTCAGCTAGTTTTGTTCTTATTCCACACAGGAGTTTTCTAAAGAAAAAGGTCGCTTTGTAATAAATTTGTTGTGGAGTTTATTTCACATACAGAAGTTAAGTTTAGCTAGCAAAATTAAAAAATTGTTCCATTTTGTAACCAGACCCCATCCAATCCTCACAGCTTGGGCCGGTCTTTATAATTAACTAAAAGATGTTTTTACCTGGGTGTTTTGTCTGCATGAGAATAGATCTCATCCTGATCCACATGATAGAAGTCACTCACAATTCTTACTTGCCTCTCCACAAGTCGACCTTTGCTTAATCCTTCGCTTATTCATCTTAGCAGTCTTTGATTGGTAAAGTTGCGAGCACGAGCGATGTAAGTCAGAAAAGGTCGACTTGTTTCCCTTGCAGGGATGTGAATCAGAGCGTAAATTTTTGGCGCGGAAAACATGATTGACATATCTCTTCATTTTTTCTTCCAGTGGCGAAACCAACAGACCAGGGAAGAATTACCGGTATTGGAAAGGACTGTTAGAAACTCTAAATTCTTACACTGGACATCTGTACATTTAGTCCCATTACTAGTTACTAGGTTAGAGTGTTCTTAAATTTAAATTAGATTTTGTTATTGTAAATATAGATATTTGTTAAATGTGGCATAAAACAGTTTCCATCACTTACATTTTGATGGGTTGTTTATAACCACTCCTTATCACTTGATGCTACAATCATGGTATCAAAAAATTGCCCAATCATTAGTGAGCATGTTGTTATCATTTTTGTGATGCAATAGGTTACCATAGCAACAGTATGACCCACTAAAACACCCTTAATTACAGCTTTATGGGCTTATAATTCAAAAACGGCACAATGAAATTTTTTTATATTATCAAATTTTAATAAGCATGATAAGACGCAACTATTGGCAAAGTGAAAAAAATTTTGTACGGAAGGGTTCAGAGCCACTTCAAAACGTTAAGGTGGCTCTCTTAAAGGTTTTTTGTCAGTGATTTTTCAAACTAAAATTGCATATTTTATACATGTATTGAATTTACACTGCCCTTGTAAACTGCAGTCATCACTCCTGGGCTTCAAGGGCAGTTGTTTGGTAGAATAAGTTTTGTTTTTCTCTGAGTTGTATTGTTTTATAAATAAGTCAATAAAAGAGAACACTCAGATATATTAACTGGTGAAGTACTTTATTTTAATGGCCTGTATCCATCCCGCACAGTATTTTGTGCTGAGGTACATGCACAGTTTTCACCTCTCGACATAACTTGGGACAAGCTTGCTACTGAAGCGTTTGAACTGTGTTCAGATCAGTGAAAAGTTAATAATTATATGATTGTGTTTTTCACATGACCCCGTGTATGTGTTCCTATCCAACGAAATTTCCCTCCTTTTGGAAGTGAATTAATCTTTTCTCAACATTAGTTTTTTAGTATACATTCGAAGTTGTGTTTGATACTGACTCTACTAAAATGTTAATGTTTTAAAACGTTTTAAGACTGTAATTTCAGTTGGCTTTTTAAACTGATAAAGACCGAAGTTGTTCGGTCGCAGCATCTCTGTATGAGTAGCTATAAAATTAATTAAGTTGATTTCACGTTTTAGTAGAACCAGTGTCAAATGCAACTATGAATTATTTTATACTACTGATGTCCATTCCTGACTACAATTTTTGAATTTTTCGTTTAAATTATTTTTTCAGTCCCTTTTTTGACTTTTTTCTTTTTTTTTCTCAGAAGTGATTCAGTTAGATGGTGACTAGATTACTGGGTTTAAGTGATGACACTATCAACAAAGATGCCCTGAAACATGTCATTCATACATGTAGAACCTGCAATTGTTTTTATTTTGTTAGAATAACGTGAACAATGTACAAAGTGTAATTTACAATTTCCCAAAACCATAGCATTACCTTTTTTTACACTGAAATTGGTCATTGACCAAGGAAAAATTGCCCTTGCTGGATGCCAACAATAATCCCTTAACGCAGGAGGGGTGGGGGTGGGGAGGGGTGGGGGTGGGGGGGGGGGTCTGTGTGCATTAACTTTTCAAAGTTTGTAACTTTTTTACTACTCAAAAAGTGACAGCTACCAAACTTTTCTGCTTCTTCTGACATTTATCTGGGACAACTTCACACGCCATGCATTGTACTCCTTGTATGGCCCATTTATAGTTCAAGAAGTTAGATTTCAGTCACTCTTTGTGGATGAAGTAACCTGCATCTTTTATCATTTCTTTTTTTCATTAGTGTCATCACCCACTAGGTGTCCTCCAGCCTTCTTGATGCATTTTCCTGCAAACCCAAATACCTGTTGACATCAAACAAAATGGCAAAATGTTTTGTTAAATTGAAAAAGAATGTGGTTAGTGCACTAATGGTTAGTGCACTCGTCTCCGGACAGAGCGGTGCAGTCCGGGTTTGAGCCATGGCCAGGGTCATTGTTTTGTGTTATTGAGCAAGACACTTTACTCCCGCAGTGCCTCTCTCAACCCAGGTGTATGAATGGGTATTGGCGACCTTACTGTTAGGGGTAACCCTGCGATGGACTAGCATCCAATCCAGGGGGGAGTAGAAATACTCAGTCACTTCATGCTGTAGATACTGGGATAAGCTCTGGCCATGTTTTTAGCCAGATTGGTGTCCAGGCATCCTGTAGATGGCAATTGCTCATTTGAGCAGGCCCTATAGTACATTATGGATGGTCACTTTTCAAATTCTGGCTCCCACATCTGATGGGCCACTTGGCTTGTATGCAGACTTTACCTTTTTTTTTACTATTCACTACAATGTAAATTAATGTGATTAATAAGTGTTCATTTGAGAACAATTACAACTTACGTACCTGGCTAACTTTATCAAGTGGATGACAGTATGACACTAGTCTTGCTGTTGTCTCGTAGCATTTTGAACACATGCCATAAAATCCATTCCAGACATCTAGTACAAGACAAAAAAAACCGTTTTCTTAAATACAGGAACTAGTAATCATTAAATAATAATTAACTTATTAGCAAGGAATGACGATTATCATTCCTTTCTGAAGTAATCATTGTAGTTATGAATGCAAATTACATAAGAAAAAAAACAAAACAAAAAAAACAATGGGCTTGAATGTAATTGATTGAAACCCAAGACCATGGACCAGAGATTTTCATCATATTGGTGCAGTGCTCTGCAAACTAAGCTAATCAAAACAAATGAGAACTTTGAGAATCAATACGATATGGTTGTACAGTCGAACCTCCACTAACAGCCACCTCTCTACAATGGCCTTTTTGCTCTGTCCCCAACTAGGCGGCAGTTGTGGACAGGTTCAACCATAGATGGTGAGGATACATTAGCAAACGCATGTATTTGAAGTAGAAGAAAAATATTTGCTACATGAAAGATCATTGCCGTGATGATTAAAACCAGCCGATCAGATCTCGGGAAAATTTGAGGCTGCCAAGAAGTTGGAATTCTTGGTGCTGATCAAAAACAATGTAGCTTCAAAGAAGCTCAGACATTGAAATGGTCAAAGAATCAATCTCCGTGTAGATTCTTACACTCCCTCAAATTCCCTGAACTGACTACATTGTTGTTTCATACATATACCTGTAAGCTTGACTCCCTCAGCTTTGTAATGTTCGACATTTTTCTCCAAGTTTGTTTTCTTCATCATCATAACGTCCATCACTCTTCTAGTCAAAGAAGGCTCTTGTTCTTCTGCAGAATTTCCACTGTCCTCATCATTCTTTTGGAGTCTGACAAATCAGATCAATTAAAACTCAGTTTTGGAAGTATGCCATTACTACAAGACTAGTTCAAGATTCCAATCACTCCAATATAAAGAGCAAAAAACAATTAATATCATGAATGGTACCTTGATATATTCTGTCTGAGTCATTAACTGTTTTGAAACAATGTAATTAGCTGCAGTTATTTTAGATTCACATTACAATGAATAAAATAAGAATGCACAAGACAGATTCTGCTAAAGCTCTGTTTAAAACAGACAAAATTATTTGTGTATGATCTGTTTTGCAGATTCTTTTATTTTAGTATGCATGAGGAATGTTTAATAAGACAGCCTCCATTTCTAATTCCTGAAAGTTTGGGTTAGGCTGTGTAGATTATGAGAAGATGTTATTAAAAATTCTAGTGCACAGTGTTCTCTTATGTATGTGTTCATTCATTTTAGTTCGATTTATCAAGGTTTGTTTTGCTCAAGTGTCGCATATAATGATAAAAAGCAAACAGTAACTAGAGAAAGAAAAAATATCTTGGAACAGTTTACAAAAGAGTCATCATTTAACATCAGTCTCTTTTACTCCATCAAAACTGTAGTGAGCCACATTAGTTAAGGTGATGAATTGTTACTATAGCTTCTTTGTGTTTGAATTCAACACATCTCCAAAATTATTACTACAAAGCCTGATCCTTACTTGTCATCTTCGTCCCTTTCAATTCTGATGTGTGTGTGATCATGAGCTTTTGGAGGAGGTACTGTAATCTCTGAAATGGAAATTTACAAACAGCCATGACACAAATTTGTTTGATGCATGCACGTTCCTTCAAACGAACATCACTGCTCACAGATATACCTCTTACTAACTGAGTTCGAGGTCTGTACTGTAAGTCATGGACCGAGTTTTTTCCCCATCGATTTATGGCCCAAGCACGAAGGGTGTGGGCCATAAATCCAAGGGGGGAAAATGAGGATTCGTAACTTACAGTACGGACCGAGAGGACGAGGTTAGTAAGACATTTATTAAATCTCTATGTGCCTGACGGGTTCGGGAACGATTCTATTCACACGGAATGGCTTCAAATTTCTGACACACCTCAAAAGCAAAACGAGTCAATTTGAAATTGTTTTTAAGTTGTTAGCCACGTTAATACAGAATTTAGAGAACGAGGAAGTTTTAAACTTTTACTTGCTATAAAAGTTAAGAACACTTGGCGATAAATCACCGAACACTTTGACAACAAAAACAACTTTAAATTTTAGTGCGCCATGTACAAGAGAATATGGCCTGTTAAATTGACCAATCACAATGCGCGTACCAACTGAGAGATATGTTGTATAATAAAATACAATACAGGACTACAAACATTCTCTCTTTTCTGGCCAAATCTTGAACTCAAAAATCCTTCTGTTAAGCCAACTTTCCAACTGATATGAAAACAAAATAGCTTTGGAGAAACTTACTCCACAGGTGGTACTACAAGCATGAAAAGGAGATGGTAACTGGGGCCGGTGTGAATGGATCTGTGATTAATTTTGCATCCAAAAGCCCCATAACTCTATGACTAACATTAACCATCTTTGCCAGCTGTAGTCTCTGGGTAGCCTGCAAACACAGATGAATTTTCAACCTGGCTTTGTTTCATGCTGCGGCATGAAACAAAAGCCGGAAATCCATCTGTTTTTGCAGGCTAGTCTCTGGGATACAGACCGAATCTCTCATTTCCCATATAGATCACCAAATGTCCCACATTTAAAGGAAACTGCTTTTGAGTACATTTTTCATGCTTCTTTTGGTCGATTTTTTTGTTTTGTGTTTCAAAGGGAAATTTTTGTATGTTTGATGCATTTTTGTGGTTGAATCAGTAGAGCTCTTCTTTTAACAGCTTTTTCTGGGGGAGGGAGGGTCAAGTAGGTAATCTGCAAGATTTCGGATTTTAGGGTTATTATATGGCGCACTGTAGTTGAAATTTGTTTCAATTTCATTTTGAAATGTTTCAAAGTGGTTTGATTTGCATTCTCTTAAAGTTGTGTCATTCATGATCATACAAATCTGAAACTACTGACCTACAAAATTTCAAACCAGGGCAATCTTAAGCTTACACTGAAAGTGCGAAAGGCTACATTAATTTCATTTATATAAGCTAAGTCCAAGTCCTACCTGTTTCACGAACTACAATCTGAAGTCCTCTTGTATTACTGAGCTTCACTTTTCGAAGGTCTGTATGCTTGAATGTTAGGAAGATAAAGCTCTGTTAGTGTGTTAGATCAACTAGTTTGATTACTTGCACCATCACAGGAACCACTCAGAGATTTGAAAACAACTTTCTGACTTCACTTTTAGTCACTTACTTTGTTGATTACGACAAAACTTATACCATTACAGATCTTGTCTGGTTCAGCCTCTGTAACTTGACGGCCCTTCGTACTTCTCGACCAAACACCAATGCACGTTTCTTTCCAATCTGGTGTTCCTTCGCGACTGGAATCAGGTGTCCTTGGGTTTTCAGGTTCTGTGCGATTTCCGTCGTCGTCACCGCCATCTTTTTCCATCCTGTTTGAGTCACTAGTGGCCAGTCTCTCTCTGATAAAGTAAATGCGAACTCCTGGAAACTAAGAGGCCTGTCCTCCGGCGGAGCGTGACGGATTCAAACGACGCTAGGAAACAGGTATAGTACTCTGTGATACAATGAATTGCTTTTCAGCATTCCAGTGAAATAAAATTGTTATTTTAAAATTGGAACAGCGAGATATTGGTTGCATTCTAGGTCTGAACAACGTCTAACAACACTTTGAAACGAGAATAGGAGATTTGTCCAGCGGCAGCTCGCAATGAAGAATACTCTTCCCCCTCCTCCCTCCCCTATGGGACAAAAAATGTCGGCGAAATTAAGGATGATTTTAGAGGGGAAAGTAGCGATTTCGTATTTCATTGCTTATATCCTCTTAGTTTTAGCAATATTTCAAGGTAAAAGTGTCACGGAAACATGGCGCATTGCCACAGGAAGCGTGATTCTTGGTTTGAGTTTATTTGTGACTCTTTTTGTCCCATATTCTTCGGTTGCCAGGCGAGCCTCCATGTTAGGTAAAGTTTACTTGTTGTCTCGAAGTTTGGAAATCTGTTGTGTTTTTAAAATGCATATGCATTGTCAACGTAGCTTAAGGACTTTGTTAATTGCGCGGATTGTTAGCCCTGCTTGTAGATTTTCTGTCAATGTAAATTTCTGATTTTCCTCGGCGAGCTAGATCATTTACAGGCAGCTTGTATTTGGGTAAAGAGACAGACAGATGTCATTCCACAAGAACAGTCAACTTATCCCTTGTGAGACATTGAGACATATGTAACAGCCAATAAATCCAGTTGCAAGTAAATGTGAACATGTCACAAAAAATATGACATGACCTAATTCGGTATGAAAACGTCGCAGGGTTTGTTCTCAATATATCATTTAAAGTTTGACAGACGGTGATGCAAATTTCTGCACCCAAACTACAACACAGTTGACATCGCTGTTAAAGCTGCGGCCAAACGATCACAATATTTCAATACAACATTGTTGGCGCAAGATGTTGGGCACGTAAAACTTGCATTGGCCGCCCAGTTTCGACACGCATGTTGGGTGTTGTTGGCTCAAATTTGACCATTTTCAAACTTGAGCTGACAACACCCAACATGCTACAACACGTCGCAACAGGGTGGCCAAACATGCACAACATGTTTTGCTCAACAGTGTTGCAATACGCTGCATTGAAATGTTGCAATCGTTTGGCCGGGGTTTGAGGAGTCTGAAAATGTTTTTGACAAGTACAGCTATGTGGATGAAACTTCAAAACAGGAGTTCCTTAGAGAAAGTAAACTCTTGTTTGAAATTTACACTGTACTACATATTTATTGAATGTCGACACTTGATAACAGGAAATTTAATGATCTTTTTGTGACATGTTCACGCTTAGATTCAAACAATTAAGTTACATGTATCTTTGTTTGAATCTAAGCTTTGTCATCAGTTTTGAATTTGGCAGATTGATTCTCATAGATCTTAGATGTCACTTTGACATCTGAGTGATAAAAGTGAATTGAGTGATTAAAAGACCAACTTCTGATCACACAAGCTAGATCTAGATAGGCAGTATGGTAGGTTCAGTATCACTTGAGTTGTAGTATAAATGCTGTAATATATGGCTAGCTTCGTGAGTTGGCAAAATGTACCAAATCCTGCACTGTAATTGGCTTCCCGAGCGGGCAATAAATGGTACTATCTTGCCCACTCTGGATTACTTGCAGTGTCCTGCATAAAACATTTTTCTGAAAGCCATACAATAAATCCTTTATTGACCAAGCTGGTCAGTCAAGATGGCTGGATATTGGCCTCATTCTTTATGGACCTGGACTCTGTCTCAGATCATAAACACACACAAAAAGAACTTGGCCAATATCCAGCCATCTCGAACTTATGCTTGGTCAATAACCCACATAATATAATATATTTTCTTTGTTGTCATCAGGTAGCATTTTTGGACACTAGATAACAGGAAATTAACACACACAAAAAGAACTTGGCCAATATCCAGCCATCTCGAACTCATGCTTGGTCAATAACCCATATAATTATATATTTTCTTTGTTGCCATTAGGTAGCGTTTTTGGAATTGCCCTTCTTCTAAGCTTTGGTGAAACAAAATGGAGGTATTTTGGCTGGTACTTGGTGTCACTCTCGTTCTTTCACTTCTCTGAGTATGTCATGGTTGCAAAATATTGTCCAGACAAGTTATCTACGGATTCATTTCTACTCAATCACAGTCCAGAGTATCAAATTGCTGCAGTTGCTAGTTGGGTTGAGTTTGTCCTAGAGTGGTGGCTTTTCCCTCAGATGAAGAATTTGTTACTCTTAAGTTTTCTGGGTTTGCTCTTGATGGTTGGAGGGGAAATTCTACGAAAAGTCGCTATGATAACGGCAGAATCTAACTTCACGCATCTTATCCAGACCAGAAAGGAGAGAGGTCATGTTTTAGTGACTCATGGAATTTACAGTCTCTGTCGACATCCGGGATATGCAGGCTGGTTTTGGTGGAGTATAGGTAAGAAAGCAAGGAGCAGCATTTCTTATCTTGATTGTAGAAAAAGAATACAAAATGCTGCTCTTACCTGATGTAAAATTAATGCAAATACAACTACTCAAGTTTCATTGGGCCCTTATTGCCTCGTGGCTTAATTTTTCCTCACAAATGTTTACTTTCACCCAGTGTTTGCATTGATTAGGCTATGTCACTGTACATAGGAATTGTGATAATGTCCTCCCCTCCCCTCCCCTCCCCCCCTCCCCTTCTGCCCCAGATATCACTCTGCCAAAAAACATATAAGGTCCCAAAAACACTCACAGATGCAAGAGTCCTTTCATTTTGTAGCCCATGGACATATATTGCCGGTAACAATACCTCTTGAAGAAAGACGCATTATCATGATCTAGTTTTAATTTTATTTTGTTTTGTAATTCATATAATTTCTATGTTGTTACGCCATGGTCAGACACCACTGAAGATGTTCATGTAGTGATTAGAGCTTGCTCTGTATTTCCATTGGAGTGATTGATCATCCACTATGCAGCATTCTTCTATGGGCATAGAATTCCTGTATACAAATATTTTTGAAATGTAAAATCAGTATTGGTGATAAGCCCCTCTCCCGAGAAATAAGGCTCCCTGAAAATAAACCCATAAAAAAAGTGCCTTGAGAATGAAAACTCAGGACTTATTTCCCAAATTTACAGTGATCAATGGCACCATAGACATGTAATATAAGCAAAGAGTATGGATTGTGAATGGTAAATGCCAGAATCTGTGAGAAGGCGAGACTAAAATTTTTCTTTGTAAGCTTGAGGCATTTTGACTTTTTAAATTGTGAGACCAAGACTTGTAAGTGTTTTAGGCACAAGTCGTTCAGACTCTAAGACGTTCAGATGTATTTATAAATAGCAACAAATCAATTCAGTACCCCATGACTTTCTTAGCTTTGCAAAAAAGAGAGACTCTGAAACAGCTTGGTGAAAAAAAAAGCGAGACTGCAAGAGGCATGTAACTGCTTAAAAAGCAAGACTCTGGGATTCATTCAATTTGATGAAAATTTACAGTTCTTGGAGGACCATGCACTACCCCTAAGAGTTATAGCTAAGTGCTGGTCTTTGTATATACTACAGGCCTATGTTACAGTGTACTTTACAATGCTGTCATTAATACAGCTAAAAGAACCTTTTGTTTCAATTTTCTAGGAACTCAAATCACACTAGCTAACCCAGTTTGCCTTGTGGCATATGTGTGGGCTTCATGGAGGTTTTTCAGTGACCGCATCCATGATGAGGAAATCACACTAATCTATTTCTTTGGTGATGACTACCTGGCATATCAGAAAAACGTTACAACTGTAGGAGTACCATTTGTCAAAGGTTTTGAGTACACTCCAGAAATGGCAGATGACTCTTAACTGTGAGTTGTGTGTTGAAGTTGCTGAGAGGTCATTGAAGAGACTAAAAAAGCTGACGGTTTTATGAGTGGTAAAATATAAATGTTTATGCTTTTACAGGGTTCGTACGGGTCCTGGAAAGCCTGGAAAGTCCTGGAATTTTATTGAGGCATTTTCCAAGACTGCAAAGTCCTGGAAAGTTTTGGAAATCTGTTAAACTCAAGTACATGTAATAAAAGGAAATGTATGGCAGACAGTAAGGAGGATTAACACTGAGATTTTGGGAATGAAAGGTTTGATGTAGGCTCGATTACCAGTCACTGTTCGGGAAAGGAGCCCGCGCTCCTCCCTAGACCAGACATGAGAGAGCGGCAGAAATCTAGCCTAGGGTTAATGTGAATTTTAGAGTTCTGGAAAAGGCCTGGAGTTTTGTTTCTGAAAAAGGGTATGAATCCTGTTTCACAATGATGCATAAGTGCATATAAGAACTTCATTACCAAACCAGCGCCATAGGGTTCTTCTGTATTTTTAGGAAAAGCAACTGAAGACGTTTTCTCTCAAGGTCTTGGAAAAATGTTGAAATAAAGTCAAGGAAATTCTACGTTTCTGCTCGGGTGCAATAAATGCATACATATATGCAGCTACAATTATTTTCATCAGACCATCTCTGATGGTTGCTTCATGAAACTGAAGCTGGGATAAACTCTACATGTTTTCTCAATACATGTGTGTTTTTTTTTTTTTTGCTTTTCTTTGTAGTGTTATATACTGAGTATGTTCCTGTTGATGTATACTTCTTCTCATACCATATTTATTAAAATTATATCTTTTCTTTTCCCTTGCTTTTTTTTCTTAATGTTAATAGTTCGACATTGCTTTTTTCCTGTGGAGTATTCCTTTTCTCAAAAAAAAAGTGAACCCCCTCACAAATTTAATGGATCCATCCCGTACGAGATGGACAACTTTCTGTCACAGACTTGAGATCAAATTGAATGCGTTTAATGTTTTCTTTCGACAAAAAGTTAGGGTAGTGCTAGAGTGGATGCACTGCAATTATTACCAGAGAAAACATATGTGGCTTTTCTTGTTTGTTTGTTTGTGTTTTACAAACTCGTTATCTAATTAAGGGAGGGCGTTTACGCAAAGAAGGCAATGAATAATTGTGACAGGGTGATTAGTTTATCGGTCAGTTCAAAACGTAGACCTTGCAAACTGCACACAGCAGACTGCAAACCATGCAGACTAAGCAGACTGAGTACGTTTTTTTTTTTCTTATTCTTGTTTTTGCATTTACTTTTGACTCGCATATTTTTTGGTTCTGTTCAATTATATATCGGAGTGTTTGTTATCCACAGGCCGTGCAAACTCGGCGGTATGTGACTGTTGATGCGTTATAGATTTTGCAAGGGAAACTCCCGTTAGTCCTAAATATGCCTAAGTAAAGCTATTTTAAAATGTAGAAATAAACTTCACATGTGATGTAATGTAACATGTGCATTTTCTATTCTTGGTATACAGAATGTAATTCCAAATGGCTGTTGGAGTGTGACTGCGATCACGCCAAAAAAGCCTAGCGCATGGAAAGATCACAGAAAACCGAATAGCATTTGAAATTCTCAGTGCAGTACGGTTGCCGTGATTAGTTGATGCGATGGTTAATTTATCTGTCCTTATGGCTGTTTTGTTTTTCATGGCGATTTAGACTACGAGTGGTCCCTCTTTCGCTTAGTCCATCGTACGTGACGCATAAGAAAACCTCGAGGAGAAAATTTCACGCGAGCATTTTTTACGCGAGGTTTACTTACGGTCATGTTCAACTAAGCGAAAGAGGGAATACTCCTGGTCTAATATGGCGATACTGTAATTTGTGTAGCAGAAGCGATTTGTGGAATAAGGTCGCTTAGAGTCTGACCTCGCTTTGCTTTATAAATCAGTGAAGAGGAAAACGAAGACTAAGAAAATCGATAAAAAAGAAAACACAACAACAACAACAAATTGGACAAAATAAATAAAACCACAAACCCGTCAAAAAATGACGCAATTTGCGCCTAGAATGTATGGAAGTTTATTTTTATGCTTGATTTTAGTGAATTCAGGACCAGTAAAGGGAATTTCCCATAGAAAGTCTATTAAACGGGTGAATCAACAGTCCGATGTTGAGTTTGTGCCGCCTGTGGATAGATAACAAACATTAGGACATATTGAGCACTATTTTGTCACTAGAGGCGAAAAAAGTGAGTCAAGTGTTAGAAAAAAAGTACTCAGTCTGCACAGTCTGCACAGTCTGCATGGTCTGCACGGTCTGCACGGTCTGCACGGTCTGCACGGTCTGCACGGTCTGCAGTCTGAAGTCTGCATGGTCTGCGTTTTGGTGTGACCGTTAGTTTATGGTGTTGGAATTCAAAAGCCCACTTGGTAAACCTTAGAAGTCCATTGCCTTTGCCTACAGTGTAGAACTATTGTACAAAAGATTGTGTTTTGGCGCCTTGTACAATTAATGTTGTATTTAGAACAGAGGCGCAAGTATTGGCGGGTGAAACTTGCATGCAGGCTTGCGTTAGACGGGCAAACGGGCTCGGAAGTTGCCTTGCAAGTGCACGCAGGTTCTCATAAAGCCATTTCAATACTACGGGCTTTCATTAGGTGGCCAAACAGTGAAACACCGCCGCTGATTTGTATATGTAATAGGCTACATGCTGTCCAATTTGGAGTTAATTGTATGAAAAAAAAATTGAGATCGTAGGCCGAGTCAAATCCGGCTGTCAGAGAATTTTTTTGGAACCCAATTATTTCCAAATTATACTAGGATATAGTCATATTTTTACACCCGCTTTCAGTGTTACTTGCATAGGCGAAATCTTAAGACCATCTTTCGACATGCAATCTCTCGACATGCTATGTAAACGGCTGAAAGACCGTTTAACTGTGAAACTGGCGATTTTTCTTGGTATTAGCGGGAAAAAAAATGGCAAATAAAGGATACATACTGGCCTCAAATGGCTGAAGACGATTGTGGACTTTGCATGTTTAATTCCCGATTTACGGGATAAATCAAACTATTTGAGTGTAGTCGATCGGC
The DNA here is from genome assembly GCF_964199315.1 of Orbicella franksi. Lineage (NCBI taxonomy): Eukaryota > Metazoa > Cnidaria > Anthozoa > Scleractinia > Merulinidae > Orbicella > Orbicella franksi. The sequence continues at coordinate 31,795,462 of NC_138147.1, forward strand.
TCCCAATAGTGACTTCCAGTAGAATTGGGTCGTTACCGCCTTTTATATTCGAAAGGTGTAAACATTCAAACAGTCAATCTATCCGTCACAGAATGACTTCTTGATACTCCTAGCCTTATTCTGATCTCAAATAAATCCATCTTTCATGACTTAAAGTCGAGTTCGACCGTAAAGAAGTCCGTTGTGCTTACATATTTGACGTAGGCAGGTTACATAGCATGTCGAGAGATGGCATGTCGAAAGATGTCGCCTATGCACGTAACACTGAAAGCGGGTGTAATAACATGATGCGCACGGAGCTTATTAATTTGGACAGTTTGCAAAATTAACGAATAATCGTACGCTTTCTTGTATGGAATTTTGGACTGGTAATAGAATTAGGAATTTGATCCTTTCCAAAAGTGAACGCAAGTCAAAACAAGTACACGAAAGAGCCTTGGCCAAACATTGGAAATGTAAGGTGAGGGTCCACAATAGGGTTCTCAGATCCCGCTTTCCCGTCCATTTTTTCCTGTTATCCCACCATCCCGCCATTTTTTGCCTGGAAATCCCGATCCCGCCCACTTTTCAAAGACGCTTCTGCGTTAATGATTAATTTGTTACATTAATAATTAGTTAAATTATTAACTCAGAAACTTTCTAAAAATAGATGTCGCATAAAAGATCAAAAAAGAATTCAATGGGTAGCATATAAGTAGGCACAAATGATTGTAACGTTTCTTTTTGTGAGCGGTTTACTGTCAGTTCTGTTTTCTTTTATTCACGTATCAGTGAAAGAAAAAGATTGTTCATTCCCATATTCAAGGGATGGCCCGTAAACACACTTGATAGTTTCTTTCAAAGCTTTCAGCATCTTCACTTTCCTTGAAATCTGGTCTCAGAACGTTTCTTTCTGAATGAAGGCATTCCTGCTCGCGCATCCTTTTCGTAATATATGGTGACGCAATTTATAATGTCGCATACTTCATTCGGTGAATCACTATCACTGACACTCAGTGTGGCCAGCCTGGCCAAAAACAAGACAAGCGCTCTAGAAAAGGTCAAAAGACTGAAAAAACTAGAAAGGATCGGGGGGCCAAGATTATAGTTGCAAGAGTCGAAAATGTCGGAAAGGAACAGATGTCATTGATGTGTAGCTCGCTGGTTTAAGCAATTTTTTAACGCGCCTTTGGCGCTCGTTATCGCGGCTTCGCCGCTTTCTTATCGCGCTCAAATTGCTTAAAAACGTAACCGTCAAGCTACGCAGGCTACACAAATGATCGCAGTCCTATGATACTAGAGCAGTTACTATTCATTCTGTCATTACTAGAAACCTGACACAGCTATACGCACAAAAGGTTTGGTTCTGCCAACTTGTGTTTTTTGCGCTAGTCAATAACAATTTATGAGGTCACGTAAGAATTGAAATCCTGTATCTCGCTTTGTTCCCCTTGCGAATCCCGCATCCCAACACCATAAAAACGCGAAATCCCGCTTCCCACTCCCGTTTTCAGCTCAAATCCCAAATATCACGGCGAAAAAAAGCCAAATCCCGCATCACCAAACCTATTGGGGACCCTCTAAGTTGAAGTCCCGGGTCTACTTGCGACTCCATTTGGTCAGGCCTTATATGATGGGGTGTTTAAAGCCCTCAGTTCATTTAACACATACACAAGAATTAGATTCCTTCAAAGAAAAAAAAAATGAAGTGTGTTTTAGTGTGCGCGTATAATAAAATGTGTCTATTAAACCTCGATCTATTCAACGACAATACAAAGCGGAAGTGACTTGCAAAAATGCGATTTATAGATAACGAATAGCCCCTCTTTTTCTTAGTTCGTCAAGTTTTGCACGACAGAACGCGCGAAGGAAAGGTCGCATAATTAACAAAAAGACGCCGCGCGTTTGCGCAACCGTATTTCAACACTCTCCGTTCAATTTTAATCACTTATTTTTATTAACACATAAACACGGCTTTTTAATAAGAATTAAGGATTTTTTTTAATATTAAACAAATTCATTAACCAGAACGTACGTGTTTGCCCCAAAGGCGAACTTCTTCATAACTCTTTATAAACACTTCTGCCCTTAACTTCCCAAATTGACAAACAATGCGATAAATATATTATACAACAGAAACTGCTTTCTTATTTCCGTTTCATTATTTTCGCAGCCAACTTACAACAGTAATCTTCCCCGTTGTTCTTTGTTCAGTGCGAGGATAACAATGGTTCACCATTTCATGATCAGATTATAAGCCTAAATTATAAATCGGATTGGCCCCACAATCTTCTTTCAGTCTTGTCATACGATATCCGGGAAATAGACGCCGCGACCAGTGACGACAAACATTTCATCAAAACATGCGTGAACGTCCGTGACCTTGGCGTGAAGTGTCATGTTGCCATGGCTACTGTCTGTCAATCTGTATCCCAGTTTCGTCCGGCGACAAATTCCTATGATAGGAAAAGAAAGCACTTTGAAATGACAGGAAACATTAAAGCAACCCTTACAGAAGTTGCTCCACTCCTATTTTCTTTAATACTCTTGTTTTGAAGCGACGCGGTCAAGGATCTGTTTCACGAGGGAAGCCAAGAGGTGGCGTTAATTAGACGTACTGAACTAAACTTCTGAGCCGAAATAAAACAGTCCTGATCTATTGACTTTACTATACGGGCTTTTCGCACACGTTTTCAGTACACAGGCAAGTCCGCTAAACATGTTCAATATGTCAGTTTGCGTAAGTCGTTTAGCATGGTTAATAAGTAAATCATATTAGTACATACAAACTTAGCTTTTTTTCAAAAACAAAACCACGAGCTATTAAAAAGACGATCTCTACATATTTAAATCCCATTTCTGACGAAACTGAAGTTAACTTTTGCCCTATTTCAAAGTCTTCACTGCATGGGAGGAGTTCTTTAAAGTTCTTGTCACCGGCACCTACCCAAGCTATTGCGAGATTTTAAGTACTTTTTTCTCTACAGTTCACAACGTTACGGCACTTTTTTTTTTCTAGTTTTACAAAAACTTGTCACTGAGATTGACTTAAAATTTAAGAAAATGTTACGAACAAACTCAATTGGAGACCAAGGACATTGCTATTTTAGCCTAAGAATAGCTTTTGCATTAAGCAGTCTGAGTAAAGAATACTTACTTCACTTCTCCTTTGTAACAATTCAAGTAAAACAAAATACTCCATGCAGTCTAAATAAACCCTTAAAATGACCTACGCCAGTCCAATGCACATGTGTTATAACCATAACATAAATACCTATTGCTGTGTGTTCTCTTTCAAAAATCTGAAAACAGCTATATATAGATCAGAGCAGCTGTTACAATTTGGAGAACAAGGTTTTATTCTTACTATAAGCAAAGGAAAAGCTTACCATCTGGGTCTTTGTCAATGTTCGTTTTCCCCTTCGACGGCATCTTCTAGTCCGCCAGCGAGTACCAACTATGCAAGGGCTTCGTTTGGTGCGCGCTGGCTTTTGCACTCGAAGAGATAAACTGGTTCCTCCTAGCTGAGAATATTTCCTCTCATTGTGTCCATCAGAGGAGCACTCAGACTCTTTGAGGCATTCAAACAGAAACAAAGTGATAAAGAGATAAAGCACAAAAATCGTCTTAGCCGACATGACAAGATGAAGTACTGACTTGACTCGCTGCAGCTATCTATTTGAAAATTTGGTATGCCAGAGTGTTTATTGGATGTGCTATTTATACTTGTAACGACGTCGTGTTAATTTTGACTAAGCTGTTAAATAAACAGTGGTATAATGTTACGTACGAAATAAAATATCTCAGAGAAATACGCATAGTATTTAAAAATAAGCAAAGCTGCGTTCAGTCAGTCCATATTTAGTTTGGTTATAGAAGGTTCTATTGCCGTGCCGCTTTTTGGCAATAAAGGATAACAAAACGATTACAGGAAGTACGTTACTTCCTCGCCACGATGTAGAATTTTTGTTTTACTCCAGTAAAAAATTCTTACCTTGCGGAAAGAAATGCGTTGTGACTTTATAACCGGATTAGTTCTGTTCTGAGTCAGTTTATCGTGTTTTTATCGTGTGTCGTAATTTACAAACAAGAGCGCAAATTGATTGACTAATTGGGAACAATTAACAGGAAACATTTATCGTTTGTCGCACTTTTCGGCGGCTGAAAATTCACGACAAAGTTTACCGTAATCGAAATCTTTTTTTCAAAACTGACTGAGTACAAAACCAAACCGGGCAGGTTTGGTTTGACTTCTGGACCCCCATTCGGACCCCCTTCTGGACCCCCTATTGTTTCTTCCGGAAAATACGGGCTCTATTTAATCACTGGGCAAAATGTGAAGAACTAATGAATTCAAGCAGCATTGTGAATAATGTGATGGAATAATAAGAACTTTGCGACAAAAAGAAACACTCAAAAAGAAACACTCCCTTCGGAGCATCTTTATTGATAGAGAAGCCTGGATTATGGCATCTACGAACTGTGAAACGCTCTCGGTCCACAGCTTTTACGTTTGGAAAGTGCACTTCACTTAAAAATTGTTCACGATTTCATTCATTTATCTGCATTTCTTGCCATTTTAACGAACTGCCTTTTCCCTTTTCATACTCTTGTGTTCTTTGCGGAGGTCGATTAAAATCTCTCCTTCTAAGGTGAATGAGCGTTTCCTGTTCAGGCCATGGTTCAGGCGTGAAGGTTCCTTGCAAACTTGACTGATATGGTATAGCCGACACATATTGGGAAAAAAACTACAAATCTGCTCAAGTAAAACAACTGTTTCGAACTGTTGTTACTATGTTCAGTAGAAGATTATGCACTTGTTTGCGCTACAGTGAACATCTCACATCTACATCTCACATACAGACCGCCGAGTGATGACTGACACATTTCACGAAAAAGCCAATGCACGGCACTGATACTACGAGACCACTAACCTGGGTTAGACCACGCAGAAAGGTAGCTTAAAATTGACCTAACTCGGTTAAAAAATCTATTGTTCTTCAATTTATTTCCATGGTAACCATTAACCCGGTTTAAGTTCAATGAAGTCTTTAAGTCTTTAATAAGCATACTCCTTAAACAGTGGAACTATACTAGGAGTTTAAAATAACATAATAAAAGCACGTAATAAATAATTACAATATGTATATATACAATAAAAATTATAAGTTAGTAAAAGATAAGATAAAATAGATTAAGTATAATCTCGTCGAGACAAGTTAGGACGTCTGGATATACATTATACAAAAGATTTAATGGCTGCAAGAGCAATAGTCTTAAAATTATTTATATCAACATCTTCATAAATAGGTAAATTGTTCCATGCTACTATTGTCCTTGGATAAAAGGAAAACTTATAGACATCATTTGATACACGGATTTGTTGGAAAGGACGACTGTTCAGTAATCTGGTGGCCCTTGTTATTTCGCGGACTTCAGGAGGAAAGCTAATACCAACATGTCCCATCAAGATCTTGTAGAACATCGTAGTTTGAAAGAGGAGTCGACGATCTTCAAGAGAGTCCCAACCAAGATGTTCGATCATTGGAGTAACATGACTAAATCTTGAATAGTCATTTAATACAAATCTTGCTGCTCGGCGTTGAACCATCTCTATTTGAGTGATGTTCTGTTTGGTGAAAGGGTTCCAAGCGCAACACGCATATTCGAGTTTTGGGCGGACTAGCGTGCGATACGCCGTATCTTTGACTTTAGTATCACAACCACTTAGAATACGACGCAGTAGCCCAAGAGTAGAATTTGCCTTTTTACAGATCTGATTGATGTGCTCGTTCCAGGACAGATTGTCTGTCACGGTGACTCCAAGGTACTGGGCTGAGGAAACTCTAGAAATGGGCTGGCCAGCCAATGAATATTGGAATATAGTTGGAATTTTCTTACGCGTTATACCAAGTTGATAACACTTCTTGACGTTAAAGTTAAGTTGCCAGGTGTTTGACCAGAGTGACAATTGAACTGCTGAAAATTGCGGCCACATCACGATTTTTCAGTAACCCGGTTTTAAAATCGAAATTGATTAATTAGAAATAACCCGGTTTAGATAAAAGAACAAGGAATAATCTATATACTTAGGTCTATATATTTAGTGGCTCGTTTGGCTTGTTTGGTTTATCGTCGTTTATCGTCGTCTTTTCTGTTTTGTCGCTGAGGGGTGATTAAAAAGCCAGTTTTTCAGGATGTATAGCTTGAGTTCCTATAGCCTGTTTGGCTGTCACAAATATGACCATTAAACATTTTTGATGGCGGTCGAAAGTGTTTTAATGGAGGAATAAATGTGGTCAAATACGTTTACCACAAGATTTTCTGCGTAGACACCGCCAGATCCAGACTTGATTGCATTAACGTTACAGTCCATGCCAACGCGGCTCAAAGCTCAGTTTTGTTTTCTAGATGATTCAAACTACCATTTTATTCAGATACACGCATATGTTCTCACTTAACTCTCAACAGTGTTAATGAAAAGTTATCTAGCTCTGGGTTCACATGGCCATGGATGAATATCTATGGGTAAAAACTGGAAACTTTCTTTGTCATTTAATACTTTCACAGTTGACCGTATTGTTCTTTGATAGCATAAAGTGTCAAAAATAGTGTGGAGCCGTGCCTAATCAGATTTGTGGTTCTTCGAGTTTTTGAATTGCGTCAAGATAGCAGCAATTTCTAGGGTTGAGTTTGTAGAAATGTTGTTGTTAGTACAGGTCATATCTAACTTTTGCTCTTCCAGTTTGTATTTAAACAACAGCTCTTTGATTTTCTGACGAAAACGGGACACCTACGTCACTTGGGACAAAATGCTGTGACCTGCTTGTAAAGGAAATGTCAATGTTGTTTGTTTTGGATGATCTTAGGGTTTAGGGTTACCTGCACACAAAAAAACAAATTTTATTTACAACATACCATTCGATTGATAACTTCACTAGTTTTTGGACTACTTTAAATGAATGTTATATTTGTTTCCCTATTGCTAAGATTGTTATCAGTGCTCGCTTTCAATTACTTCCAAAGAACCCGAGAGAGTCTAAATAGAGAGACTGAAATGGCTGCACTACAACATAGTATAGGGGAACGAAGTGAGATTTTTTTGCAATCCTGAGGCTATCTGAAATTACTTGGCCTTCAAAGGGTCATTTGAGGAAGTATTAGAACTGATTGAAATGTACAGGATGTGCGTTGTTCAGCCAATCAGGATATGCAGGCGGCGATTAGGTTGTACTTAACCGCAAAACGTCGCCTACTTGTTCGCGACGAAAACATGCAGGTAAACTCTGCGATTTTTTTTTTGGGGGGGGGGAAGGGGGGGCTCGTGCATGGTGCATTTAATTGTGATTACGTTGTACATGGTCCTTTCATGGTTGCCAGAAAACTGCGATAGCTTGATGCATGTAGGTTTTTAGAGATGAACAAAGCAAAACAGTTAGAATTGGGCCCGAGGAACTGCACGTCCGGTGTTATGATTCAGATCTGTTGTGACATAGTTTTACTTGTTTATCAGTCGAGGCTCAAAGCGGCTTAACGATATCTTTCTCCAAGCCCTCATGCGTCAGCAGGTGCACAGTTGTTCCATAGAATGACGTTGGAGAAACCTTAATTTGAATGGTATGAAAAAAGAGTTGTATAGAGTGATTTGGTCATGTTAAGCCATTGTGCATTCATAGCATCCGACAAATGGAGGAGTGGAAGTCTTTGTTGAGTGCTATATGTGTTCTACCCGCCTTTTTATGGTATTTACATCCCCTTTACTCCTCCTTCCTATTTCCCCTTTTTGAAGCCAATTGTAGTTGAAAACCGTGGTTCGATGTCCCATGCGTCAGCGATTTTTTCATTTTTTTTTTTTTTTTGTGCGGTTTTGTTTCGTGTTTTGTGTGGTATATATACTGCGAGCAGTTAAATATAAAGATCTCTTCTGATCAACTGATAATGTATACACACCCAATTGGGACACTCCGTATTGTCAATTTTGCGTTTATCTCACTTTGTATGGTATTCGTAATTTTCAATCTCTTTCCTATTTCACATCTCACCTTATAGGGAGACTTTATGTGTTCTATATTTTTAGCAGTTGTATAGCGCTACGGCTGTGTAAAAGCAAAGTAAACCCAGATATTGCAGAACAGTTCTCTCACAATGGCGAAGTAGGAAGCTATTGTAATACCGCCAAACTTGACCTTCCCAAGTTCAGACAAAAAAGGATTTAAAATATCAATGAATTTAGCAAATGAATGTTGTACTAAAATCAAATGCAGACGCCTTAATTGAAGAGTTAATACATGAGGACTAGCCGGGGATATTAGGACAGATTTGTTAATGCAACATTACTCAAAGCCAAGTTTTAAGCTACCACCTGGTTAGCGAATCACACTTTGAGGTATTTATCTTTTACTTTTTAATTTATTTCCTTGTTTCATTTTTCTTTACAAGCAATGACATGCTATCTAAATCTTGATGAACAATCCTTTAGCAGTCATAAAATTATAAACCGTCTTGTCATTCAGCTATTTTTTCTGAGTCCTCCGGGAGGTCTTGGTCGCAGCTTCCAGCACTGTTTGTCTCGCTCTCAACGAAACGTTACCAGGACTTCTACATGCTCAAGTTTCTGTTCTTTTGAATCAATTTGTAGTCGTTTCTTGTCCCATCGCTGGTTCCTCAGTGAACTGACACGCACAAAAACAAATTAATATAATTTCAGTTTGAATAACCTATTGTAATCCTTTATCTCGTTATGTTGCATTGTGACATTATAAAATGTTTGTAGTCATGTTGCTGTTACAAACGTTGTTTGCAATAAGTATGTACAATGTGCAAAGTGAGTATTTTCTCGCTCCTTTGTCTTGCTTCCGGCATGCACAATTAAAATTATCCAATTTTCCGTGAAGTCTTAACTGGAAGGTATAAATTTTCTTTTTTAAGCTCGAACTCAACACAATTTATATATTTTAAGAGTTTTTTTTTTCACGAGATTAGGGAGCCAAACTCTTATGGTAAAAAGTGGGTTGGGGTTTTCCTTTGTTCGATCACATTCGAAAGTTAAAGAACATTTCCAAAATTGCTGTTTGTTGGGGATAGCTTGATCTTTTAACGGACCAACTTTGACTGAGATAGGACAAATCGCCTTTCAGTTGTAACTCTTCAAAGTCCGAAAATGGCAAACACAAAGTGAGAAAACCGCCATAACAGCAATTAGCTGTCTATTAATCAAAAATTCTTATTAGAAAACTGCTGTGTTCTTTTCTCAGTGAATATTTACTGTTCTTGAATTTTCTTATGTTTTTTTGTCTGAAAGCCTGTAAATTGAATTTTTTTTTTCATACTGAAGGTACACGGTAAACTTAACTTATAGCTGATAATTCAGTGCAAATAATAACTATGTTTATCAGTAGTAAATTAGTGATAAGACTGAAAGAAAACGATCAATTAATCAAGACCAAAGTTTAAAAAGAACATTTACTGTGATTGTCACACTGATGTAACGCGCTGTTGTCCTTAAGGACCTTTCCACGTTTTTAATACGTATTAAGACAAAGTTAAAAACAGATCAATGCGAAACAACGACAGCATTGGAAAATACCATGGAATTAATTGATTACAAACCAGACTTAAAGGGAGAAGAAGGATTAGCCTGGAAAAAATATATTGAGATGGATTCTAAACGACCTAGACTTTTAGTGAAAAGCAGATATATTGTGGATTGTGGAAGTCGGCAATTAAGGATAGATCAGTAATATTTGGAGGCTGCTTATTAAAAGGGGTACTGCACCTGAACTTGTTGGTCCTGTTTGTGAAAGAATCTTCGGCCAGTTCGGCATCTTCGTACACGCCAACGTGCGCCAACAATACATGGAAAACGCTTCCAAGGCTGAATGTGCGAACTCTCCACTTCTTCCGATAAAGAATCACCGTCAGTTTCCTCGCTTAAAGACGAACTTGAATGTAAAAGGAATAAAGCTACAATAGAACATAAGAAAATATAAATCTTTGGCGACATCATGTGTTTCAAGGCTCTGAATTGCTAAACAGTTCTATTCAATGTCTTATCATGCACACAAGCTTTATTTCTTTTATACTTTAATTTCAACGTGGACCTTTCTGATTACGCTATTATCTTATCTTCTCATGATTATCGTTGGCATGCTTCCTTTGCCCACTAGTTTCCTTTTCTTTGGCTTTGTCTCCGACATCTATCTATTTCCATGAATACAGTAGTTCCTTTATGTAACGCCCAACTTGAAAACCTATATTCATCTAACAGAACAAAGTACTGAATGACTTTGTTGACATTGATTTCAAGAAGGACCGTTTCAGGGATGTCTTCAATAGCTTTTAATCCTCTCAAGTTTAATTTACTTGAAGAAAAATCTTCAATTTTTAAATATGAACCATTCAAAGAACTTTGACATTTACCGGAAAGTTCAGTGTTTGGGACGGGAAGAAGGCGGGGAAAATGACAAAGGGACAGAAACACAACTTAAGTTGTTTGAACGGACGAATTAGATGTCTACTCAGTTATATTTTCAACATCGCTTAGTTTCTCTAAATACGAGGAGACACTAGTTTCCTAAAATATTTTATTCAAACAGTTACACCTGCAATCACAAGTCAAGTTGGAAAATCAATTTTATCCGGTTTTGAAATTCGAAATAAATTTTAAGGACTTCTTATCTGCTAGAGAATCTTTCGATATCCACCAAGCACTAGCTAACGTTTAGTTGTTGCTAAATGATTGAGGAAACGCAACGAATATTTTGTAATGTTTCGTGTACAATTAATACTTAGTCTTCGCATATTTCTAATCGGTAACAATTCAGCCTCGCTTCCCAGCTCCGTAAACCCCCAGCAATAAACTTAAATTCCGCGAATACGAAGTTAGAAGTTAAGAGACACATGTTTCCCACTTGTAATTTCGTTCATTGGCGACTTTATTTAGTCAGGATTTCAACGCACGCGAATTCATGATACGTCGGCGACGTTGAAGTAGATCAGCCTGCTTCTAATTTACGGGTAATAACTATTTTGGGAAATTTTCAGGGTCAATTCAGTTTTCGAAGGAATTAAATGAAATCCATGAATTCTATCTGTGGTAAAAGCGCAAATAACTGCGAGAAATATTTTAAAAAATGACTTTAAACATGTTCCTGGTCTATAGCTATCGACTGCTTTTGAACCACAACCTCTTGGTCGAGAGAGGAAAAGACAACATTTTCCCAGCTGAAGTGTATACGCCAACTTTGGCTAATTTCTTTACTATTTCGACTAGTATATGAAGCGTGGATTGATATGTCATGAAAGTTCGTCTCTCTCCTTGAATTATCACTGAAAGGGCTTTGAAAAGCTCGTCTTCCTTAAGGCGTCATGCGCGGATTAGATAAACATCAATTTGGAAGCAACGTCGAGTTGACACCAAGTTTCCGTTAAATTAGATTGAGCAAAGCTAACACCCTTTTAAAGACAAACAAACCACCTGTTAGACTTGGAGTTCGTTGATGAGAAGTCAGTGGAGAGATCACTGTCATCCGGCAGCTTATGCTATATACAATGCATTCAACTCATCAACAAAACAAGTGAGCTCGTGGATTACCATCCGTCCCTTTGCTTTGAGTATTATATTCAGTATGAGAAGAGGAAGAGACTTTCAGTTCTATACAGATAGGGCGCTTTTAAAAGCTTTCTTGATTAACGAATGATTTACGCGAACAAAATGCTTTCCACGGCGGGCTAAGCCAGCTTACCTCGGCGACCGTCAGCTTGCTTTGTTCGATGATCTAACCAACTACACTGTTTCTAACCAAGGCGGTAGCCAGGAAAAAATTATGACTGAGGGAATGTCCATGAAAAAATTATGACTGAGGCAATGTCTATGGTTTAGTTGCCTTCCTGTAGGTATTTAGCATTTTGTGTTTTTACTTTCCCCTTTAAAAAGGAAAGTACAGAAACGAAATCATGACTGAGGCAAGTGCCTCGATTTGCCTCACACTGGCTTCGGCCCTGCTTATAATGTACGTCTCTTACCGTTTTATTTGTCTATTTTTGTGAGGGATGGGGACTGTTGTATTTTAATTTCAGGCAAAGCAACAAGTTTTACGAAGTAATAACGACCAGCAAATCTCTTGGTCATACATCATATCGGGATAATTTTATTGAATCGTAATATATATGTGACCGACACTGCTAATGTCTGACATACACTGAAAAAAAGTTCATCTTATTTCTTTTAATTACGTCTTGCATGGCTATCAGTGTTGACTCAGATTTAGGTAAGAATGGCTCAGTTTAAGTAGACATAAGTAGTTGTTATCTTCAGAATTGGTCAATAATTCAGTCCATCGGCTTTCCCCTGTTCCACACATCCGTTGGCCTGAAAGATAAGAAATTCTTGTCTATCATTCTCGATCCCAGACCTCCGTGTTCTTGACAACCTAAGTTTCCGTCAGCTATGCGCACTGGAAATAAACTCTCGAATCGAAAGGATTTCCTAGTTCGAACTCAGTTGTTCCTGGCCCGCATTTTACTAGCCTTAACTAAAGTACAGAACAGTTTAAATCTGGGGCAATTACTTCCACGTGAAACCAATTCCCCACATTTCTGATCCTAGTGTTCTCGAACGCCCACAGTACGTTTCAAACATTTTTAATACGGTAACTTTGACAAACCTAACTGACATTGCTTGATCTTTCAGCAAGACTAGCCTTTGGTGGCGCGATCACGGATAATTTACGGAAAGATTTTAGCGTCAAGTGACTGCATTCATACAAAACATTCGAATACCTTAAATTTGAAGTTCGTCCAAGTCCTCGCTTTCCTTGACCGGGTCGACATCTTTGCGTTCTGTACCGCACACCCACGATACAAGGAGATCGTTTCCAAAGTTGGGCATTTAAATCTGGATCTAACGGGCCAAGACTGCTTTTTTCGTCCAAAGACAAACCAGATTTGAGAAGAAACTGTGAGAATATTACTAAACTTGCTAAAACACTAATTTTTAGCAGCATGACTAATAAAGACGACTCGACTAGCTGAAGACAGGCCGAATAAAAATGAGCTTCTATCAGCTTAAATAATATTCGAGTTGTGACTAAAGGCTCAAAGTGCTAATCAAGCTTTGTTTTGCAAAGCGGAAAACTTGGCGGCCTTCATGTGTCCATTTTATGATTTACAAATGAATTTTCTAAAGAAAAGTATTCTTTAGAATTTTGTACCACTGGATAAAGGGCCCCTTTTGAATCGCTGTCTTTGTTAGGTTCGAAGTAATTATCTCTCTATTGAGCGAGATATTATCATACTAAAAGATGGATGCAATCCACATACAAATAGTTGTGTTAATAAAACTTATTTTACAGAAAAACAGATCAGATCTGGCTAAATCCAAGCATACTCTTGTAGTTATAAAATATTTAACAAATGATCATAGGATTTTGAAACAATAAGGCTCTTTGCGCTAATGAAGATAACATCGTTCAATGAACTTAACGACTCTGTCATTTGCTGGTATTTGTGTTTTCTTTCCCATCAATTTACGCTTACAATTATCAACTCTATGGACTCATTTGAACCCGAGAAACAGATGATCACTGTTAATCGAACTCAGGAACCCTACAGAAACCGAAACATTTTACTGAAAATTGCGTAAACCACAAACTAGTAAAAAGTTATTATTAGATCGCAAAATATCTTCTTAAATAAATGCTTTTACTATCTACCCAGAGTTTTCGTCAATTGCATATATTGGCTTATTATGCCACGCATGTATAGGTTGCTATTAATTAGAATGTTGTAACCATCAGATTAACAGCGTTTTAGTTTAAAAATCTGCGGGCAAAGTTGACAGACTTAAAAAGGTTCGTCTGTTTGGTCAATTTCAACTTTGTAGCGCGCGATTTGTCGTTTGGTTTGCAGTCAAGAAAGTTAGCATAACTGTTAGGGATTGACATACATGCAGTTGTTAGAGAAAATTGAAGGACCCAAATTTTACGGTTATTAAATTAATTAAAATCCATGCTTCTTTTTTCAGATGTTTGCGCATATGCAAACACACATACTTGTATCTGACGAAGGTCAATTTCTTGAATAAAAACTGAAAAATGTAAAATGTGCTTGTGGCAAACTAGCAAAATTTAGTGAAGCTGGCTTTTATTAAGGTTGGTTTCGATATGATCGTTATACAATCAACCTTCCAAAAGGTGGGCAATCTGGCTTACAACTACCAGTTTTCATTTGATCACACAATCGCTAGAGAATGGAGAAATATGCCTGAGGGGACCTAGATCACACAACGACGCAATTCATTGTGGTACACACTTTCAGGCATTGCAACGACCGATACAATTTGTAGACCCAGAGAGGTTTCCAGTCACTAAGATCGCTAGAAAGAGCTCTTGCCTATCTCAGCACACAAAACTGCTATCGATCGATACGCCGGATGGTCAGGGATTTCCACTACTGATTGCAACGGTCGATGAATGTTTTTTTCCAGCGATGGTCGCATCTCAGCTGGGTTAACCAGCTTATAGGCACAGTTTTTTGTATCCCTTTGCGGTGATCTTTCGTTTTCATCCACTCTGGTTAAAAGTGCCAAAATTTGCCGCAAATACCTTTCTCAGAGTTCAATCATGAGAGGAAAAACTCTTTTTCTGTCAGTGTTAATCAATTAATTGTCTTTTCCCACTCGAACAGATGGAAGTTTTGGTAATTTCTCCTTAACGATTTTCTTAGGGGAATTAGGCAAAAAGCCCAATGACACCTTTTTGAAAGCTTTCAATGTGGTCATAAAAACAGCGAAACCTTTTTATTCGTCAAAGTACATCCTCTATACACATGTTTATGAAATGAAGTAATCATTAAGATTATAAATAAAAATTCATCTGGATGTAATGCGGCCAATTTCATATCTGAGAATGAAAAGGTTGCTCAAAAAAATTGACAGTTGTTGACTTTTACTTACCCTTCCTCTTGCAATTCATTTATTTATTTATTTATTTATTTATTTATTTATTTATATTTCATTTTGGTGGCCTGTGTAATTTCTTTGGCATAAATGTTCTGGCTAAATGCTGTTCCCAAATGTTAGATCTGAACGGGTAAAATTAGACTTTAAATTCGACGACAATGCGCTGGGACGACAGAAATATGCATGTATGGATATAACTCGATGTTTGTGTGCTCGGTTTTTTAAAACGGTTTTCCTTAATTGAGTCGGCCTCAGTCATTTTCCCAAGTCATTAACGTCCTACGCAATTACAAGTTGACACACGCGTTTTATTACTTCACCCTATCCAAAATTCGCAGTTAGCCAATCAGAAGCTTTAGCTGCTGTTTTATATCCTACAATATCAAGTCACACACCTGAAATGGCGGATTTTTGTCGAAGTTATCTGCGCGAGCGGATATTTCATATTCGTTTCGGAGAAAGAAAGATCGGATGATTCATGATTTTTTTTTGGAAGAATTCTCTGCTGTATTAAAAAAGGCTCTATTTTTAAATAATTTCTTTTGAGGACAACCATGCGAAAACTCAGAAGCGTAAACAAAACTTAGTTGGGGGTTGAACGCATTTGATTGGTCGAAAGACCTCACCGATTTGTTCTGATCGGTTATCAAATTGAACGTTGTTATTTTGCGGCACTACGCAGGAGAAATTTGAAAACGCAACTTTATTTCTCCAGTTAGGCCTACAGTCTATACTAATCTGTCTCGAAAATGGAGCTTTTCGAAAACGCTTTTCAAATGGGAGGAATTTGAAAACGCCAGCTTTGCGTTTTAGTGTGGACCAAAAACATTTTGAAAACAGAGCTTACGATAATCGTATGATTTCCCTGCGCGAGCTTTCCTCAAACACTTATCTAAAATGACCGGCAATTTTGCTTTTTTCAAATTCTCCGGCGTGGTGTGGGCGGAAAAT
This sequence comes from Orbicella franksi, assembly GCF_964199315.1. Taxonomy (NCBI): domain Eukaryota; kingdom Metazoa; phylum Cnidaria; class Anthozoa; order Scleractinia; family Merulinidae; genus Orbicella; species Orbicella franksi. The sequence continues at coordinate 31,811,351 of NC_138147.1, forward strand.
GTTTGATGCGTTTGCAGAGTAAAACCTCCGTTTTCAAATTCCTCCGGCTTGGTATGGGCGGAGCCTCAAACTAAGTGAAAAAACAAGCTGCTTCGCAAAGTTATTGGACAACTTTAATAATTGAATTACATGTCATTAAGCTTGCTGTTCTGAAGACGTTTATTGGATTTACATTGTAATCTATGTGAAATACATACATCAAAAATAAAGAGCAATTTAATGATAATGTCAGTTCACTCATGAATTAGTAAAACTAAAGCAATTTACTGTAATTTGTCGTAATACACGTCTTTTGTTGATGTTGATGCGAATCTTTCACTCATGTGTTCTTTTCTTGCTGACGTTTTGCGTCCTGCAAAGCTGTCTGGCCGTACAAATCTCCTTCTGTTAACAGTATCATCTGCCAGAGAAAAATAAAATATCTTCAGGTTCAGCAACTGTCTCCATTAACAACAACAGCCTTTATTTGCACTCATTCTTACACAAACGTACGTTTTATAAAGAGAAAATTAAAATGTAAAAGAGTGTTGACTTCCTCGAAACCATAAGGGCTGGTGAGGACAGGCAGCCAGCTGAATAGAGGTTGACTAAATTTACATGCAATGTAGTTTAGGGCTGAAAACATAAAACACTCACTCAACACACAAACACGGCACTCGCACATAACTGACTCAAAACTGAAAATATATCCAAATTTTATCAGTTAAGTTTTTTTGTTACAACTCGTTTTGCTATTCAAAGCAGTCAATTTTCCAGTCAAAAGACGAGTCTTCTTAACACTGTCCAAGTGGATTTCATAAAAAAAGCAACCGAAAAGAAATACACCCTTTCGCTATTAACAAACGACAAAATTTGTTATGCCTCCCAACTCAAATACGTTTTCCGATTGGAGGAGAATGTGTCTCGTGTCGTGGTTCAAAACTTCCTAGGGTGAACAAAACTCACTAACTCCCTAGGGAAACAAAAACTTGAACTTTCGACTCGCACGTGATCAGGTCGTACTCCTTAAAACCGCGGCAAATTTGTGAGCCAGCCGGAGTCAAGCAAACGATTTCTTCGCAGTTTTTTCTGTTTTTGAGTTGGGAGGTATAACAAAACACTTAATGACTGGTCCCGCGGGAAACAGTGAGTTTTGTTTCCCCTCGTCTCGGGGAAACAAAACTCACTGTTTCTCTTGGGGCCAGTCATTAAGTGCTTATTGTCCCTGATGTTTTCCAAAAATTCGAATTAAAGGCAGTTTTCAGTAAAACACACTGAAATGTTCACTGCCCACCGATTGATGTGCCCCATGAGATGACTCGGGGTCAAGACTAAATTTTGGAGGTTAGCATTTGGGGTTACCTATGCCAGGCGAAACTTCCCTAACTCTGCGCCAAGACAGCTTATTGGAAAGATGCCTATCCGTGCCATCTAAATTGTATTTTCACTATCCTACACTGTTTTTAAAATAAATGTTATTAAGCTAACCCGTGTTTGCAATTTCCGCTGGTTCCTTTTGTCCTGGCACACCAGCTTATACCTTGCCCAGAGTATTTTTCCTCCACACTGTCGCGGCACAAGACTACTGCGCCTGGATTTGACGTCTTGGATGACAGGGTTTTCTTGTGCATTTGTACAAAAAAACACAGCAACAAACAACAATAACAGAAACAAACTTAGTACTAACTTTGGCAGCATCTTCAAGACTCAACAGACCAATTTCGATATATTAAAATTCAGCCTAACACAATGGACCTCAGCACGAGACTCTGGGGAATAAACCCCACAAACTCTGTAGTTATTCCCCAGAGCCTCGTACTGGGGGCTATTGTTTTAGGCTGAATTTTAATATATCGAAATTGGTCTACTGCTTCTCCTCTGAAAGAAACTCATTTTAGAACTTTATATAGTTGCCTAGTGTTAAATCGTATTATAGACTTGAGCACTTCAATTCATTGTTGAGTAAATGATTGACTTGTTTTATGTCGACTGTAATAGACTTTGACAGTTTTAGTGGTTGTTTACTTTGAGTGACTACATTGATGTAAAAAAGAGGTATCATTTTTTTTGTCATTTACTGATTGCAGTAGGACGCGCAATTGTTTTAATTTAAAGTATGGGGTAATGTAATTGATTTAAGATTGTTTAGTTAAACACTAAAGCCATCTCGAAATTAAGAGTGCAAAACAATTACCAGTTTTTGTTTACAATGTGTTCTTTGACAGCACATTTGTAAATGGAAGGCTTTTAGCGTTATTTCATTGCGTAGTCCATTTCATCAAATAACAAAAAAAGACAATAAATCACTTAACGTAAGTGTTATGTTATTTAGCACTCCTGTGCTAATTGAAGATACTGTACGTATAGAAACAATTATTGTAAATATAACTGAAAACTTGTTAAAATCCCAACTGGTTGGAAGCTGACCAGTTGGCCATTCACAAGACGTGGAGGAGTTGAATTTGGGACCACGAACACAAAGCCATCCATTCCACTCGAAAATAAAATTCATATCCTTGTGCCGCCTTGTTATATCCTCTGTATGTCTTACAGCGAGCTGTAATAGAATCTGAAGATTCAGAGCTGGTATTAACTTCATCAGTGACTGTGGTGCCTAGAACTAGTTAGTTGAATCAAATGTGTGAACCAACATTATTTTGTTGACCTTCAAATAAGGAATGCTTGCGATAATACAAGATACACGGGTCCTCTTCTTGATATTCTTGAAAATCACAGCAAAGAGTAACACCAGACTAGGTGAATTCTAAATGAAGTAAAGAAATAGTTTGATACAAGGGACGATAGATCAAACTCTTTTGTTTGATATTTTTGTTTCAGGTTGCTTTTGAGCCGCATTTTATTATAAATTGATTCAGTAGAGGATAGGCATCCTTGGTGGGGCAACCGTGAAAGGAATTAGTCGAATTCGGGTAACTTAGTCCCAAGCTGATTCACCAGCGCCTCCCCCGACAAAAATATATTTTGTTATCATGAAACCGAGGTATGGTTCAAAAAATGGCGCCCTCTAATGCCATGCGCAGTGAACATTTCGTAGCCGACATTTTGTTCCAGAGGAGGATGTTTAGTTCTGCGAAGAAATGGGTTTGAAGGAAAGCGAACTCCGCGTTCTAGCCATACTTGGCCTGGTTATTTTAACACTTTGGTCATTGTTCGGTTTATTTTGGAGCCTTCTTCTTGTTTTCACGTTTCTGATCTACGCGTACAACTTCGGAAGACATCGAGCGGGAAATACTCGACGTGAACCCGAAGAGAGAGACTCCGAACATGATTTGAGTTACCAGGAGAAGTTGCACAGTACTTACCAGGAACCTCCAGATTTGCCGTTCACCGGCTTGCCGAGGGAAAAGATTTCCCTTAGGTCACCTATGCCATTGCTGTCCGAAGTTACAAAGAGGCTAAGTTTTAACACGAGGTAAGGATTAAGCTCAATTATGGGAAAATAAGCTTCATTTAAAAATCACGACATCTAAGAACGTGAAATGTGCTTTGCTATAAACTAAAATGGTTTAATGTTGAGATATGGGCTGTAACAATATACTGGGGTAAGTAAATGCTTCAGCTAAAATAACCATACTCAACTTTTACATTTACATGTACAAAATCATTGATGCATCTTGTAAAGTAATTTTTAAATACAAATAAAATACTTCTCGTGGCTTGAATTTTTTTTACGCCTAAATGCTGCCAAATGATACTTCTGCATATGCACTGTTAGTGTTGCCAGAATGTTAGTTGCAACCACTGTTGCATGTGCATCAGCTAACGATTTTGTATTGATTTATGACAAATCACTCACAGTAACAATACATGTAGCTCATTAAGCAATACTTATTTTTCAGCACTACCACACCTTTTCAAGGAAGAAACTCTTGGCACAACAGAGAGCTTGTACCAACTCCTTATCCATCCAGAGGGAATGCCTTCACTTATCGCCGTAAACCAAAACACTTCAGCCTGTTGAACCCTGCACTCCAGAGACCCTCTACTGTTAAGATTGCATCACCTGATGTCACGGTTAATAGAACGTTTACACTGTAAGTGTTGATTCTTCTTACTTATAGTGATTCAATGAGAAAACAATTTATTTCGACACCTGTTGCAATGTACAACGTTCATAAGATCACAGGTGTGAAATTGCCATCTTGTAATTGCCAAGATTTGTGAAAGAAGAACCAAACATACTTCAAGACCTTCACAGAAAAACATCACACATTACCAGGAGTTTTCATTCAAAAATTGGAGAATTTGGGGGAAGAGTACAATGTACCATTGTTTACATGATGTTTTCTTTTCTTCCACTGTTTCGAGTTTACATATCTGTGGAAACTGTGTCAGTTAAGGCTGTAACAGCTCAAATGTTTCAGCTACCAAAGGCCTGAGTAATTAGTCTAATTAGGCATGAGTAGATGTGAGATCAAAGTTTTCTACTTTAAAGCTGACAATCAGACTGATGTGTGTTCTCATATTAAGATCTAATAGTCCTTTGAAGAAAGCAACAGATGATTGGAACCCATGCAGTCGAGTCACAGTCCTCTCTGCACTCAAAGAAAGCAGAAAGAGGAGTTTAGTTGTTGAGGATGAGGAGGACGAGTTGATGAGGCCAACAAAGAGGTGCTTACATTTTTACCAGCTTCTAAACATTCAGACTGTGTTTTTGTCAAAGTGAAATATGAAATGTTTGAAAATCTTACAGTTCATCTACACTGTAAGCAGACATTGTTACAATCAGACTTAAGCCACAGTCCCAACATCGGATTGTCATCAGATGTCTTGGAGCTTGCATGCTGTACAGCTACCCTGCAAGCAGTTGGTTTCTCCTACACGAATTAGAAACCAACTGCTCACAGGGTACAGCTGTAGCTGTACAACAATATACAGTTGTAAAATGCAAATCAAAGCTATTATTTTTTTAATAGTAGAGTGCTACTAGCCCAGAAATGTATATGTAACTCCCATATGGATTTCTATTCAAAGGGGGATGTTACATGTATCACTAGGAGAGGGTTTTTTTTTTAAATTTTAGGAGGAGGACAGGGTTGACATGTAAACAAGATTTGTGTCAGTGTGGTATTGGGACTTACATTTAAAAAGGAAGCCATAGAAATAAAGCAACATGTTAAACATTTTCTAAGGAGAGTCTGTTAATGTTTCAAAATCTGGTGATAAGCCTAAGTTGCTGTTATTTTTTTTTTTTGTTTTTCAGGAGAGATACCAAACCAGTTGACTCTCACCTATTTGGCAGTCCCTTGTTTGCAAGCCGTAAAAGAGTAGCCATCCCAGAAAGTACCAAGACAACAGATGAGAACTTCAATAAAAAGAGCAAGGTCATAAGTCATAGTGATTCATCTGAAATGTTACCTAGTCAAACACCTGTACAGAAGGACTCTGTTGTACAAAAGAGAAAGAATAGGGACAGTGGGACAGAAATAACAAATGTAAGTGCAGCAATGTCCAGTTTCTTGTTAACTGTGATCAAACTCTTTCATTTGAGTACATTAAAAAAATACCGGTATATATGTATAAAGTTTGATAATATAACTTTGATCAAAAAGGTTTGACTAACAGTGACTCTGTGAGCTACAAGTGAATATGTGAAATGTCATATATTTGAACTGCAGAAAAAGATATGAAAACATGATTGATCATTGCAGTCATAAGTTGTAAAATTAAAGCCAGAAAAAATTCAGGCTTGAACAGAACACTGTTAATTAGCGCTGAGAACATGAGTAGTTCTGACTGTCCATTCCATAGGGTAGTTTTTGTCTTAATCATTTTCCTTTAAGTTCTTGCTTGTTTGACTTTCTTTTTTTTTTTTTTTGTTTTATCTAGAGAGTAGCCAACTTGGAGAGTACAGAAATGGGAGAAGATGAGAGCTCCAACAAAAAGACCAAGGTCATAGATCACAGCAATTCTTCTGAACCTGTGCACAGTCAAAGACAAACAGATTCTGTTGTACAGAAAAGGAAGGACAGAGCCACAGAGACAGAAAAATCGAACGTGAGTGCGATAATTTGGCTTGGATTAGTGTATGCTAGCGCTTTATCACACTTCAAATATCAAAGTGAATTCAAGTAAAAAGCAATTCTTAGTCATTACATGTATCAGCAGACAGTATATATATGGCTAGCGTTGTCTGCTCAAAGTTACCAGTGATCTGCAATTCTCGTCTTGCACTAAAGTTTATCAGAGTATTTACTCTGATATGTGCATAAAAATCAGGACTCAAAATGGCATCCCCCGCTAGTTGGTTGTGCATGTATTACTGCTGTTACTGTTTACTGTACATACACTGCAGTATGGAAAGAGCCAATACAGTCTTTTTTATTGGATCATTGTGCCATGGATGCTTAACTTCCTACAATAATTTCAAATTGCTATGTGTATTCTAACTTCACTTCACTTTTATTCGTACGTTATTATTAATGATACTTTTACTTGGTGCAGATATCACAACAAGCTGATGCAAAGGAAGAAAGTGAGAGAAATCAGTCGAGAAAGGCTAAGAGTTTGGTGCAGGAAACCAAAGACGATGAGGGCCAGAGGTGAGAAAATTTACAAATAGTTGTGTATTCACACAGATAACTATTTGTCAACATGTACATTTAGTATTGAAGATGTCACCGAAATACTGTATGGTGATCAAAATTACTCACTGGATGAACTATTTCTTGTTATGATCAGAGATACAAACTTGTATATTAACTGTTTCATAAGTTGGTAACTGTTTAATAAATGTGTGATTACATAAAAGAAAACTAAACTTATGAGGACAAGCAATTACATTCAGAAGATGAACAGCAATTTGAGGTCTAAAAATGACAAAAGTCTGATTTAGAAAAATAACCAAGTTGGCTTCTCTGTAGATGAAACAAAGTCAAACAAGCAAGAACTTAAAGGAAAAAGATGACTACAAAAAATCAGAAAAAAAAATAATCAGGAGAGGCTTGGCAGCCTTGGCTCTACAGCATGTATATCATATGCAGTAGTTGATACAGCAGATTATCATCTTGTGAAAAGGAAGATTACACGCCTCTGAAGTCGCCACTTTGAAATACATTAATTCTAGATATTTTACTTCACAGGGGAAGAAGCGAGCAGGAAAAAAGAGATAACAGCAGCTCACCCAAGCAAATGGTTAGTCATGAGGGGATATATATTGATAACTGATAATATTGTAGAAGTATCTCATGAATTTGTATGGTTGAACTAACTCTACTGAAGTAGCTGTAAATGTGTTTTTCTGGATCATACAAAGAAAACAGAAACAAGAAATAACCCATGTAGAGTGCACATGTGCTTTTTTGTATGTTTTATTGTCATTTGATATTACAATTTTTTTTTTTTTTTTACAGAAACGATTCACAGTTCCAAGGTTTGCTTCTAAAGAAGATTCAAGGCGGAGAGCTGTACCAGTGTACTGTGCTTCTAATGAGGAATCTGAGATGGTGAGATCTCTTTAGAGTCTTGTATGAATCTGAAGATTTCTACTGCTACTCAAAATAATTTGAGTATTACTCCCTTTCAATGACAATGGACTAGACAATGTATGAATAAATGTGAAGACTTGTATCTCTCAATTACATCTGTACAATGGGCTGGGTAAAATATTAGACTCTTGCAGGCATTCAGTGAGTTGGGTGAAGGGTGAAAAATGGCGCACAAAAGAATAGGGGAGAAGCACAGGGCAGGAAGGCAAGAGAACTCCATCATCGCAGCAAGCCTTTGTCTCCTTTATTTCACTTTATTTCACATGAGGCACTCCAACTAACTGAATGCCTGGAAGAGTCTGCAGCAATACCGGTATTTAGGCCGTTCTATTCAGATGAATTGGGTTTTGCATTCTTATTGTATGGATTGCCTTTTCACTCAGATACCATTCACAAACCTTGGGAATTACCTCTAGGCTTGGAATGTAAGATTCACACCTTGTTTCTTGTTATTAGCCTCAAAGAAGAACTGTGTCCAGAAAAATTAACCAGGAGCAGATCAAGATTGATCGCAGACTTGCTTGGGAGCGTGTGAAGGAGCTGCTTGGTGGTGATGAAGATGACGAGGAGGAGGAAGAGGCTACCAGAGCTTCCAAATCAGGTATATACAGATAGGTACATGTACTTGTACCCCGCAAGGTGGATTTTCCCCTCACTTTCTGCTCTGATCAGATAAGAAAGGGAATCACTGTCTCGCAGGGTAGGTACTCATGGGCTTCCACAGGGGCAAAGCACCTGCCAAACTGACCGGATGTGAGGAGTATTTTGCCTACCTGGTTTGACCATCCAGAGGAAAGTTTTTCTTATAAAGAAGTTCTTACAAAGAAGTTCAGTTCAAAAAGGTTTGTGAAAACCTGTTGCATGTGAAACACCAGTTGCTCTCCCGCTGAAAACGCGAATGAAACCCCTGGGTACTCAAGCAAACTAGGAAAACCTAGCAGAGTGCTGGGATAACCAGTGAATGACAAGCATCCCATCGAAGGGGAGTAACAGTGCTTATTGTTGCTTCATCCTAAGATACACTTCTGCAGTCAGCAGTCTAATATTGCACTATCCGGACATCTCAGTGAACCAATCAAAATGCTCTTTTTCATGAGGCCCAGTTTGGGAATTACTAATGAATACATCAAGTGACATGTCCAAATGGTTTCTTACATTAATAACAATAATGATCATTGTGGTGCTTTTCTAACAGGTGATGTTCCTTTGAATCCCTCTTCAGGTACAACAGCAGCTTCATCAACAGCTGCTGGTACTTCCACCTCTTCATCGTTATTGAAGATCCCTACTGCCGGGGCTGTGACCAGTGCCGGGACAATAACCACCACCACCACTCAGAGTCTCATCACCCCAGCGCCTTCTTCTGGCGTCCCACAGAGGACCACAGGGGTTCAGGGAGTCCCTGTGACAAATGCCCCATTTTTGCAATCCCAAGGTACAGCGGTGCCCTCATTACAGTCTCAGCAAGCGTCAGGGCCCGGGCTATTGGCTAATTTGTTAAGTAATCCAGGATCATCAAAGAATACCTCATCGGCAGCAGGATCACAAACAGCTACTCCAGAACAAGCGCAGTCAGCTGTTACTGCCCAGACATCTGGAGTAGTAAATTTATTAAAAACTCCCACAATAGGATTACAAGCAAACGTGTCACTAACATCAACTGCAACTGCAACCCAAGGTCCTGCAGGTTTCCAGTTCTCATCTTCTTCGTCTTCGTTTGGAAATTCGCCCTTTGTAAAGCCAGCAATATCAAACCAATTAACTTCATCCTCAGTTTCTTCTCACAAAAATACGTCTGACACCAACACCAGCTCAGCCCAACAACCAGGCTTTAGTTTTCCTGCAATTTCTTCTTCGGGGCCTGGCCAGGCAGGGTTTACATTTGCAGCTGCTAGTGGCGCCCCAAATGCTGTTAGTTTAGGTCAAAATTCAACACAAAACACTCCTGGAACAAGCTTGTTTAATTCTCCAAGTACTTCCGCTTTGGGAGCAGCTAGTTCTCAAAAACCTGTTACGTTGGCAGGTAACAGTTCAATTGCACCATCTCAGAATCCATTCGCATCTATTGCCAAGCCTACACAAAATAGTTCTGTGTCCAGTGCGTTGCCAGCACCGAGCGGTTTTGCCGGGCAAAGTTCAAACGCAGCTCAGAGTTCTTTTGGTTCAGTAGGCCAGAACAAGTTGGCATTTGGTGCCACAAACATGCAATCTGTACAAGGACAACAGAGTCAAAGCCCATTTGGTGGTACCCCCAGCACTATGTCGGGTTTCGGTTCAACGTCTGCGCAAAACACTTTTGGAGTTGCAGTTAGTAAAAGTTCTACGCAAAGTCCATTTTCCCAGGGTACGTTGGGAGCGCAGGCCAACCAAAACACTTCCCAGGGACCTGCCCAAAAAGCCTTCGGAGCACAACAGCAAAACCAGCAAGCTACTGCAAGTACTTTTGGAAAACCGTCCGGCAAAAGTACATTTGCGAACCTAACTAATACTCCAGGCAACTTTACGTTTGGTTCACAAGTCCAACAAAGTGCCACGCAGAATGTATTCGGAAGCCAGACAACTCAAAATGCGTTTGGACCTCAAGCAAATCAAAATACTAGCCAAAGTGCCTTTGGAAACCAACTTACCCAGAATGCCTTTGGAGCCCAAGCTACCCAAAGTGCTTTTGGAGCATCTTCAACCCAAAAGACAACTCCGTTCACTTTTGCCGCTCAGAACACTGTCCAGAACCCTTCCAACACACCTTTCGGTGGGTTTGGTAAAACTGGTACCCAGAGTACTTTTGGGGCAGCGCTTTCCCAGAATACTGCAGCTCCCTCAGGTGGATTCAATTTCAGTGCTACCGGAAGTAACCCTGCACCTGGTGGTTTTAATTTCAGTGCAACTGGCAATAAACCCAATGGTTTTCAGTTTGGTAAGAGTGACATGTAGTTATTGTTTCCTTGGGATTAACTTCTCGTGTCATTGAAGCGCTTGATACAGCAAGTGTGTTTTCCAATCGTTTTGCTAAAGTGCGTATTTTTGAACTACAATTACTTCTCGGGTAGTTTTTTTTTATTATTCTTAATTGCCTTCACATATTTGACATTTGACCAAAACTACCGAATGGCTATGGACGGATCTGATTTGCAAGGTCTTAAAAAATCTTCGCATTGTTCAAGGTCCTTGAAAGTCACAAATAAAAAACGCTACTCGTGGGGATAAGTGGGGTTTCGTCAGGGAAATCTCTTGAGAAAATGCCAGAGGCCTTCCCAAAAACTAATCTGGCCTGAGAAGCGTATTTTTATCCTGCAAGTTACACGCAGAGCTGAGAGCTCGACGGAAAAATGTGTCAATCCTGTTGTCGTATCCTCAACTGCCTCTTTTCGTGAAGTTCATTTGAGTGTGTTGTTTCTGTAGGTGCAGCGGGAAGCAGCGGTAATTTTGGTCAATTTGGCCAAACAACTGCTCAGCCTGGAGGTAAGAATATTCTTATAAGATGAACAAATTGTAAAAACTCCTATCCTAAGCACATTCTTAACTATGATTCCACTCCCCTGATTGTGGAAATCTTCCACGTTAGGTGTGGTTCGCGTATGTTGAATCCCCTCTCAAAATGGCCTGCTTCTTTTCCCGCATGCTTCTCTCGAACGTCTTACGTGCAAGAATGTTGTTGTCTAGGTGTTGAAGGTCTGACCGAAGCCGAAGTTTTACCTCTTATTACTTCAGATCCATGATCGTTGTAAATCTTGCCCAATACTTTCGTCTCTTTCATCTCTCACAGCTGCGCCCGCAACACCTACACCCAGTGGTGGTTTCAACTTTGCTCCAGGGTCTGGTGGCATGCCGGGAAGTCCGTTTGCATCACCTGCGGCTGCGCCAACGTTTGGCATACCAAGCACTCCACAAGGGGCGGGCAGCACGCTGACGACAAGATCGCGGGCTCGCTTAACGGCCCGACGGAGAGGCAAGAAATGAGAGAGGGCAAAATAACTGTAGCTGCCAAGAACATTGGACTGTATGTAGGGGAATAAGACTTTAACAATGATGCAATTTTGTATTTGTATATAAATTTACAAAGGATATCGTTCGGTTTTATTCCATACTCGATTTATTGCGGATTTCAGATTATGTAGTTTTTCAATTTTATATATTTGATTAATAAATGAACTTTGTACATAGTGTTCATTTTGTTATCGTTGTCTTTTCAAATAACACCTCCCTTAATTAATCTGCTTTAGCGAACCCGTGAAATTGACTCTAATTTCTGCAACTTTAATTATATTATTTTCGACTAAGAGTATGAATCTAGCTTTTCCCAACGTATAGCTATGCAGTCAAGAACCTTAACAGCTTATCTACTTGCTTCATTTTAATCTTAAGTCGACGTTTCTTAAGAATTCAGGTAGCTCCTCAGTTTTATAGGAATCTTTTCATCGGAATATATTGTCCTTATTGTGCTCTGGCCATTACTGTAGGTGTCTTGTTTGTGCTATTTCGTTAATTTCTAGTATGAAAAAAAAAATTGCTTGTCGTTCGCGTTAGTTCATAATTTTGCGCAATTCCGCCCTTCCTTTTCACATTTAATTAAGTAGAATTACTTTAAAACATTTCTAGTGAAAGCCTAGCTTTGTCGAAAGTCTTAACTACGAATATAGTCATTTAGAAAATGAATTTGTATTTTACATACGAATCTCGCGGTGCTCGAAAGTCATTTACTTTGTTTATAACAGTCAAAACTATCTCGAAACTAAATCTGGAACACAGTGATAAATTTGATATAGAAATTTAACAAATTATCCGTCGTGGTTCACGTTCTACGGACAACGCAGAATTTGGTCATTTCACGTTGTTGTTTTGCAAAGGACGGCAAAGAAATGTACCAAGAATTATAACGCACGTGCACAGCCACTGTACTGCTCATTAAACCTTTTGTTTAACGACGTTGCCGTTGCCTTTCTTAGGCTCCGTCCCCACGTATCCGGATATTCTTTAAATCCGCAACTTTTTCTCTCCGGATTCAAAAATTTCCCCGTCCACACGTAGCGCATTCAAATCGAATCCGCCTGTCCACACGCATTCGATGGTATCCGGATTCACTCGAGAGAAACCAGGCCTACACGTTGTGCCGCCATATTGGTTTATTGTTCGGTAAGAGACTGGCCACGATTTTGCTACGTCATTGTATTCGAAAATATCCGGATTTACTGTCCACACGTTATCGGAATTATTTTTTTTCCACTTGGGAGAGCAGATTCAAATATATCCGGATTCGCTGCCGAATTCGCCGGGTACGTCTGGACGGAAGCCGTGTCCGGAAAGAAAAAGTTGCGCTTTTCAAAAATATCCGGCCGGATACGTGTGCACGGGGCCTTAAACTCCCTATTGATCTACTCAAGCTCAGTTGTTCTCAGCTTGTTTTTGTTTCTCTTCGCTCTTTTCTGAGTCCGTTCCCTCTGTTTCCATGTGTTCTTGTTTGGGCGGTGCATCCACGTCATCAATTAGTTCGTAAAATTCTTCTTTGAAGGCAACTATATCTGAGAAAAACAATTAAGAGCGTTGATTATCGCGGCGATGGTCGGCGGTGGTTAGTGCGCTCGTCTGCACATAGAGCGGTCCGGGTTCAAGCCCTGGTCGGGGACATTGTGTTGTGTTCTTGGGCAAGACACTTAACTCTCACAGATCCCTCTCCACCCAAGTGTATAAATGAGTACCGCGAAATTAATGCTGGGGGTAACCCTGTGATGGGCTAGCATCCCATCCTGGGGAAGTAGAAATACTCCTAGTCGCTTCATGCTACTGAAACCGGAGATAAGCACGTACCGGCCTTATAGGCCACTTGGCTCGTATGCAGACTTTACCTTTACCTGTTAGCGCTAGTCTTGAGAGAGGGTTTGAAAAAGTTTCTTTCGAGCTTTGAAACGTAAGACCAAGTCCGTTCAAATCCTTGTCCATAGTGGGTTATTTTCAACCGTTATGTCAGGTTCCTCGACAATCTAAACTGGCGCTATATCTTGGAAAGTTTCTTGTCCGACACCTAAACACAGTCACCCAAGGCACGAACGGAAACCACTCGACACGATCTGGTGTTGAACACGGCCGACAGACTTTGCAATGAACCTTATTTAAGTGTAAAGGCCGTTGAACATAATTCTCTAGAATAACAAGATTAACTCAGCTGAAAAAAAAAAAGAATACTTACTAATGACAACTCTAAAAATTCTCCACAGTCGAAGAACGATAATAAAAGCCAAGCCATTCCATGCCCTCTTAGCGCGGATTACACTGAAAGGTAAATCACATAACATGAGTAATACTTCGTGCAAAGGCCCCTTTCCGATGTTTCTTCGTCCATACTGGTCTAAGTAGACTATGCGAAATTGATTGTTACACGATTTGTGTCTAGTTTTATGGACATATAATTCTCTCGAACCGATAAATTTTTCTCTCGAGGATTTCATCTGGTGCTCTTCGTGTTTTTTCCCACTCCCTGCTCTCCTATATTTACCTCTTCCAGACAACCACTCACTCACGCGTTCCTATTGACCAGCGGTCCACAAAAGGGAGAAAAATTCGTTCCTCGTTTAGTAACCGCTGGCCAGAGTAAAGCGTGGGAGCTTACCATACAGACAGTACTTGGTTGACACTATCGGCATGATGTTGTGTTGGGTTTGGCTGCAGAACTGACTCACCTTAGCACTACCTCAATTACGAAGGCTGATACGACCACAAAGCCATCAAATATCTGAAGAGTGGAATAGATCATCGGTTATGTATAAGGACTGTGTGTGTTACTGTTGGAAGCAAGAGCTGCACAGTTGTGGCCTTACCTCCATTTTCTCCTCTAAGTAATACTCGCATCCCATTGCATAGAATTTGAGAAAAACCTGTGAAAAAGAATGTTCGGCGAATCAGTCGATGAGGCGCATTAGAAACCAGCACCTTTACATTAAGAAAAGGTTAAAAGTTTGAATTTAAAAACTCCGCAAAGACTGACCTCTAAGACGAAGACACCAAGGATAGAAAGACCAACAAAATGAAGAAGGTGCCTTGATAGGTGACTCTCATCTGAAAAAAGGAAAGTTAGTCCTAAGCGTGACACAGAAATACACAAAGACAGCAATTTTTCTTAGACAGTTCTGTCCAAGGGAGAAAGGCGCAATGAGGTTAACTTTATGTGAAGCACCAACCCGTTAAACAAGGTCAGACCACAACAGCGGGAACTCCGTGCCCTATACTCTTTGCAAGAAGTGTGTGGGTTCTTTAACGTCCCCTGCTAACCATTTAACACTGAAGATGCAGGAGACGGGGCCTACGGGTTATAGTCCTTATCCGAGAAGACTTGAGCGTCTAACCGTTTGCATATGTAATTACAAAGTCTACAAAGGCAGCACATTCTCCCCAGTTATTTTAAGACCCTGAGTGTTGGTTCGGTGTGGGGCTCGAACCCTCGACCTCCCGCACAGCAGTCTGGCGCTCTATCAACAGAGCTAATCAGGCGCGTGTGATCTCATGTCCATATTTTTGCCAACTGACCTCAAGTTAAATTCAGTCCCGTCTTTGATCAAGAGTGAAATCCTTAGAGAACTCTGTGGGATTCGTTATAGAGAATCTCATACATTAGAATCCCATCGAAACCTTGAAACCCTATGGAATAAGGAGAGCTTTAAACTCCTTTGGGACTTAAATCATTTTAGTTTAAAGGCGACCTCCAATATTTATCAAACCCTCTCAACTTTGATAGCATCGACTTTAAATTGCTGTAAAATTGCCACTGATTGGTCAAACCGCTGACACTACATGTAATAACTTCGTTGTCGAAATTTCCTTTTTTCAAAACCGTCGTTCCAGTACCTTTAATGACGTGGAATTCGATCAGCATGAGAACGAGGTTGATGAGCACTTCAATTAAGACCAGGATGACGATCCCCAACTGCCATGTGACTCCTGTCAACATTACAGCCAATGAGTGGCGAAGAACCCTTGAAACGGCAAAAAAGAGGAATTTTCTACATGTTACAGACACGACGTAAATACAACCTAGTTAGTGGGGTTGGGTTCTAATCATAAATACTCCTGTTTGCTTTAAAATACGGTTTAGATTACGTACGCTCTGATTGGATAAAAGCGATTAAACATGTTTTACTGGAATTAGTGTGATATTGTTTCCCGCAAAAAGAAGCCGGCATTAATGCTGGCATAAAACATGCTTAAAGGAGCTCAGTCAGTCAATGTGCTCTCTTGATTTTGTGAGTGTGAGTGAGAACTTTATTAAAGTGTCAAAAAAAAAAAACCTTATAACCTGGGAATAAAAACACCATACTAATTAGGGGACACTGCTAAAAAACTATACTGATACTAATATTAATACAATAAAAAAATAAATGACTTGAAGGGCATTATGTACAGCATAGGATGCAGCCCTTACAGCCGGTGTCCATTAAGCGAGTTATATCCCTTTTGCGAATATAGTTTGTAAAAGCTTGCAGTGTCTTGGCTGATCTGTCAGCCATAGACAGTTTGCCCCATAATTTGGGTCCTACATAACGCAAAGAGTGCTTCCCATAAGTAACAGTGTTGTATCTAGGAGCAGAAAAATCTGATTGTCTCAGGTTGTATGCAGAAATATGCTCGTTAAATGTGAGGGTTTTATTTCGTTCCTTGGGACTTCAGTATTTACGACCTGGTCAAAACAGATCGTCACACAGGTTAGAATTCCATCTCAAGTACATTTACGGGGCTCTTTGACAAAGCCAGCTTAAAGCTATAATAATCTGTAACAGACGAATAGAAAACCAGTCATGGCGAATCAGTTCCGGGTGATTCGTTCACTTGTAACGCAAGTACGCTAGTAACGTTTCGCTCGTACTATACGTCTTGCTTTGAGAGGGTCAGCTGTCAGTTAAGTGGCTGTTAATAATTGGTTGTTAAGTAGCTGTTAGTAATAACTTAACCCTCTCCTAGGTGACTACCTTTTATAGAAAGTATGCACATAATTAAATGAAAAACCCTTATTTTCTTAAAATTATTTGTTTTCTACTTTTTTTTACAGGCAACTGCTAATGAAAATCAATGCCTAAATAATATCTGCCAATGCCGGTACCTTACAAATCCAGGCGAAAACGAACTTCTTCTGACCTTCTGGCTCTGAACACGATCTACCAACGAGTCATAACGAATGGGTAGCGATTTACATTTCGCGGAATAAGTAAACATATGAGTTTCTCGCACTTATAATTTAGTTACACTCACTGAACACCAGCAAACATTATTAATACATTATTTTGAGCAAACTGAAACAACGGCGTCTTCGATTCCCAGCGTCTTGAAAGGGTTAAAAACTCGGCCATGCTAATCGCAATTACAGAATGCCACGGAGAATGTGATGTTCGATTTAGACGACTAAACATTATAAAAATTAAATAACAAATACCGTTTACTTTGCTGCGTGCTTCCCCCGCGAGTATGACTGGTAGTTCCAGTTGCCATTGTATATCCGTAGTTACCGTAAAATATTTTTTCTTTACTTATTCCACAGGTAGCCAAGGTGTCCAAGGCATCTCAAGTTCACTATGTGAGCGACACCAAACTTCGCGGATTCTCCGGTCTTTTCGCTACAAAGCCGTTTCGCTCTGTAAGTCCGTCTTGTTTCAACTGAAAGTCGATTCTCTACACATCGATCGCTTTAATAGCAGCACACAATTAGATTCTCCCTGTGGCCCAGGACTCTGGCCTGAAGCGTCATCCGTGGCGGGGGGAGGGGGGGGGGAGGGGCATACAAAAAGGACGGGGGTGCTCGTAGTACCTTTTAAGGGTTGAAAAAGTAGTTTTGGAACCTCTTAGGGTGCTAAACCTCAAAACGTCCACAGCTGGAGCTTGTGCGGTATTGAGCCGAAACATTTTGACAGGAGCAGGAGATAATGTGTTATGTAAGCATTGGTGCCTGTAGCTTAGGGGAGAATAATGTTTCAAGCCACGCCCACAAAACAGGATCATCAGGCCAGATCGAAGAGATTGGTAATGATACGTGTACACTTGCATTCTGTCTACCTTACATTTTATTGAAAGAAATTCTGGATGGGGTTACCTGAGGGAAAAAAAATTGACAACTGACAGATACCCGAATCGAAACCTTAACAACTGACAACTGACATTTGTAGTCAGATTTACTGACAACAGACCAAAGGCTTTATCCATTATTATTCCTTTGCAATTCATCAAAAATAACTATTGTTCGGTTGAAATAACATACACAACATTAACTAATTTTGTTTTTTAGATTTATACCTGTTTGTTTATTCGCAGAAAATACGCGTTAGTTGTTAGTTTTTAATCCGCCCATTGTGATCTTTAGTTTTGTCTGCGTGAATAAAACACGTCACTTCAATGTCTAGCCTGTCATTTGATGTCCAAATTGATTAAATCGCGAGCTAGTTGTGTAAACCGTGGGCTCGAACTCAAAGTAAAACGCTGCAAATGCTTGAGTCTCCAAGGTCGGCATGCCAATCCCCTTGAAAAATAGGAATAAACGGAGTGTCTTCAATCTGTACCGAATCAGTTGCCAAAATCAATAGCACAAACAGCCGTCAATTGAGCGTTTTATATGCCTATCTTTCGTAGACAAAATTGATTAACCCGAGAGTTTCCAGAGCCGCCCTTCATACGAATCTTATATTAGGAACGTAAAGAATGGTTTACACAGCAGCGCGACGAATCCTTACACAGGAATGCAGAAGCCACTACATATAACTCGTGTCCGCGTGACTTTGGTCACGCGGACACGAGGCAAAAATCCGTGACGTGATGCATAAACCGTGACGTACTCCTTTGATGTGAAGAACGGTCAATCGACAGCTTACGTTTTACAGATTTCCCGTCCGTTTTCATCACAATATCATATTCACTTGAATTCGACTCTCTATTTGTTAGCTATTGCAGCTTTCAAGTAATTAATTTATCAGCTAGTCAAAAAGGACACTCATGCGCGGCCTATTTTCTGTTGTAGTCCGAGAATATATGAACAGAGCCTCAATTTACTTGTTTGTTCTGAAAACAACTTTCTAAATGAGCCATTTACAAACCACACTCTATGTGTTCAATTTTACCTGCAACATTCTTTGCAGCTGCCTTGGGCCTCGTATGTTTCCGTCAGTCGTCTTCGCCATATTTCCATGTATGTTTTCCTACCATCTTCGTTATCTGATTTCGTGAGTTCCGCGCTACAGTGACACATAATGAAAAAAAAACAAGGTTGTCATTGTATATCTTTGAGTTACCCTCAGTCTACTAATTTCTAAATTCTGTGGTAAACTGCGTCGCAAAAATCGTGTTGTATCTCTCACAGTGAGCTTAAAACAATTGACAATTGAACATGTTGTGAAAAATTCGCCGCGGCCGGTTCAATTTCGAGACTCAAAATTTAAGCCGTTTGGAACATTAATGTCGAATTCTAAATCCGCAAACTATTCTGTTGATAATCTGTCTTACTTAAAGATTATTTCAGGTTTAAACGACATCAAAACTCGACTAAAATTAATATTTTAGTCAGAATCATCGATCAGTAAAAGTCATGCAGCGGTGGCGAACAAGAACTGACAAAAACCTCTTTTCGCAAAAGATTGTATGTTAAGAGACAACAACCGTCTGCTTCCTGTAAATGAGATCACTTTGAATATCAAACAACTCAATGACATCAAAATGTTTGAAGAATTGTTTTCTCTTGGATTATATTTCATTCGAAGGATTTTGAATAAACGAAATGAGCATCGGAGCACTGATGAAAACTAACTCTGAGCCATCGCCTATGCTTGTTGAGTAAAGTCAGTTGCTATACTCTTTACCTTTCGTCCATTACGGTCAGGTGTTTTCCGCTGTATATATACAAACTGCCTTTGTTCAAAAAGGCGACTGCAATTCCCTTTACACTCGCCTTTCCTGAAAGCCTTCTTCTTTCACTTGTCGATTTTGTCTAAAATGGTAGTCATGTTGATAAAAAAAGAACTGTCGGAGTCAACAACCATAGGGAAATCGACAAACAACTAACTTAGAAAAGAGTAGATCTCAAAACGTCACCGAAACAAAGCAGACGGGAAATTAGCATACGCAAATGAAGTGTATGCGATATGGAGAGGGTGATTCCTGCTAATTTAAGCCACGATATCGAGACATATGGTACTTTACAACGATAACAATCACATGCCCAGTTTCCCTTCTTCGTTTTTGGCTCTTTGCTGAAACTGTGAGATTTTTTTTTGAAAACCTGAAAACCTTAAAACTGAAAACTGGAAAAAGCTGAAAACCTTTAAAGATTTGAAAAATCGAAATGTTATCATGATCAGCTCTGTTGTTGGTTTGTCTTCGACGAAATTACGTTGACGATAATGGTGGATGATCACGGACTGTTGATCTGACAGTGTATTAATTAATGATCAATAATTCACCCAGTCAGGCTGTCATTAATTACTCGTCGCATCCGGTTTCATTTTTATCTTTTATTACATGTCGGTTGAGTACTCCTCAGTACAATCAAAATTTCTTCCTTTAAAACACTTTTTACCGCCCTACCCTCTCCTCTCCTCCCCTCCCCTCTCTTCCTCTCCGCCCCCCGCCCCCCCCCCCAAACGAAAAACAATCATGTGCGTGAAGTTTTTAGAGATAAAAAATGTGCAGAGTCAATCCGCGATACACTCATTCAGGAAACTCAAATTCGTCCTTTCAAAGTGTTTTTATTTTCAGTGGCAGTGGCACAGAAGATCCCTATAAATGCTGAAAACGAGAGGTTGAACAGTTTGTGAATTTTCTGTATGCGCCTGCAATAAGAAGGAAACGCGGAATACGAATTAGACCCATGCCTTCATCAGCAGCCGCGATTAGCGGTAGCACTCCATGTACTAAAAGATTTAGTTCACGTTGTTTTCCCTCTACACGTTTTTAAGAAATAAACGGTAGGAATCATAAGCAAGGAGATTTCTCCAGGCTTCAGTCTTGGTTGATCAGCACATCTGGATGATTTAATTTTGATTTGAAGTTCGAATTCTCAAGATTAAATCGAAAGTATCGCAGTCATGGACGGGACTATTGTGCGCCGTCTGGGATTTGTTGACATACTTGTTGCATCAGTGTTCACTGGAGCATTCTTCTTTATAGCATTACTGCTGTACCAGCGAGCCAAGGAACATCCAATGAATAGTCTTCTAAGAAAAGCTCATAGAGTAGATGGCTTTATCCAGAAGCAACTGGCAAAAAATCTTTACCGAGAAGACTTCGATCCGCTTCCGCCTGTAATGGGAGAAGGCGATGATTTGTATTTACTTGAGAAGTGTGGCAGTGTAATGGAGCGCTACGGTTTCTTTTCAGTCGAGGTAACAGGAACTGAACAGGACATTGATGTGATGGTTTCTCCGAAGATGTTTGCCGTTCGAGACTTGGATGTCGACGAAACACGCACACCCGTGGGTTTTGTTTGGGTGCGAATGAGCAACTTGTTACAGCAAATAGGAACACGAACGTCGGATCTGCTCGAAGTGTTAAAGGAAGCGAATCAACAGTTTGTAAGCGCAAGCGCGATATATCAGCATTTTCTAAGGATTGCACAATCCAGAAGTGAAGATCTTGACTTCCACGTTGTGAAGAACGAGCCGGCAGTAACATTCAAAGCAAAAGAATTGCACCAGGAGCGTTATGGCTATATGAGAGTTATTGATGTTGCGGTGTCCTTGACCTTCTCTGCTTGGCCTAATGTGGCAACAGAATGGTTGAATCGCGCGAACAGAGAGTCGCACCTTCTTAGCATCGGTACCATTCAAAAAATCGCAGGAAGTGGATGCCATTTAGTCTACAAGCCATCAGGTTTATCTGAAGATCCTGAACTAGACTGGAGGTTTTCATTCTCCAAAGCAGAGAGAACATTGCTTCAGTATCACAGTGATAAACACGCGCTCAAGCTTTGTTACATCATGCTAAGGTACGCATACAAGAAACACTTGAAACCGAGGTTGGATACAAATAAGGTTTTAGCATCGTATTATCTGAAAACTTTGTTTCTATGGCTCGCAGAGACAGAAACTGGGTTTGATTACTATAATCTAGATGATCGGCGACTAGGCGGTCTGTTTGAGTTCATGGTAAAGAAACTTATAGATTCTTACAAGAAACAATTGCTGCCTCATTACTTTATTCGTCAATGGAATCTGCTTCGGGACTTCGCGAAAGAAGACCTGAAACAAGTGCTAGATTTCTTGGAAGATCTTTTGCAAAATAGCAAAGATTACGTCACGTACATTCGAGATACACGGAAGTATGTTCCACCGCTGGCCAAACAAAATGGAGGACCATACAATGAACTTCTTATGATTATTGATGAGTCTTACACAACATACCTCCTAACTCAAGTACTCGTTATTGCAACTTCCACCTTTGCATCTCTAGTGTTTGTCAAGTGTGTGCTAAATCTGTTTTCTTTAGACCTAGCCCTATGCTCATTGTAATTTTATAACGGAAACCTTTTGATTTGAATGTGTCTTATTATATTGTACTTGTGGATTATGAAATGGAATACTAACTAAGATATATTGCACTTTTTATGAATCACTTATCTTAAAAGAGAGCAACAACAACAGTCTTTCACTCCAGAGTCTCCCTGTTCGAGGGCTTCCAATGTATTCTACATTTGTTTTTTCAAACACAAAAGCAACACTGTTTTCCTTAAAGATGCTATGTTACGGTTTGCGTATCCTGAAAAGTTTAGCCTAAATTTTTGAAGCTAAGTTCATCATTTGTAATCCGTGTTAATCTTCTCCATCCTTAACCATCCCTGTTCCGTTATGGTTTATGATCATCTCTTTGGTGTTTTTACTATCTTAGTAAACTGCTATATTCAGGTTTCCATGACTGAGCTCCCTTAAAATTGAAAATATTAACTTGCCCAAAATACTAATTACAGTATTGGAGGAGCTTGAGTAAAATATTGTAATTGTCACTGGCCAGCAATAAATAGCGAAGTTTCTTAAAGGGGTTAATTTTAATCCCGCGAAACAGTCAGTTAAATTTGCCTACTAATGAGAATGCTTACTTTCTGTACAGCAATAGTTAAGTAGTTAACATATCTTATGGAAATAATTCGAAACATATCTTTCTTTTACTGAAACGTCCAGCTAGTTCAGTCGGCTTAATGGGAAGTACTTTTCAAAACTCTTTCCTGTCGTTTGAAATATCTTCAGAAAGAATAAACTAAAAAAGTCATATCAACTTTTAAGACTGATATGAAGCCATTGTTCCCATCGTACGTTTATGGTCAGTCAGGCTTCGTAAAAAGTGCCAGCTGAAGTGCGTGAAATACGTCCACAGTCAAGCTCAAAGCGGGCGTGGTAGAAAGCCAAGAAAGTAAATATTATAACACTAAATTGAATTGGAATCAATTCTGTTCTTAATGCTGATTTCATAAGATTTAGGAACAAGCACAACACCAGGGTGACCTTCCAGATCGGGCAGTGGTTTTCCCGGCGCACACTCAAACGTGAACTGATGCAGGAGCCTGGCGAAGACTAAAAACAGCTCAGTCTTGGCAAGTGACTCCCCCAGACACACGCGTCGACCGGCGCTGAAAGGTAGATAGCTGCGAAATCCCCACGGACCCGAAGCTGAAAACTTTCCTTTGGCATCAAGAAAGCGCTCCGGTTGAAACACATCTGGTTTTTCCCATTCCTCCGGATCATGATGGATCGCCCACAAATTCGTCATCATCATGGTATCTTTCGGTATGTTATATCCCCCCAGAGTACTCTCCCGCGTCGACTTGTGGGGGATGGACAGAGGCGTGGTTGTCGCAATGCGAAGCACCTCTGCCACTGTGGATTCCAAATAAGGAAGATTGCCACGGTCATCGAGACGAGGCTTGCGATCTCGACCAATGACTTCGTCAATCTCCGCATGGACGCGCGCTTGGATGTCTGGGTAATTAACCATGTACGCAAGTAACCATAGCAACGTTGCTGTCGTGGACTGAATGCCGGCGTTGAAAACGTCATTGACGATCATTAATAAGTGATCTTCAGACAGCAGCTGTGAGATTTTTCCATCTTCTTCTTGCGCGTCATAATACGCCTTCAACAGCGCGTCAGTCAAGTCGTTAATTTTTATCCCGTCCTTGTCTAGGTCGCCATCAAACTTTCTTTTGTGTTCGCGGTATTTCGCATTCAGTACAAGGTCCCGCAATTCTTTCGCCTCGCGAAGGATTCTTCCTTCTTCGATCGGAAGATAGCGCAACCAGGGCATCATTTCTAAGATATTGAATCCTTTAAACAAACGAACAAAGTGATTGTTGTACTTCATTATCAGCTGAAATTCTTCGTCTTCAAGATCGTAACTTTGCCCGTAAACGAGAGCGCAAATGACGTTCAAAACCATGAGGCTGATGTCGTCGGTAGGATCGACTGCCTTTCCCTGATGGGCGGAGAATCTTTTGAACAACTGCTCTACTTCATCGTTTATCTTTCCCTCCAAGTGCTTGAGTCCACTTCCGTACATGCGCAGTGCAGAATGGGTGAGTTTCCGCTGCAGGATCATAGTCGGTGACAAGTCCGCAAAGAATATGTCCTTGGCTTCTCGGGTGAGATAATCTCCGATGAACGTGCGGGGTCTCCCGGCAAAATCGTCCTTCTTGGACAGCAAAGCCTCACGGGCCAGACTAATGGAATTGACTAGGATACACCGCTGACCACCTGGTAAATACAACGTGAAGATCTTCCCGTATTCCTTTGCGAGGTCGGTCACGGCCAAATGAATCGGCTTACCCACCAACTGAGTTAAGTTACCAATCAGGGGATAGGGGCGGGGGCCCGGTGGAAGGTTTTTTGGTGAAGGGACGAGAAACAACCGCCAGCCCAGTACGAGGAGAATAATCAAAATGGCCGCCTCCAGGATCATTCCGCAATCGATTTGGATATCTATAAATTAAAAAAAAAATCGACTAAATAATTGTACTTTTGCAGCTTAACTGTAAGGTGGAATATCAGGCAGCATCCACCGGAGAAATTTGAAATTCAACGGTTAGGCCTACCGTCCACACTAATCCGCCACGAAAACGGAGCTTTCTCGAAAACGCTCTTCAAACCAGAGGAATTTGAAATCGTCGGCTTCGCGTTTTCGTATGGACGGAAAACAATTTGAAAACGGAGCTTTCCGAAAACGATGGCGTCACGCTAATCACGTGATTTCCTTGCCAGAGTGTTAGTGAAACACAAATCCAAAATGACCGGTGATTGTTGCGTCTTAAAATTCCTCCGGCGCAGTGTGGACAGAAAACATTTGATGCGAAAACGCCGTTTTCAAATTCCTCCGGCGTAGTGTAGTAATTATTGCCTGGATTGCGTAACAATTTGTCGATGACGTAAAACGTTCCGCTTCAGTAAAATAACTAATGAATGGAACCTACCTCATCAGTCAACCCGAGTTCAAACATCATCTTTTGCTGTATTTGCCAAAATAAAACTCAAACTTTTAATTTTGTTTACACCCCGAAATCGAGCCCAGATATATTTAGACCGTCCACATGTTGCATGAAATGTAATGATGACGAAATAAAATGTTTGCCTGATATTGTTGTCATTGGCTTCGTCACGCGAGAGTTATTTTCACTTGTGCTGTACAAATATTAGCATCAGTGGAAAAAACGCAGTACGTGTGTAAAATAACATATCTATTGAGAAGGTCTGACGATACATGCATGTCAATGTCACAGTGTAGCCTACGTTGAGAGCAGTTTTTACCCCGATCGAGTGCGAAAAAGGGTCTTTAAACACGCTCACATTTCATTATATCGCAATGCGATCCGATCACGTTCGATACAAATTTAATGTATTGGTTGCGGAGAAGATGAAAGCAGGAAAGATACCTGAAGCGCAGGGGTTTTACAAAATTTGTTTTACGACAGTAACAGTTAATCCTTTTGCCATCACTTCATACCCAGACCGGGGGCATCCAGTTCACGAAACTCTACAAAACAACAGGTCAAATGTTGTGATAGCTAACATTGGAGTGCATTTGTCGCTTTTTTTCCAATAGGCAGTGTGAATGAAAAGGCAGGAAACCCCAAGTTAGGTGCGCGTGATATAAAGACGATTCAGAAAGTGGAATAACTTACCTTCAACCAAAATTTCCTTCGGCTAAAACCACTGGAATCAAGTGTTACGTAAGTGGTGTTGCGTTACAAACGATAATGGATATGGGCTAAGAAGACTGTGTGGGACCTGGGAGTGACCGGCCTGACTTATGCCATCGGTATAGCCTGCGTAGCAGTCTTTTCCGTTTCCTTTCAGGCAAGCAGGAGTCGCGCGAGGGCACGGGGACAGAGGTAACAAAAAAATTAGTGACAGGGGGGAGGGGCAGGTAAGGAAAGCTCCGGCATTTAGACAAGTCCAAATATTTACATCAGTTTACATAAGTTTAAGACTTAAAAACAGACCATGCTATTTTAGGTTAAACTCTCCAGGAGCCAATACAAAACCCACTTAGTGCAGAGGCCTTTTTGAGCATTTTGCTTCTGATTTAGTTTGGGCAAGAGACATAATCTCTTGGTTTAGTTTAAGGGTTCAAGCTTTTAAAAGGATGGTTTTTTTTTTCGTCGTGGTCCAGTTTAGAAAACTGAACTGGGTAAAAGTGTATTCACCTTCTCGCTTTGTGGCGAAGAAAGCATTTGTTTCTGTCACAGGCTTTTGTTTTTTTACGTTCAGTGGACATGCATGCATCCGGCCTTATTTTCAAGCACAGCCTGCGTGATACGTGTCTTCGCAATTCCCGGGGCGCACAATATTTGGGCTTGTCCAAATGCCGGAGCTTTCTTGGGCAATAAGCTGAAAACTCTAAACTCGTTATGTAAGCTACAGTCAAACCTGTACATAACGGTTACCCTTGGGACATGGCCAGGTGACCGCTGTACACGGGTTTCCTTTAAACTCCCCTGGAAGTCAATAAATAGCATTTTTATGTACAAATAATTACTCAATTAACGTTTCATTGACAATAACGAGTAACAGTAACGTAATAAACACGATAAAAAAGGCCCATAAAATGTCCGTGGTGTACTTTTAGGGAGGTGCAGTAAAAGTCTACTAAAAGCTAATGAACAACGTTTTTAAGTGGAAATCACTCAATTTACATTTATTGGCAACAATTTGAAACAGATAAGTACAGTACAATGTTATAATCAGGTAACTATTACGAAAGTGAAAACAGTGTGGTTACGGTTGTGTTGTTACAGTTAGAGTAACTATTGTTTGAAAGCGACGACACTTTAACGTCATCTGCCACAAGCATGTGTTGGACGTAGGCGATGACATGGATTAGTAGTTGTACTAATATTTGGATTTTTGTGAGACCCCTGCCTTGGTGGCTGCTATTTAACGAGCTGATGAATAAAGCTTGTCATTATTCGTTAATCGTGACCCAATTTCGTGACCGTTATATACAGGTAAAAGGTAATGAAATTGTGGATTCAGGAAGTCAAAGGGTGACCGCGTCCGTTATATACAGGTGACCGCTATATGCAGGTCAACTTAACAGTAAATATAAGGGACGATTTTTGGGAAGTTGTTCAGAGACCGTTATACACAGGGTGACCGCTATATACAGGGCCGTTATATACAAGTTTGACTGTAACAGGGCATCAGCTGTTATTTCTTTTATGGTTATTATTATTATCTTGCAGTGAGTCTATCATATTTCATTTCGTTGGTAGAAGGAGACAAAACTAAAAAGAACGTTTTTGTTAAGCGAGCCTTCAAAAAGAAAGAAAACCGTTGGCGGACCAAACGTTGGCTGTAGCGCTTCATCAGCGGGTGGGTGGCTGTTTCGTCAGTTGTCAAGTGAGCAATCTGTCAGATTGCGATCTTAGCATGTATGAATATCCCCCGATATCGAGAAATCGGTTTAACAGATAAAGGGTTTTTTTTCGGTGAGGCTTATTTCAGACCGCAAATTGCATTACTGAATTAAAATCCTCAAGACTGTAAACTATACAAACCGGAATGTCCTTCTTTTCTTTAATAGTGTTAATCAATTTTCAAAATCAAATTACAATTGTCATGATTGTTATAAATATTGATTAAGGCTATTTTTGTTCTAAACACTGATGATACACATGCAAATAAATCAAAAAATAAACAACAAATACAGCCTACAAATACACAGGAAAAACAAAACAAAACAAAATAAAAATCTAAAGCATGTGTGATAAGTAGGTAAAAAGTTAAAGCCAAGAATAATGGCTTTTCTACTCAAGGCCATCGAATTAACTCATTGAGTAACGTCTGCATACGAACCAAGTGGCCCATCAGGCCAGAGCTTATCCCGGTTTCCGTTGCATGAAGCGACTAGACGTATTTCTGCTCCCTCCAGGATGGGATGCTAATTCATCGCAGGGTTACCCCCAGCATTAAATTAGCCGGTACTCATTTATACACTTGGGTGGAGAGGGATCTGTGAGAGTTGAGGGTCTTGCCCAAGAACACTTAAGCAATAGACCACAAGTTTTCATGGTTTATAGGCTGATAAACCACGCGAGATGTTGGAAGAACACGAGAAGAATTCGTAAATCACGAGTCGCAGGCGA
Organism: Orbicella franksi; assembly: GCF_964199315.1. NCBI lineage: Eukaryota > Metazoa > Cnidaria > Anthozoa > Scleractinia > Merulinidae > Orbicella > Orbicella franksi. Next base: position 31,839,422 of record NC_138147.1, read on the forward strand.
GTGATTTACGAATTCTTCTCGTGTTCTTCCAACGTCCCAAGTGGTTTATCATCCTATAAACCATAGGAAATTGTGGTCTATTGCTTTTATATAATAATTCAGAAGACACGCGAAATTTCCATGAGTTTACTGGCACAATAAACCATAGCTGATTGGCCAATCAGGGCGCGCGCATTGATTTGATTATTATATAAAACACCGGCTAGGATATAACTTTTCCCACTTTTGAAAATGCGTAAGGAGCTTTTTTACGTGACGTTTCATTCTTGTTCCTGACAATCTAGAACCAGCCGGTTAAAAGCAGGATTTAGCCTTTATCTCAGATTAGACCAATTGAGTTGTGAAATCCACTGCCAGTTTCATTATGTCTGTTATCTTTTGCTAAATTTCATACTTACCTTTTTTCTTATACTGTATTTTCATATTAAGTAGACATGTACAATGTAAACTATAACATAACATTGTCAGGTTATAGAAACACCTGGTTAAAAACACCTGTGACAACACAATACACATAAATGTACGCCTTACGGACCTATCATATCAACTTACCGGAAAACAGCACCTTTCTGATCAAAAGTTGGGAGTCATTGCGTATCCAAGTGTGGTTTTCCCATAACAAAAACTGAGTGTAGTAAAGCCCCTAAATACGCTATCACCTTTACAAGGCCTGCCTTTATCGCAAATTGAGCCTACGGGAGGTTCGACTTTTGACAAAAAGACAGGAAATCTTTTTCGTTCAGTCGCGACTTGAAGACCGTCATTGGTCAACTTGTGGTGTATGCGAGACGAACGGCCGGGGGAAGTCCTCGGTTTTCTCCTCGGACCACATGACTAATGCGCTAAACCGCAGCGAAATATCGAGGCCCAGGAACTAGGCAACACAGTAGCACGTGTTGCATCTCTTTGCGACGTCAAAACATTTTCAACCTAACCCTAACCCGATACAGGGGCCCATGACCTATGGGCTCTTGGCCGATATTTATTTACCCTGGTCCCAGGAGTTTTCATTCTTTGTTTTTTTGTTTTTGTTTTTTGTTTTTTGTTTTCTTTTTGTTTTGTTTTTTTTGCTACTGAAAGAGAAAAGAGAAAGCCTCTAGGTTAGAACATTTTTAAGCATGATCCTCACTAGCGACGCAAGCATAAGCATAAGCATAAGAAATAAAGGATCCTTACTCCCTAGTGGAGACTAGCTTATGCTTAACTGTTTATGCTTGCTTCTTAAGTGAGGACCGGGCTTTAGAAATAATAGGAAAGGAAACCGTTTACAACGAACATTAGCAATTGATAGAACTGACTGCATGAACTATCTGTTCTTTTCTTGCGACGCACACTTCAAATTACCAAATGATCGTTTATTAGGAAAGAAAAACTAGCAAATGAGACAAAGCTAATGGGATATATACATAAGTCAGTTTGTGATCAATGGATAGCGGGATTCTTCAGAGAGAAAATTGTATGAAAAAAATTGAGATCTTCTATCGTATATGCAAACACTACATTGAGCCCCCTTTTTGGGGGGTGGGGCGGGAGAGATGGGGGTTATAAAATCTCCCGTCTGTCTCCCGTCTGGTCGCAGTTTCGTAAAGCTCAACCGTGACTGCCTTGAGTAATTACACTTAGTACGTTAAGTGCACAAAGCAAAACTTTTGATCTAGAACATCCGAATTCGCTAATTAGCATATTAAAAGTGTCTTTCAATTTACAGACCACTCAAAACGACTGGAGTAACACTGAGTTCGATCAAGGCAGAATTTTCTGGGGTATTTAAATTAACGTCTTGAAACTGTTGTATGTAGTGTCAATTCTCAACAAGAGAAATTTCTCGACTATAAACAAATTTTCAAGAGATGAAAATTTTTCCAAGTAGATGATGCAGAAGCTTTCTCATGCCATGATTCCTTTCCTTCACTGATGTAATTTTCAGAACATTCGTGATCTTTCTATTTCGTCTAAGTCCCTGTTTAAACGCCTTGCTGCTTTCTGGAATCTACTCCAGACGAAATGGTTCGACAAATTTCCCAAAGCGTTGGCGGAGCCACCGCAAACCCACGCACTTGATCTATCAAGGTTAATCAGATACGAGTTCAGTGTTTAATAGCAACATGATACATATATTAAACAAAATGGTTCCAGCTTCCAAGAATAGTTGGTCCTATTTACTAGCTATTATGAATTCAACGTGATGCAGTGAAAGAGAAACAGCCGTGAAACTTCATTAAACTATTAGGTGAAAGTTTTAGTAAAAGTTTGGCCAATTCGCCCGCAGTTCTTTTCCGATCGAGAGGTTGTTTTTGCGGTAATGATACAAACAACGCCAGAATAAGAAGTCAATTGTTCTACTTCATTAGTTTCCTGCCCTGTGGCACTGCGAATAAAAAATAACTCTGAAGCTATTGGCTAGATTAAGTGTGACTCGCAAAACTTGTTTTGCTGTGTGCAGTGTTCTTCTTTGTTTCATTGAGCGACGGAAGAGCTCTTGTTCCTATGCAAAGAGTTCTTTAATTTAATTGGTTCTCGGTCTCTTCACTGAGTTCAATTTACCACGGTCTATAAATAGTAATATAAATATCCCTGCAAGTTGTAAACCGAACGTGCGGTGGTACGCGTTTTTGACCAGTCTTCCTTTTGAACGTTGATATTGCCAAGTCTGCAAGCCGAGGAAACAACTGACACAAGGCCAGAGACATTGTCGAAGTTAAGATTTGAGGCTCAAGGTAGGAAAATGCGGCATGGAAAAAAGGACGTATGAGATAGTCATTGTAATCGTCTGTGAGACAACAAGGAATATTTCAGTCGTACTTGTTGAATATGTATCATTAGCTTAGATAGACTTAGACGCTACCTTCCCGGCTTACAACGGTATGCTTAGCATTTTGTCTATTTTAATGGAAAAATTCAAGCTAGTCCGCCCAACTTGTTTGTTTTGACGGCTCTGACTGGGTTCACGGTGACGGAACTCTGATACCACGATCGTCAGTCCCTTAATCACCGCCGCTAGTTTGAAGCCTTCAAGACTATAATACCTGGGGGGACTCCCACATAAAAAGAACGGGGGTGCTCTTCGGAAATTTTGCAAAGAATCCCTGAGAGGTACCAAGATCCTGTTTTGTGGGCGTGGCTTGAAATTTTTTCACCGCTAAGAAGTACCAATTCTGAAACAACACATTGACTGAAACTTTCATGCATAAACTGCTCGCTGATTAGCTGAAAATCTTTCGCTTATGCTTATGCGTATGCTTATTGCAACATGCCGGCGCCCTCACTGGACATAACAGCGACATAATCATAAGAAGAACGCAAGGTTTTGATATTCTTATGGTTATACTTATTTCGCAGCCGTTCTCACTAGCGCATAAGCTTCCTTTATGCTTATATTATGCTTGCGTCGCTAGTGTGAACCGGAATTAAGAGGTATCAAAACCGCTTTCTTTAGCCCCTGAAAGGTACGACGAGCACCCCCGTCATTTTTATATTGAAGTCCCCCCTTCCCCCCTCCCCCTAGGTTTAATGTCGATAATACTCGAATAAAATCTATTTTTGGTGTATTTTCAATCACATCTGGAACATGCGCACAAATACATGCGTGTATGGTAGTCGACAATCAAAGCTGTTTAACTGGTTTTTGGTGGAAAATTTATTGTGAATTAAGTCTGCTTGGTAAGTTCTCAGGGCTGTTTGCAGTATTACATTAAATTCTATATTAAAAGTTTATTGCGATCTTCAAAGTAAAGTAAAGGAAAGTAAAGACTTAATTTAAAGAGGGTTTACACTAAATATCCAAAGCTTATAAACTCGTGGCATTCTATAATACTCATATTACAATTTCGATGGCACTAAGAATTAAAATTGAATAGCAAATACTATGTAATAAAAATATAAGATATAACTCTGATATAATAGCCGAAATCTAAACTCATCATTGTTATTAAAAAACGGAATGAAGAGCCTGCTCTTGACTAAAAAGTTCATTCCACATTGCGTATTCGAAACTAATGAGCGAGTCCCTTTGTCTTATACAGTGATAAACTGTTCCACGCTTTGAGTACGTGTCGTGGTGGTAAAAGTTCTTCCACCTTCGGTCTGGCGATTAAATCTAGGGGGAAATTAAGTTAACATTAGCATATCTAATCTGTGATTAATTTCAACTATTTTTTCCATTCTGGCCTTCAACTCCGAAACAAACAGTGCCTCATAGAGTTTCTGTACAAAAGGCTCTTCACTTCTTTTCAGGCATTGGGCCACGTGGGGTGAGCGTTGTACAATTCTGCTTTGATTCGTGACTGAAAAACTCAAGTTTAAGTACCGTTCCCAAGTGTGTGACACATATGCAAATTGATTTCCTTCTGAAGGGTGTCCCAAAACAGCACTGAACTAGAAATGGCAAACTTTTTCAAAACAGGGCGAGTTTCAATTACCTTCCCGATTGATGTCAGTCTTGCCCATCTTTGTATACACTACACTATAATGGGTTCTCGCCTGCATGTGAGCTTTTCACTGGTTTGCCCAGCAGCGACAGCCTGTTTACTTTGGTTCACCAGAAAATAAAGTGATGAGTTAAGGCAGAGACCAGTTATTACTCGTTCCGTCTAAACTACGTGCAAGACCCTCCGTAAAAGCCACATTCCGTTTGCTTGGGGTGTCTCTTTAAGTTGCTCAGGTATGAGCTGTTAAATCTTCGGCGATTGCTCAGCTATCAAATAAAATTTCAGCTCAGCTTTAAGAAGATTTTGCACACTTTCAGATCTCAGCAATCACTAAAAAAATAGCAATCAGTAGAACCCCATTCAGACCCTTTGCTCACAAAGCTCGCTTTACTCAAACACTTCTGCCGGAATCACGCAGCTCAATTTCAGCAAGAGAATGCTCCTCTACAGATCTATTTCTGTCGCGGTGAAACGTGTTCGTTTGGGTCCAACAAACATTTGCACGTGCTCACTAGCTGCAAAATAAAGAAGCCTTCGTGGCGCAGTAAATTAATAACAAAATAGTCTTCGTGGTGTAGATTCCAAGTTAGTCACGTACAAGTCAACTCGAAATGGTCGGCACGATTTCCAAAAATACTTTAGACAACAAAGCATGCAGTTTTCCTATCTGAACGTGACCCAAATAACTGCAATGAAATTTTGGAATTTTTCCACCAGCGTTTTATGACGATTTTAGAAACGAATAGAAACATTTTATCACGATGGAAAGAAATGATATCTTAGCACACCCTCTCTGCTAAGGATAGTATAACTTAGGAAGGAAATTCTGCAAATATACCCCTCTCCCAATGCATCGCTCGTTCAATGTCACAAAAAAACTCACCCTCCTCTGGGCATGATATGAGAGTGTTTCTGAATGTACAATTGTATGTCGGTCGTTTGTTGTTAATATCCGGAGGGGGTTATTCCCAGAACATTTGGGTAAAGATGTGGGGCTTCTTGAAACCTTTATCTATTTCATACCAAAATGTTTGCTTTTCAAATTTCTACCCTATTGCCACGGACCCGAAACAAAACTCAATAGCCTGTTTCAGAGCAAACACTCACCTGTCAATTCTTCGGTTTGCATAAACATTGAGAAGGACATCAATTTGGAAATGTTAATTAGATAACGCTTCCCAGAAAGCGAATTACAACAGCGATAAAAGTATTTTTCCCAGAACTATCCCTAACTGCGGACAAGAATGAACACACCACAACCTCTTTCAGACCAAAAAGCAAGCCTAAACGGCTCACAAATGACACCCTTTAGTGCTGCGTATTCCACTGTAGCTTAAGGTAGTAGCGCCCCCCCCCCCCTCCCTACCGCTAATCCACCACTCCCATCACCTCTTCCCAGGGTTCACATGTTACGTGCTCCAGCAAAATTCAAGACTAAATCCGGCTACAATCACTAGTTCTATTTCGAGCTATGCAAACATGACAGAGTCTTAACATTTTTGTAAATAAGATCGCTTTGGATCGGAAATGGTACCGGAGAAAGCCTCTTAAATAAACTTCAAAGACCACCCTTGCATGGATTAATACTTTATAATACTGCTCAACACTTTGTCTGAGCCAAGATAACAACTATTGTGTAAAGTTGTTACAGAGGCCTAATGTAGTTTACTGTCATCTGATCAAAAAACTTTGCGCGCATCCTTCTCGATGATAATTAAGGACGTGAGTCTATTAAACAAATCGATCCCTATCTTTGGACCAATTTCATTAATCATACGACGGCACGCTTGGTTAAATATGTGTCCGTATGTGTTCGTGTAATGACCTGGCAACAACCGCAGCTTCCGGTCACCAAGCACGTGTCTCCGGTAGCCGGTCCGAGGGCCTTCACGTTGACAAATAGATGATTTGTCTCGCTCGAGAAGAAGAACGAAACACTAGAGGCAACAGCGATGGACATCAGTTTGTTTTTAGACATATACGGTTTCCATCTCTTGAAATCTTTTCAAAACTGCGATCTGTAATAGCCCTCAAAAATGCGCACAATGTAAAGAATGCCTTTTTTTACGATCGGACTTTGTTATCACCCCCTACTCTTTTCTTCGAGTCACAATTATGAACACCCGTATTCCCGCCAGAATGTTTTAGATTTTTTTGTCATCCATAAGGTGACGAGAATTAACTCATGATCAGAACTTAATTCTCGATTCTGGAGAATCCGACCGGATGATCTTGACTGAATCAACTATCAACTGCTAAACTAACATCGAAGCAAATGTAACATTTAGAGCTTTAACTGACAAATGGGAGAACTTTATGTCTTTGTGCAAATGAAATTCACGCTTCACTAGTATAATCCGTCGTGACTTTGGCCTTGAAGGAAGTATAACTCTGCAGATGAGCTCTTAGTACCACACAATAAAACTCTTTAATCATAAAGTAGGCTAGGCTATTTTCATGGCAAAAACTTCGCTCTTGCAACAATCGAGAGCTATACACTTACGTAAGTCCGACACTTATAAAAATAACTTACGATCTGTGAGTCCTAACTATTTTATTTTTTTGTCTCATTGTTCATGAGGAATTTGTCGCCAAAAAGACTATTGTAATCAACTGTTTTGAGACAACAAGGCTTATTCCTTATCGTGACCAAACGTGCAGATGCATAAATTGAAACAAGTAAACACTCAGTGATTTGGCGCCTTTATTAGTGTTACTGGAGGTTTCGAGACGGTCCTTAGCCAGTTCTTTTGAAAAGCTATCCGTCTCACGAGATACTGTGGTTTCCAGTTTAGTAAGGAGCTTAAGTAGCCACAACGGCGACGCTGAGGACAACGTCGATTAAAAAATAAAATTTGTATTTTACCTTTACGAATCTCGCGGTACTCTAAAGTCATTTACTTTGTTTATCACTGTCACTGTCAAAACCGACTAACACAAGACTAAATCTGGAACACAGCGATAAATTTGAAACTGTCTGAGAAATTTAAAAAAAATTAGCCGTTGTGGGTCATTGCAGGCTGCTGTTTTGCAGAGGACGGTCAAGAAATGTATCAAGAATTATATTAAGCCGACAAGCACAGCCATTGTCCTGCTCATTGAAACTTTTGTTTAGCGACGTTCCCATTGCCGTTGCCGTTGTGGCTTTCTTAAACTCCCTAGTGTAGGCGTATGATATGTTGAAAGGCGGGTAATCAGAAAACAACTTCCTTTGCTTGTAAACCCATTTCTTTAAGTTGTAGCCATGCAGACGTTTTTTCGCGATTAGTGTTCATTCCGGCATAACGGTGTGGTCAACGAAGCAACGCCGAAAATCAGAAACAACTTCCTTTGTTGCTTACACTTTCCTTTAAATTGTGGCCGGGCGTTTTTTCTCGATCAGTATTCTTCATAACTGCAAGGCAACGCAACGCCGGCCGAACTGAGCAATTATCAGTGTCGCAAACTTACAATGGGTCGCCACTATAATATCACAGATCCCGTGGAGGTGGAATTTGTGTCGCAGGTTTTACTTGGTAAAGTACTGAACATATTAACTACTAATTGTAGATACGTATAAGCTAGTGCTTCGAAAGACAAGAACAAAAACGTTTTAGTCGTTTTTTCGCGTTCGAGCACGTGACTTTTGCAAGCCATATATATGTTCGTCTCGTGTACAGTATTCCTGACCGGTAAGGCCTGTTTCATGCTTGCGACATACATGTAACTACATTAGACACCGTCACACATTAAACGAGGCTCAAATTGGTCTTGTATGTAAAACTTTGGATCTACCAAGTTGTTAAACTGAACGTTAGCGTTACAGTTGAATCCACCAATAAACATAAAGTTTATCGGCGAAGAAAAAAATTGATTCGGCTTCAAGATGCTAGAGAAACATATCGAGCATATACACATGGATGCCAAATTCTTAGGGAAGACTAAATTAAAAGTTCTTGATTTAGTTAAAAAAGATATATCAGTAGAATAATTTAAAGGATGTTAATTCGACTGAAGCAGTTGTTGATCAGTTATCTGCCTTCAGAAGAAGTAGTTTCTCCCGAAGTTCCGTCATTTTGAAAACTTGAGAGCGAAATGCGGTCACTGGATGTGTCGCTATTGCAAACCAGTCACATTGAGATCACTTTTCTAAACTTTAATTTCGGATATGCGGTATTTCTTAAATGCTTGCCCTCCGTTTTCAAACTCTACTGACAAACGGTATCCCCCGTGGAATTTAAAGAGATTTTAAAATGATCACTTTTTCCCTGTATTACTAGTTTGACAGTACACTGCGCAATAAAGGTTCAGTAATACGAATTTCTGTTCGGCAATATTAGTAGCCGGTACCCGGCTTACCAATTCAAACGATTATAACAAATACCAAGGACACGTACTGTGTTAATTCTACTATGATTGCCTTTCACAATTGGCAAGAAGATATAAATTAAGTTGACGGAATTTTCTTACAAACCAAAGTTGTATATATTCTCTCTTTCCACCCACGCGAGTCTTTATAATATCACGGTTGCTGGAATAAGTTGCGCCGCTTACTCAACTGAGAAAGGGGGAATCAACCCCCCCCCTCCCCCCCCCCCAAAAGACTTCTTGCATGGAACTGGGAAATAAACTGATCTAATGCAAGAAACAGCTCATCTCGTATGTAAATATAGTGTACACTTAAGCTACTTCCTCAAGTACCAATTCAGGTTTCTGTGCTAAATCTAGAAGCGAAGAGGGTTGCTACCTTCAGAACTTTCCGTTAGGCGGCTCATTTACGTAGCTAGCGTTTGACGCAAGTTTAACCGCAATGCGCAAAACCACCCTCTTAATTGATTGTATTGTCGCATGGTTCGTACCTACTCAGGCTGCGGTTGAGCGAGTTGTGAGCGGCCAGACATACAATAGTCTACGTGCCCACGATCGAAAGTTGCCATATATTTTTAATTCGGCTGTATTCATTAACTTAGTTACTAATATAATATATATATACTAATTAGCCAATGAGACAAAAATTGATTACCTAAACGAGCTTTCTGTGACCTAAACGAAAAAAAGCTGACGTTGGATGGGTACGCTTTTAAGGCTACGATCACGCACACACCGTGAAGCCACACACAAATGTATTAGATTCAATACTTTATATTTCTAATCGGCAGTTGAATCCCGCTATTTCGAACTCTCAGGGAAACGGAAAATAGTTCGAAATAGCGAGAGTTCGAAATAGACCATAGTCAATGACTGAAAAGCAAATTCAAGAGAAATGGTTTTGAGTTCTAAATAACGGGGAATTTGAAACAACCGAGTTTAAATTAGTGGAGTCCAACTGTATTCGCAGCTGCACTGTTTTAAACAAGTGAACACTCTATTTAAATATTTGAAATCGTTGTCTGCACGAAGTTTTCAAAAAATTAATTCCAAACCTGTAATTTAAAAAGGGAGGTTGTGCTTTACTCAAATACTTAAAACCAGCATAGCTAAAACTCGAAGGATCTTGGCCGCGGTATCCGATAAATTTTGAAAAGTGCTTCCAAAAGGCATCGTGAAGGTCTCTTTTCAATCACCCCTTTCCGCCTTCCGAAAATTCGATTTCTGATAAATTCTGTTTCAGACATTTAGGTATTTTACGGATAAAATATCTAAGGAATGATGATATGTACCTGGGTAACACAGAAAGGAAAACAGTTTGAACTTCAAACTAGAAGGTCTGGAAGAAATGTCATTTAAATAAATTGAAATAAGCCAAAACTATGTAAGGGCGCCTCAGCTTTTTATTTATAATTATCTTTCTATGGACTAGAAAAGGCAACACATGAAGATTTATCGTGTTTAGTTTGCAAGGATAAATACGGATGCTGTCTCGACAAAATTAAAATTATCATCGTCATTAAAGAGACTAGTTCTCGAAATATCTTTGCACGTGCTGCAGACCTATGTACGTGCGATGAGCACGAGCTTTCTTGGAAAGGTTCCGAGTGAATGTGGAGCCTGTCAGCATTTCTGTTTTTCTTGTAATTAGGAAGATGTGCGCGTTCATGATCATGAAGTGATTTCTCCCATTTTTTCGGTTGCATTGGAGGTAAGACTTAGTCTTCAAATTACAAACAGCAGTGACTAAGAAATGCACCATGCCAATTTCTTAAAACACGACTTTTCAACTCGAGGAATAAAATGAAGCATTAAGTAATCATTCTTAATATACATTTTGGTTGGAACTTCGTGACTTCTGAACGAATCAATGATTTCTGAAGTGTACAAAAACAATGGTTGAAGAAACTGGAAACTTAACTCTGCTAATTATGTTCCAGACATAAAAATTTGACCTCATGCAGTACATCAAAAACAAGACAGGAAAATATGTAAAATATTATCACGAGAACCTCTAAGATCGCTACTTTCACATCAAAAAGTTAGCTACGGATAAAAAAAAAATTTAAGGCGAACGTATGAAAGGGAAAATGACCTATTTCTGATTTAAAACGGATTAACATGTATAGAACGTTACTTTAAAATGTTCATAGTGTTTTAAACAGCGTTATTTGAATCACTTTGTGTCAATAAGGTTATCTTTGTAAAGTGATCTTAATTTGGAAACAGTTCGTCAAGTTTTCGACTAATTGTAGATGAAAGTCCAAGTAAAAAGGTCAACCTTGGACTTTGCCTGTAACTATATTCTTTAGATTCATTTCTCAACGAAACTCGTAGGCTCCAAAAATCGCATTTTGCATACGCCGGACTTCAGTTTTTGTTAGCCTAACTCGTTAAGAAAAAGCTTGCAGAGCAACAGACAGAGCTAGATGCATCACATTTCAGTTGGCCTTCAAACCTAGGCCTTTAACGGGACATACTTGATTTCCTTGAAGTTTTTCTGATATTACAATCTGTTTTGCTTATCAAAAAGACTGGTCTCCTGGGTAGAGGCAGAGAAAAATCAGTGTATGAAAGAAACAAACGCCATGAAATACCGGTTGCCGGTTAGTGGCATTTGCACTTTTAGGCCACGTCAGAGCTGAACAATCAATGCAGTATGAGTAGAACATCACTTTTTCGGACATTTCCCTTTTCACAGTGACCTTCACCACTAAACCGCAAACCAATATTTGAATCTGGTCCATAACAGGATGAAAAACGAGTACATTTTGCCCTCAAATTGACAGCACTTACAATAAATTGTTTGGCACTTTTGTTTGGCACTTAGCTTTTGCACAAGGGTGCCAACAAAGTCGAGATTTCCTTGTTGCTCCATCTGTTTCGCTAAGTCATTTTTCTTACAGCCGGGTTGGCATGCAATCTATAATAATCAAACGGAAAAATTATTTTGATGAAAATTACCTCCGGTCAACACTTTACTTCAACTTTCTGTAATTCCTAACATTTAATTACTAACATTTCTCTTCTAGAATTAACCCTGTAAACTGAATGTACGTGCTCATTTTTCTCCCAGACTGATTCACTTAACAATATAACACGTATATAAAAAATATTTAGCTTTGAACTGCTAAGAGCAGGTCTTTGTCTTTAATAATCCGAGATTGTCTGTCTGTGTGGCTTAAGATTGCCTTTAATTCGTGCTATATTTAGATTCTCGCTTCATCTAATCTAAGAAGGTCACGAGGTTTGCTTTGGATACTGTGTTTAAATTTCTATATTGCATCAATAAAATCGTATTTATATAAGTTTACTTTCAAGCTTACTTGCTGTGATTTTTTGATAACGGCAAGAAAAGAAATTAAAACTCATTGTTCCAACTATTTGAAATATTCATGAGAGAAACCGAATATTCTGCATCCAAAAATGCGCTCAGAAATACATCTTTTCACCCCCCAAGATAACAGAGAGCTTTATGTAATCTTAAAATGTTAGTTCCACCGGTGCAACATATATTGTTTAGACTGATAATTTCCCAGCATGAACTCTAGTTTACTTTGTCATACCAACATGACATTGCATTTCTTTGCAGAACATAACAAAGCATTTTATTTCAGTGTACGTGAGCTCTCTAAGGTCTTCAGTTGTGTTTACAATCGATTCTACAGCCATGCATGTTGAATAATCTTTGTTTACGTGATCTCGACCTCCCAACACGTGGACGCGGAAAAATTGCATCGCGTGACCTGACCTTTGAGACTAAGTAGTTAATTAGCTCTCAGATCATGGTAGCCGTGGTCTATGACTGTGTGCGGAATCTAGCGGTTTTTGAGGTGTAATATCTGCAGAAGACAAAATTTCTTCACGAATTCTGCAGAATTAAATGCAGTTATTATGTAATAATTGATCAACTTGTATAGCTGGCTTCTTAAAAATATTCACAAGAGCAGATGAAAAACTCGCTCAAGGAAATAGAATTTGGACCCTCAAAACGCGATTTCGACATCCCTTCGTGTCCTAACATAATATAAAGTACAAAAGCAAATATTAGCTTTTCGAGAACGGCTGTTATCTCCATGGCATTACGCGACAAACAAACACAGTTCGACAAAAATAAATTACAACGAGACTGTCTACGGAATATGCTGATGTACTTCTGTTGTTTCGTGAAGTGGAACAAAAACGTGACTGCATGCCAAGAAACACTGTTTATTTCAAGGTTGGGTTACACTTCTTGTCAATGGGGGAGCTATGAAAAATACTGTAGTTGTGCAATCTGATGTATTACAAGCTGGTGCATCTCGTTACAACCGCCTATTTCTATGTAGATTCGATAAACCCTCACTCTAGGGCCCGCCAAACACGTGGGCGTTGAAAAAGTCATTAATAATCACAGCGCCGTGATTCATTTAAATCAATGAGATTTCACGCTATGCGGACTTGAGTTTCTAATTTTATCCTCGGCCGAGACGTACAGCGACACGCGTGTAAACATGCGGAGAACGTCATGTTTGTCACGTAGTCTTCGTCTATATAAGCATCTCTAACATAGTTTCTTGTCTGTGGGCTGTCGTCTCGCGAAGTGCAGACCTGAGAGCGCGATCTGGTGAAGAACAGAACAGAGAAAATCCGGTTCTCCTTGCAATCAAGGTACGCTTGCTGAATTCTAATTCAAACACCGCAGATTGTGATACTTTTTGAAAACTTTTTGGCGTGACGAGTAAAGTTTTCCCAGTTTGCTGTTTGACCTCAAATGGGTTCTCGAGGCATTCGCAAAGCTGTACTTCGAACCGGCGAACGGCGAGCCTTTAGGTAGTTAACATTTTTTCTCTGGGGTAACATCTTGATGTTTCGTGTAAGCTCTGGGGGTTATCGTGCAATCGTGGAGTTCATAAGTTGAAATAACAATGTTATAGCGGCTATTTTTTTTGGAGTAGTTCTTGTACATAGTGCCGTTCAAGAGCTCTGTTAACGCCCATCGCAACAGTGCGAATCAAAGAAATTTTTGCATTCAAGATAATTCCGGGAAATTGAAGCAGGACAAATTTCGCGAGAAATTTTTACAAGTCTTTTGATCTTTCCAATCCACAACTTTTTGGCTTGTAAATAAGACTAGCTGAAGTTAATTAGACCTCGAATGTTTACACATATCGTTATTATTGCTTGCAATGTTTAAATAGCTCAAAAACCCAGAACTTTCATTAAGCATGATCAGGATTTCAAAGAAACAGAATACTCCAATTCTTCTTGCTCATTTTTCAGCTCACTTTTATCCAGTGTCTGTCTTCGATAATATAGTTAATTGTCGAACTTCAATATCTCATATCAAGTCAGTTTTGGTTTCTTTTAAAAGGGAAGTATACACGTTGTTTCAAATTTATTGCAAAGAGGAAGCAAACAAAAAGTTGTAGTTCTATAGAGCTTTAAAAAGTTCAAGAGTTTATGCATTTTTACTAAATTTCGGGGAGTTTGAAAGGAACCGATCCTAACCTGCTTATAATGACCGGCCCTTAGTGTGGCGCTTGCAAAATATAGAGTGCTTGATTTAATCTCCTGTCCTATTCAGCGAGCAGCTATGTTTTCTCAGTTGTACTTTGGCAACATAGTTATCTCTCTTGAAAGTTTAATTCTTGCAGACTACATGTGTCGTGGAGTACAGATATTGACGGTGTTTTCACTCACTTCACAACGAGTTCTTTAACCTAACACGTGAACCTAACCCATGTGCAGTACTAATACATGCGTGAGGCTTTGGTAACGGTTGATAGTGAAAGGTTTACCCAGAAAAATTGAACACGGTCTCAGGCATGTTGTGCCTGATCTATTAAGCCTGGTGCGTCCCTGTTGTAACTTGTAAATAAGAGCTGTTTTCCCCTGATTTTTCTCCAAAATTGGATGTCTCTGTTTGAAAGCCGCGACTTTAAAGAAATAGATAACATGTGACTTAAATTTCTGTTACATGCATGTTAAGATAATAGAAATTGTGTGACTAGCACAAAGTCCGGAAAGGCAAATTAAGTATTTGGAACAAATCCTCTTTGAGATGGCGATGATAAACGCAACGTGACTTTTGTCCAAAATACAGGCTTTGTTTTATCTGAAAAAAATTCCATAAGCCGGTCAAGCTATGATTGGCCTTGATGCTACGAATTTGATTGGCTAAAAAGTGGATTTTGTTCTTTTCTGTCCTTTCCACGTGCTCGTTTAGCGTTAACCACGTGCACGTGTTTATGTTTATGTATGAATGCTAAGGTCAAGAGCCTTGAGCGAATTCAAATCGACTAACGTGAAATCCAAGGCGGCTCATGTAAGCTAGCCATAATGTAACCTAAATATAAAACGGTTTATCTTTGAAGTCTGATCTTTTTCGAGCTGTATTTATAAGTATATCAACTTCCAATTTGGGAAGGTTGGGAATTCAGTCGAATCAGGTACGGTCCGTTTCATATGGCCTGAAACTTTATAGTCATGATATCGCCTGCGTCGAATTGGAAAACAGTTTTTTAAAAATAGTTTAAGGTCAAGATCGCGCTCATTCGGCCCGTCTGCTGATTAAAATGGAAAGTGGCGACTAAATATAACTCAGTAACAAAGTTCAGTTTGATAAACATTTTGACTCTGACCTGAGAAAGACCGTATGATGATAAAAATATAAAACAAGCAAAATTATGTGCGAAGTTCTCCCTATTAAAGGGGCTTAGTCGTGTATAATACACTTTTTGGCATTTCCACAAGAAACGGGAAAAGTAAATAAAGAGCTTTAACGAAAAAAAAAAAAAAATAAAATAAAACAAAAATTGCAAAAATAAAATTTTCAACCTCGAGAAAATTCGGTCGGTAAAAAGAAACGAGACTTATTCAGTTGAACTGAACAAGTCTCGCTTTTTTTGAACGCGTCGTCACGTACTGACCTGTCAAAGTCTGTTTGCGGCTTTTTGAAGAAGATTGAAGTATCGATTTCTAAAAAAAGGCCATTTGACGCATTAACACCCGCTGGGCAGGTCAATCAACTCAATAAACTTCACTTGACACCCGCTGGTGAGCTAACGAGGAAACCGGCGTAAACCTGTGGGGTTTTGTTGATGTTCAGAGTAGGTAGCCGAATATTTAAGGTTATTTAAAAACTTCGAACACGTGTAACTAATCAATTACTACTCGTCTTTTTCAGAATTCTTCAAAGATGATTTTGGAAATCGCCCTAGTTTGCTCCTGTGTTATGCTCATCATATTCCTGATCCAACGTGCTCGTGGACAGAAAGCGTTATCTCTCGCACCTGGCCCCAGTCCTTACCCGCTGATCGGCAACATGCTTCGTCTGGCGGGAAAACCTGGTCACCAGGCAATGACTGAGCTCGCTGAGGAGTATGGGAAAATCTTCACGCTCTACCTACCCGGCGGTCAGCGATGTGTCGTAATTAATTCAATAGATCTGGCGCGGGAGGCGCTGCTCACCAAGCGAGACGATTTTTCAGGAAGGCCTTCAACCTTCATCAGCGGTTATCTGTCTCGCGGAGGCAAAGACATAATTTGCGCCGACTTCACGCAAACCATGATTCTTCTACGAAAGATCGCACACTCTGCACTGCGCATGTACGGAAGTGGCTTGCAGCACCTGGAGGGGCTGATCTGTAGCGAAGTTAGCCAATTAGCGAAACGAATCTCCGCGCACGAAGGCAAACCTCTTGACCCCAAGAACGACCTTCAACTAACAGTTTTGAACGTCATCTGCGCTGTTGTTTATGGTGAAAGCTATGATATCGAAGACGAAGAATTTCAGCGCATAATCGAGTACAATGATGATTTTATCAGGCTATTTGGAAGCTATCACATTTTAGACTTGCTTCCGTGGCTGCGATTTCTCCCCTTGGAAGACGTGAAAACTCTCCGCAAATCAAGAGCCATCAGAGATGACATCCTGGGTACTAAATACCGGGAGCACAAGAAGAGATTCGAAGAGGATAACGCGAACAATAACTTCGAGATGGAGGATTTGACCGATGCGCTGTTGAAGGCTTACCACGAAGCCAAGGAAGAAGATGGAAAAGTCGAGCAGCTGTTGACTGAAGATCACATTGTGATGACTATGAACGATGTTTTTAATGCTGGCCTCGAGACAACGGCCACCACCCTGCGATGGCTTTTTGCCTACATGGCCCACTACCCAGAGGTCCAAGCGCGCCTTCATGCTGAGCTGGATGATGTCATCGGCTGTGGCCGCATGCCGTGCTTGAAAGATCGCGGGAACTTGCCATATTTGGAGTCCACCATTGCCGAGGTCCTCCGCATTGCAGCCACCGTGCCTCTGTCGCTTCCTCATAAAGCAACTTGCGACACGACACTTGGAGGCTATGATGTGCCAAAGGACACCATGCTGATTACAAACGTGTGGGCTATGCATCACGACAAAGACGAATGGGAGAAGCCAGAAGTGTTTAACCCCGAGAGGTTCTTGGACAAAGAAGGGAAGTTTGGCAGCTCAGAAAGAAAAGTTTCTGCCGCTGGAGTTCGTAGCTATCTGCCTTTCAGCGCTGGAAGGCGTGGTTGCCTGGGCGAGTCGCTGGCTAAGACCGAGATGTTTTTAATCGTTTCCAGGTTCCTACATCAATTCAAAATTGAAAATCCTCCTGATAAACCGCTTCCTGATCTGACAGGCCGTGTGGGCGTTGTTTTAATGCCTGGACCCTTCGAAGTTTGCATCAAAGAGAGATTTTAAACAAGGAACATAAACAATGTAGATAGCTTTTTTCGAGAACTGATTTTCTTTTTATCAGGACAGAGAATAATATACTGAATAAATTGAATCCTAACCCATATCCTGGAAACTAACTGAAGGAACTGATCATAACAAGGGACAATATATTAGTATTTAACAGATTTCAACAGTAACTCGATAAGAAAAATAAATTCGAGAAACCCACCCTCTGAATTAAAATGGAATAGTTCGCCACTGATACCTCAAATATTGATCGTTTTTCGTTTCAAATGAAGTACGTAGTCCTAGGTCAAAAAGGAATTGAACTTAGATGAAATCGATCCTCCATGAGGAGCAAGACGTAGTTCACATTTTGGGAATCATAGCTCCGTTTTAAATTCATTTTTTCTGTAAATCTTTTAATTGAAACGCAAAGCTTAGGTTGAAACAAATTTAAAAACATTTGAGCGGATCTGTTAAAATTAAATGCATTGTATATACGCTATCAAACACTTGTATATCTCCAATCAAAAGGTCGCAGTAAAATCCCTGACATTTTGAAGCTTTTAGGGTACCGTGGAGTAGACTCAAATGAATTCAGTTTATACGCTTAAAATACAGTTTATGAATATGTATTTTATATTTACAACTGTACAGTAACAGAAAACGCTGCTGAGATATACGAATGTTATTTAGTCATAATATTAGTTCATAAAAGTAAACAAAAAAAACAAACAAACAAAACAGTTCCAATAGTTCATATCAATAAAAACTATTCTTGTGAAACTATCTACATTTTGCATATCTTGCTTTTTCAGGGCCTGTTTTCTAGTCTCCACTTCCAAATTTAATGCCGTTGCGCAGTCGTATGTTTTTATTCAAAATTTCACGTTTACTCAAAATCTTGGGTTTGTTAAAAGTTTAACTCCATCTAGTTTTGCGTGGCTTCCTTCACGGGCTGCAAAGTTTTACTTGAGACAAATGCGCATGCGTACTTTTCATTGTATTAATAACGTCTCCCACAAGGATAATACCAGCATTTACAACTGTTATAAATATTGTTTACCCTCGCAAGTGGTACTGTCTTGTGATGACTGTCCTGGCGTGACTTCGCCGTCGCGTAAATCTCGTTACGTACGTGAGTTACAGGCTGTCTGAAGCATTTTGCTTTTGCGCTATAAAATACATTAGTTGCATATTATACATTAGTTGCATATTATTTGGGAGGCCGAAACTCAAGATCAGTCGATCACATAGATCTCCTTTCCCCTTCGAGGCGGCAAAAATCAGAAGAGAGAACTTCCCTTTCATTGTTCGCCCGGGTTAGACCGGCAAAACGGCAAAGTACATATCGGAACGTTTTTGTCGCGTGCTCAGATCAACACATCGAATCCCTGCTTCGCGGAAAATAGAGCAACTATTTTGCCGTCAACGTCGCTTGAGTTGCTTGGATTAAATTTAATCAATTCATTGTTTTACACTTTGAAAGCCGATATAAAAAAAAGCGTTTGTAATTTAAAAGTTGTCTGAACTTTTATAATGCTGACTAATTGGCTAAAATTGCAATTAAAAATAGTATGAATAAGACTTGCGCCAATCAGATTTTAATGAACGATTTTAATACAATATGGAAGTTTTTTTTAGTTTAGTTACTTCGTTTTGAAGTCAGCTCCTGTCAGAAGTAATCAAATTTTCAGCCCAGTCCTGGCCGAGGTTCCGCATGAGAAACCTCTTTGTTCGGAACCATAGCAACAATTTTCCCGCCATTGTCTCTATCAGCACCACCGTTTGTTTTTCCAACAAAAGGACGCCATGTTTCACGCAGCGCTGCCTTCATTGTTCTGTGCAATAATAGTCTTTTTAGGCCCTTGTGTAAGTCGTGGAAAGAAGGCATTTGCCTTGAATGGCGTAATGAATCGAATTCACTTAGAAGGGGTACATTTTACAGCTGAGGTTTAGAGTTAATGCAACGAATCAGAACTTGGAAAATCGTTAGAATCATCTTGTAACACGGGGTGAACGAGCTTTGTTCGGTTTCAGGAATGCGCTATACCGTATCTGTTTTCCTTCCTCGTGGGTCAGTGGATGTGACCGACAAATATAAGTCCTAGGAACTGTATTTCAATGGAAAACAGCTGCCCTGGCTACCTAAAGGAACGGGAAAGAAGGTTCAAGTCAAAGGTAAAATGAAGTCTAATAATTCTAAGGTTATGCAAGCTCATGTCAGAGAGAGGATCGATCGGAAGTTCTTGTCTACAAGTGGGATCTTGAAAATGTCGCACACATTGTAATTGCGGTTTAATCCCATAAATCTTTAATATTTTTTACTGCTGTCCAAGGCTATCTAAATGGCTTTGAATTGTTCATAAACTTCCATGTTACAGGCAAATTGATATAAAAATCACGGACAATCCACTCGGATTTCAGGAACTTTTTGCGCTCAATTTAAGCTTATATTATTAAACAATATTTTCAAAAGCTTACACTTTGATTGTCGTTATTTAATATTTATCGCTCGATTAAGGTAATTTTGTCTTCGTCTCCTATTTTTTTAGTTGATTTCTTTTTCCTGGACTGTTATTACACGAATCCGCCCCTTGCCAGCTTGTTTACAACTAGTCTATTAAAATAATGTTGTGGCGTGGCGTTAAAATTTGTTCGATTATTATTTTCCTGGAAGGTAAACAAATGGAGGGTCCATCGTTGCCTAAAATGTCTTGTATTAAAAGAAGCCTAAAACTTCCGGGAAAAAAATTTGGGGACGATACAGCACTTGTTTAGATTTCACGCTAAAGTAATTTAATGTTGTTAAGTTTTAAGTTTAAATGTCGATTCATCAAATGATAATTGATGTACATTTTAAACTACATTTAAAAAAGCCACCAGCATGGAACGTTTAAAACCTAGAGATTTAATGTACTTTTGATTATTACATTAGTTCTTTCTGCAAATTCTTAAAGAAAATTAAAGTTATAGAAAAAGTACTTTTAATTAGGATAGGGAGCTTTCTCACTGGCAGCTCTGAACTGGCCTGAAATCTGGCTGCATAACTGTTTCTTTCTCAAATGACAGTTAACCTTCCATATGCATGCTGCTCTGAAATCACAAATTGATAATACTAATGGTAATATAATTTTGTTGGTCATGGAAAAAATTATTGGGTAATGAACTGAAATATGGAGAAGAATATTCTTTTAACATAATTGTGATTTCTGGTACCTGTGGGGTGGAGGCTTATTGCTTACAGATTATTTTGCATTGGTGTAACAATTGCTGGTACTACCTGTTCATACACCTGAGAAGATGCTCTGGTAATTTGAGTAAATTTAAAGTGGTTTGCTTTAATTTAGCGTGAAGTCAAATAACTAGCCAGAAACGAGTTCCTGGTTGGTGGATTGTGGATTTTCCCCAGTAACTTTCTTGTTGCCTCTAAGCACTGTACCCAATCTCTTTCACTCTGGGATAATTATCATTCAATTCTCCCTGAGGAAATGGTGACCACATTTGATCTGAATTGGTTTATTACTCACAGATCAGCTTTAAAGAGAAATTCTGGTCTTTGATTATTACTAATCTTCTTCACACGCAATTTTCATTCGCTCTTTTTCCATTCGATTTTGACCAAAGTGTACAATGTTTATTTAATTAAGTTAATTGAAATGAGGAATTTTTTTCCCTCTGCTCAGTTTGTATTGTGTATTTCCAAAAAATATCCATACCTTACCCACAGAAGGGATTTTTTCTAAGATCCCCACCCCTCTGGAAATTCCAGTCAATCTTCATACATTTCTTTAAATTTTTTGGTCTTAGAATCTCCCACCCCCAGGAAAATCCCTTCTGTGGGGGGAGTATGGATATTTTCAGGAACTGCACATTGTTCGACCATATACATGTAATGTACAATGTATTGGGGTGTTTTTTAATTATCATTGTCAAATTTATGTACATCTACATGCAGCATATTTTAAATTCATTTGGTGATTTTTTTTAAGATTTATTTTTAGTCATCTAATATTCTACACTGTACCATCCAATTCATGATAAGTAGTTTAGTAAACTGGTGCTTAATCTTCAATACTGTTTGCTTGAAAAGGTAATGTGTAATCAAGCTAGAACATTGCTTTGTATTGATTGGTGATTCAGGAATTTTTTTTAAAACAAACAATGTTAATTTATACAAAACCATCTATCAACAGCAAAAAAATTTTCAATGAGTACCCTACATTGAGAAAATTGCCCTAAATGAGATTGCTATTACAGTTTGCTTTTACAGGAAGAAAAACATTTCTGGATTATCTAGTTATTGTGATTGTGAGATTAAGCGATATTTTATTTTAGTCGGGACAGGTTTTGCTTTTATCAGATGTAAGACGTGACAATTTTCTGTTCTTTCCATCTTTGATGTGACAGGTTTTCACAAAGCTGTCAAAGCAGTTAATGGAGAATCAATATCAAGCTTTTTGTTCTTGATAATTTGGCTTGCAAATGACTTTTAGAACACTACAATCAATGGCTGCTTCTACCCTGGTTTCAGTATGAAGAAGATAACATTTACTCACAATCTTGCCGTCACTTCTTAACATGATATATCACTGTAAATGTCTGTACATTAGACAGGACTTTCGTGCTTTGCTGTGATTTATTATTGGTTGGGCTGATTGGTGAGTTGGCTCTTTGTTCTGTGTACTGTAATGAACCAGAAAATAATCTATTAGCATCTGGCAATTTGTTCTTGTTTAGCTTGGTTTGTAAACTAAGAAACTTGTGCAATATCATCATTTCCATTATAGTGTGCCCTGTTGATCAAAAATAACATCAAGTCCGGCTCTTTTCAAATTATGTCAGAACAAAGCTTTTACATTATGTTCTATGTTCAGACACTAGTAATGCGTTAAAGTTCTGATTCAGTTGTGCCATTAGAGCTTCCGTAATTTGAACCAATTGACTTAAGACAATGCTTGTAATATTTATGAATACAATTTAGATACCATTTTCACTATGACACTGTAGTACAGGTTTGAAAGAAAGTTTCCTTTAAAGAGTGCAGATATTGTACACATGTACAGATAAATGGATAATTGACATAAAAGTATGAAACTTCTTAACTCTGCCAGATGTCAGCTCATATTGTACATGTATCTGCTTGACATCATGTATTCTAGCTGACTGGTAATGTGATCAACAGTTTTCAGTGGACATGTAGCTGTAATAGTGAAGTCCATTGTCGATTGTTATGAAGTGGTTTTGCCGTTTAAGCATTTAGATATATTTCCATGTGTATTGTAACTCAATACAAGAAATGATTCACAGATTTGATACAACTTTTTTGACAGTAATTGTTTTCTTGAATCTTATTATTTGAGTTACGTAAGCTGTTGTTCTAATTATTAAATACATGCATCTTCAATCATCCTGTATTTCAAAAATTTTGTTTGTGAATTGTCAAGTTAACCCTACACTGGAATATACAATCATGTCGTTTCATTTTTTGTGCAATTAGATATATTTAAGTTAAATGCGTGTACCAGCTGTCATTTCATGAGCAAGTATGCTGTTTACACATATACACAGTATCCTGGTAACAAAATGTCAACACTGGATTTGTATGATTAAGACTCTTTTAATGCCCATGACGTTTACATGAAATATGCATGACCCTAAAGTTCTGTACTTCTAATACAATTGTTGTTAGTGATTGTTTTTTTTCAAAGTTTAATAGACCTGGCTGTAGCACTAACAGCAGAAAGCACAATATTGTTAGTTTGTATTGAGTACGAACAGCTGAATTATTAAATCATAAGTTAAATCAGTTGCTGCTAGGGTATAAAATTTCATTTGTGATCTTCAAACAATGCTTGCCTCTCTTCAATGGCTAGTTGTGTATGACCCACTGCTGGCCACTCCAGAGAAATTCAATTATAGTTCACTTTTACTAATCAAATATTCTTGTAATACATTGTATAACTCATACTCTAAGCAGTTATGATTGTAATTTATCATTTTGCAGAACTGCTTTGACTCTAAGCTGGATTTGTCAAGAAAGAAAGGTAGAATTAATAAAACTATAATAAGTGAATAAGTGAAATAATTATTATTTCAATGCACTACTGTGCAAAAAATGCCCTGAGCTAAGCAGGGCTTGAAAAAAATGCGGATTCCAGCTTGCCCTTTGAACAAGCAGCTCTCAAATTTCAGCTTGTCCTAGCGAGTTTACTTCTTCTATTATTCAGTTGGCAGATGACTTACCTGGGCCCTTGCCCATTGCCCATTGGGCAACTGAGAATGTAAAATTACTTGCCCAGATGGAAAATCTACTTGTCCCAGACAACTGGATGGTACTTTTTTCGAGCCCTGCTAAGACTACAGTGTATTTGAATCATAGCAATCTACATCATATATATTATGTATATGGAAACTACTTGTATACATGTACACATTAATCAAAACGTATTCTTACTAATAAAAGAATTGCTTTTTATATTTACAGTAGTCGGTGATCGTCAGCATGAACCTTGGTATCAAAGCTTAAGGCAAGATTTGCCAACAGGGAACCAGGCTTGCCTACAGCAAGGAAGCGTTGAGAGCTCAGATGATGAGTGGTCTGACCTCTCTTTTTACGATTTGCCAGATACCTTGAAGGTCAGTGAGATTTGATGTTTTGCTTTTAAGATGTTTTACATGTTTATACGTGTACATATATGTAACTGGAATTAAAAGGGTCAGTAGAATTATGATATTATATTTATTAATTAACTTTTATATAGTGCTTGTACGTGTACAATGCTGTCCAGAGCACTTCACTATCAAATCCTAGAAAATTCAGTCATCAGCGATTGTTTTCAGTTTAAAGTTTTAATGCAAAGAGTTAATTCATGATGGTCCAGTCTTTTGACAGGTATTTGATCCAGTTTAGATAAAATTAATTATTACAAACTTTTGGACTTATTGGTAGACTGTCATTATGGTCAGTAAACATATATATTTTTTTCAGGATTCTATTCACAAATCAGTTCACCCTGCAGAATTCACCATTCAGTCGCACATGGTATCCAGACCTCCTTATCATGCTACTGCAGAAGGTACAGTGTACAGTGTTAGTTAACCTTTACTGAAATAAATAAGCAATAATAATTGTGCTTTTTTACTTCTTCTGGCTTGGATATTCAAACTATAAATCAAGTATTATTTTTACAGTGTATTACTTACAATAATTTTACCCTTACTCAGATCACATGTACCAATAAACCATCGATGAAATTATTGGTCAGTAAAATAATTTTGTCCATAAAGTGAAAAAAGAAAACCACCGACCATTTTTGACAGTAGGTCATCTTCAAAAAACCTTCGGTATTTTTTTATTTTTTAAAAATAATTTGGTTATTTATTTACATGTCAGAGAAATGAAATGTGTTAACACCAAATTTTGTGATGAACAAATATCTACAATGTACATTACACCATACATGTACTTTAATTACCATGTGACTGATTTATATTTTCACAGCTCACCGAGCTCACACATTCCTGGACAGTGAGGTATCTAATCCTTTCAGCTTAGTGATGGGAGACTCAAGCAATCCATCCTCAGGATGTCTTCCCTCAGGGACTGCACATCTCAGTGGCAATCAAAGTACAGAGGGCAATGCAACTGGCAACAGTGCAACAGTTAATGAAGGAATGCAGGACGCGGTTGTGACTTCATCTAAACCGTTTGATGGTAGCTTGTACTACAGACAATCCAATGTGATGCTTAATGGTAAACCAAGGAGAGAGATTCCAGTTGACAATTGTCAGCACAATGGGCACTACGAGTCCAGTTACCCTCTTTCCACTAGATCTTCCACTCAAGTTCAAATTAAAGTCCCTCCTGTACTAGTCTCTTCTGAGGTATCCACACATAAGCCAGTTATAGCAAGAAGAAATGTCAATGGAGTAGTGCCAGGTAACAGAGAAAATGCCAGTCATTTGGAAAGACTCAAAAAGAGTCTTTCATCAAGTGGAAGCCACACAATTTCCAGTTCTCAGGAGGCATACGCCAATAAATTTATGCAAAGATCAAGGGAATTGTTACATAAAAAGGAAAGGCACAAAAATGATGCAGAAAGAAAGAAAGAACATTCTCCTAAGTCAGTTTCATTTGCAAATTCTGTAAAGGGCATTAACATGCCAAACGAAACAACTGTGCCAGGGAAAGAAGAAGGAAGAGGTTATTTGAATGGGTCTGTTACACCATGGAAGCCGAAGATACAGAGCAATGTGGTACTGAGTAGTGGCCTAGGGCAAAACCTGATTGGATGTGGATTACAAAACAGTGAGATTAAAAGAAGTTTTGATCTGAAACCACGGCAACAGTCAACAGTAGAGAGGGAAAGCCCCTTTGAAAAGAAAGACACCAAATATGGTGATGTGGGTGATGTCCCTCTGCCACCCTCCCCTCCCACTAGAGATACTAATAGAATTCCAGATTGCTGTGATTCACAGCAGAGCTCTGGTTCTGTTCAAATCTTGTCGCTGTACGACGAACACAGCTTGTTTGCTTCAAATTTCTCCAGGAATTCTGGCTCACTGCCCAGACAATCAAATGTCAGATTGGAATATGATGGACGTGAAACTTTGCATTCTAGTAGAGCTGTGTCTCTAGCACCAAAGAGGGATCAATTTCTCCAACAGTCCAACAGTATAGTGGATGTGACTGCCAATTGTAGTTTGAGGTCGAGTGTACAAAGCAGAGATGCTAGTCTCACAATTGAAGAGTTACTGAGCAGTGGAAGTGTGTACTCAAGTCCAGAAAGTTCACCTCCAACCAAGGTGACTCAACCTCTGTTTGACAGGAACAGCTATTGCAGCAAGAGAGAACACTCACTTGATGATTATGTTGACGAAAAAGGAAATGTACTGCAAGATATAAGGTACAGTGCGTGTTTTGATAATTGCTATTTAATAAAAATAACTTTGCACAGTTCAAACTCGCTTATCTCGAACACTTGTCAAGTCACTTTACCTTGGCTATACTTTTTCATTAACTTATGATCTGCTATCTCGAGCCCCCTAACATGTGGAACTATTTGTCCTTCCCCTCAAGAGTTCTTGATAGCAGGGCTCAACTACTTCATCAATCAGTGGCTAAGGTTTGCTTTTGTTCCTTTTTTTTCTACATGTAGCTTGACAAACTCATTTTCAGTTGATACATCACAAAGAATTTCCTCTGCACTTTGGGCCATGAAGCTTATGGAAGCCACGCGTTCATCTAGCCCAAACTCTTATCAAGAGCTGCTCATTAAGGTACGGTGTACGATAATCTCTAGTAAGTAATTAGTTAATAAACAGTAGGTGTACTTGAGCTTCGTTGTTTGATTTGTGGAAAGGAATTTTTAGATCTCATGTAATTTTTTTGCATATGTTTCTTTAGGGTCGCATGTTTCGACGCTGGTACCAGAAAACAAGGCTAAAGAGACTCATTAAACAGGAGGATGAGGTCAAGTTGCAGAGGTATCTTAGTTTGTTGCTTCTGTAATTTTCTGTCAATCTCTTCAGATAATAAGTCATTAACGCCCAAGTTGCTAGTGGAGGGAAGGTGCCTACGAAGCCCGGGGGCTGCAACCGCAGTCACATCCCCAAGGCGCTAGAACACCCGACTGGCCTGCCCAACCCGCAACCAAGCCACGAGCCCCCCACGCCAAGCCCCCTACAGGCACCCGTCACACTCAAACCAGATGGCATTGGTGGAAAATAAATGAATAAATAAATAAATAAGTAAATAAATAAATAAATAAATAAAATAAAATGCTGAAAAGAAAGGGGGGGATAGGGAGGGAACGCCGAGAACCGCTAAACTATAATTCAATCCACAACGCCACACTAACAGAGCGATGAACACACTGCGAGCACATGGGACGACAACACATGTACTAACCAAGTATACCGCTGGACAATGTCAGCCCCAGGGCTCTCACGACCATATGACTGTTGCAAACGCTACAGAAACGCACCAAACGCTAAACAAACGCTAACAGATGGCCAAGGCACTAACAAACGCCTACAAAAAACGCTACTGACCAGACTGGCTCCTGGTCATAAACTATGTAAAATTTCATTGAAACTATATCAAACGCTACAAAACGCACCAAACGCTAACCAAACGCTCACAGACGGCCAAGACACTGACAACCTCCTATAAAAACGCTACTGACCAGACTAGCTCCTAGTCGTTAACTATGTTAAATTCCATTTAACTATATTATAATGTGTATGAAATACATTTCATTAGACAACTACTAAACAGCGCAACTCTGTTGGTCTAAATTTGTTTTGGTGCAAGGTTTAACAAACTAATTTGAAATGTGTTTGCCCTCGTTTTGAGAGGTACAAGGCTCATGGTTAGTGAGCTCGTCTCTGGATCAAGTGGTTCAGGTTCGAACCCTGGCCGGGGACATTGTGTAGTGTTCTTGGGCAAGACACTTTACTCTCACAGTGCCTCTTTCCACCCAGGTGTATAAATGGGTACATGTACATGTACTGGCAAACTTCATGCTGGGGATTAAGCCTGTGATGGACCACATGCAGCTTCCCACCCAGTGGGGAGTAGATTAAATACTCCTAGTCACTGCATGCTATGGAAACTGGGATACTGTAGGCTCTGGCATGATGGGCCCCTTGGGTTGTATGCAGACCTGACTTTTTTTTGTTTCACACCAGAATTAATCATGATTCAACTTTTGAAATAGTTCCAAACCAAAACCAAATTTAAGCTGTGAGGGAAAAAAACAACGAGGAAAATTAATTTTGTCTTTTTGTCTCTTTTGTACAGTGCTGTGACTTTCTGGCAAACAGAGATGCAACAAAAATGCTTTGAAGCTTGGAGAAATGCAAGATATGCCCAACAAGAAAAGGCTGACAAGCTACGGAGGAAGCAAATGTTGCAGAAAGGGATAAGTGCATTACGATTTGCTGTCAATCAGCACAAACAGTCAGCTGTTGAGGTACAGACCAGGACGAGTGCAAGGATCATGGCAAAGTACTGGCTGAAGGTATGAAAAGAAAAAAAAACTCTCAAAGGATCGCTCCTCGTTCCACCCCTAATCTCCTAGACAGGGAAAAATGTGTAAAACATCATACCCCAGAGATTGGATTTCTAGATATGTAAAATCTGAAAAATTCAAGTAAGCTCAGCTCAAGCTTAGATCAGTGCTTTTAATAAGACTTGGCACCTGCATAAGCTTTGGTGGGGATTCTATGATGTTAGCAGTTCTCACAAAAGTACATGTAGCTGATTGCCAGTTAAAATCTCCATCTACATGTACTTGATAATCTCAGCTGGATTGTTTGTCCAGTTCTTTGGAAAAATATGCAAAATCAGCCATAAACAAAGACCCCTACTTGAAAACTTTTGACAACTCTGCATTGTAGTTACAACTCTATGGAAAGTGCTGTTGGAGGCATCCTTCTGTTACAATGCACTAAACTTTGTATCATAGTAAATGGTTTGAACCCAGGAGTATCAGTAGTTTGTATAGTGTGATCGTCCAGGTGAGGGTAGTTCTGAAAAGAACTGTTGTTGGTGTGTTGTCACCAACAACAATTCTTTTCATAGCACAAAATAATGGCTCAGTAAGAGAAGATGATTGTGTACGCCAATTCGTAGACTACAGTGTACAAGTAGTCCTTCTTTTACTTAGTCCATGTAGCAAGACCATAAATAAGCCGCGAGGAAAAGGATGGGCACGTGAAATCCTGGGGGTGAGATGCATGTGCTTCTCACCCCCGGGAGCTTGGGTGGCTTTTTTTTTTCTTGCAGGTTTCTTTCACATGATGCACAACGGACTACATGTAAGGAAAAGAGGGACTACTCGTAGTTATGTAGTCTAACCAATTTGTGTATCATTTGAAGTTCACTTCTGCTCTGTTTTCTTACTCAGTGGCAAAAGGGTGTTGAGATGAAGGTAACAACTCGGCTCAAAGAAGCATTTGACAAATGGCACATGTTTAAAATGGATCAGAACAGGTAATCAGTCAAGCCAGGTAATTTTGTAGTAGGCAGGACAGCAAACGCTGTGTCACCTGTCCTCTGAAGGCTCCTATGGGAGAAATTTGATGTGAACTAAGCAGAAAACATTTGACAGTAGGCAACATAATTGGCACAATTTCTGGCTCTTGGCACAAGAGAGCTGGATAAAAATTAACACACAGTTACATGCTTTATAGAAGAAGCCATCATGGGCGTTCTCTCAAAACTACGCAATTGCTAGTTTCTCATTTCAGACTTAATAAGAAACATAAAGCAAGCTAGGAGAATTAATAGTTTGAGTCTGAGACTGAAAGAGTTAAGTAAAAGGAGATCAGAATTATGACAAAAAAGCTAGTCATAAGAATTGACATGTGTATTTTTTCATTAGGATGCCCATGCTTTTAGGGAAGGAATTTGTTCTAAATTTTGGTCTTTAAATGATAGGGATGCAATGATGGAGGAGATGGCTGACAGGCAGGTTTTATCAAGAAACTATACAAAATGGAAGATAAAGTACGAGACAGAACAGAAGAATGGTGTAGCTTCATTACACTTCAAGTAGGTTGATACTGTTATTGCGCGACAACAACAATATTGTGTTATTATTATTTTTAAGTCAATAACTCCTTTGATATGCTAGTCATTGTTTTATTATTATTATTATTATTATTTTCACTTTAGTTTTTTGCGCTTAAGTTATTAGTACTCATATAATGTCTGACTAAGCTACAGTATTTTTTAATGGCCTAAAAATGTAAAAGTGTCGTACCAGAAATGTAAACTATAGAGCCATGTAAATTGCATATTAGCTGTAGTAAAAGTTTGTTTTTTTGTTGTTTTTTTTTTGTTCTTACTACAGCCGTATATTATTTATGATGTTAAATTTGGCATCTGACAGGACGTAAATTTTTAACTTTTGTAGATTCATTTTATTTAGTAACTTTCAAACATTCTTGGTGAGGAAACTGAAAAAATTGTCCCTATCATTGTAAAGATTCTTCAGGTTGTATGATATTGGCAGGTCTGCTCAGATTTTATATTGAAAATAGGAACCAAAATTATGCAACAGGTTTTTGTACCTTTGAGTAATTATTAATTTCTCATTGTCACACATGATTAATGTTCATTAACACTTAATATTACAGGCACAGCTTTCTTTGGATTCATAACAAAGATGAAAATTAGAGTTTCACACCCAATGAAGTATCTTTAATTACAAAAGAACAAACTATAACATGAAAGCATACATTAACATGTTACTGCTTAGTTTGTGATGGAAAAATTAATGTTTCGACTGAACGGACTGAAAAAATTCTTCCATCATATATATTTTTTTTTCACACAGCTAGCATTTTTCCTAGTTATTCTCCCTATACGCAAACTAAAACTGTACTTGTCCAAACTTAGTTTTTGTGTACTATGGAAATCATCGAAGTAGATTTGTCACTCCTAGACTGGGACACTTGCAGCTGTCTGTCAAGCACATTTTCAAACGCTAGTCCACACAGGTATGATCACATCAGGGTTGATTTTAAAGGAGTGTTTTTTCTGACCAGAATTGGACTGTTGACAAAGAGCTGGCACAGCTGGCGACTCTATGCCTCTCAGAGAGTGGTCAAGACAAGGCTTAAAGACGTTGCCAGGTAAAAAGGTTTTTAATTTATCGTAATGATTTTATTGTCTAAAACTGCCTTTGAAGCGAAAAAAATTGTTTAATTGTTGTGTATGTTTCGCAGCATAAATGCTCGAGATCACTAATAATGGATTACAGAGTTTGAAAACATGAAATTGAGAATTAATTATCATATTTGTAGAAACAAACCTTGAACCTTTTTTTTTCATTTTGTAGAGTTCATTATGAAGAACATTTACTAGCTAGACTGTTTTCAGTGTGGAGAGAGAACACAAACAAAGCTGTTGTGGCCCACAGTTTGACATCGTAAGTTGTAGTTTACAGTAAACTTATTAATGGAACTTGTAGAAGAAGGAATGACAGGAAAGAAGCGTGCCTTATATACATCACTGCAATTACTATACAGTCGTAATCTTGTTGCCACGCACCATGCCTTGCCAAGCTTTTCGTTTGAAGCCTAAAAAAATTGCTTTTTCGGGGTTTGAATGTTACAAAATGTCGTGAAGGCCCACTATTTACTCTCCTTGCGCGTTCACAGTTTGTCAAGTACAAGTTCGTAGTACAATAAATCTTTGTCCTAACACTGTAAACAATTATTTTTCCACTTTTCAGGAAACGCATACTTGTAAAAGCCTTCTGTTGCTGGAAGAACTGGACACAATATGCAAAGTAAGTCACCCTGCTCTCGTGCGTAGAGCCACTGTAACGTTTTTGCACAAAGCCCTAACATTTTATTGTCGACATCCAGGCTCAAAATAATGTATTTCTTTTACCATCCTGTGGTATTGCAGAATTATTCGACTGCGATTCCAAAGCATGTGTAAGGAATACCATCGTCACAAATTGGCTAAGCAGTCTTTCCATCACTGGAAAGATCGTCTGATGAACAGGCAGGCGGATAGGATCTACAGAGGGGGTCTTCAAAGGTGAGCTGTTTTTATGATCTTCTTATAACTACTTCTTCATGTTGTACATGTATAACCTTGTCACCCGCTTCGACTGAACCTACAAAGGCCAGGAATTTGTAAATGTAAATGTAAAATGTAAATCTTATTTATAGTGGTCATGCACTTAGCTATACAAGCACTAAGCTTAGCTAGTTTACAGGCATGCCACTGAAACAAACGAAACAAATATTTCAAATAAACGCAGCATAGTTAAAAATCCCAACTGGTAGGAGGCAGACCAGTTGGCTATTTACAAAGCGTCACGGAAGATTTGAACTCGGGACTACCGAGAAACAAATCCTGCTTGTGGCAGGGTGGAGGCCTTGAACCCAGAACCTCCGAATTACAACACCAGCGGCCTAAACCACTCGGCCATGCTGCCTCCTCCGCTGGAGTTTCTAGAGTTAAGCCCCTTCTGGTATTTTGCTAACCAGCTTCATGTAAACTATCACCTTGACTTCTTCTTCGCACGGAATGTGATCTTGTGTAGGTTGGAAAATGACTGGATCTTTGTCAGGTTCCGTTTACTAGTAAATACATTCGTCGATAAAGTGTTTTCTTCTTTTCTTCTGTAGGAAGATTTTCAAGTTGTGGTTTTTGCGCTACAAGAGAAAAGTCATTCATCGTCATCTTTGCAAGGCTTTGGCCAAAAAGGTATTTGAGTTTGGATCGAAAAGCTTAGTACAAATTTAGCAATTTGACGTAAATTTTCACTTTGAAGTATTTGCAAAATGAATAGCACAACAGGGAGGTACTTCTCAATAACTTTTATTTGAATGGTCACACACTTTCATCTACAGACTACATGTAAAAAGTTCGAACCACATCAGTAATACCGCTAAAATTGACACTAGGAATCACAGGACCTGAGTGAATTTATCCTAAGAAATAAAATTGCTACAAAGTCATGGGTTTTAATCTTATTCCAGGGAAAGAAGCGTCGTTTCTTCAACAGATGGTCAACCTTCACGAAACAGCAGACGGAAAGAAGAAGAGCCTTTGCTGGCTCTTTGGAGCGCATGTTAGCAGGCACCATGTTGAACAACTGGAGACAACATGTGAAGATGAAGAAAGCTCTCAGGTCAGTTTTAGGGGAAGACATCGAAGGTCCTTGACACCTGTTTTAAGTGTAGCCTGTGAGAACTAAAGACTTCTACTATTTCCTCTGTCGGCTTGCAGGCTAGTTCTATGGTAAACGAGGATCGTTTCTCTTAGGAAACTCGACAACTCCTTTGATTTTCGTAAAATGGTACTCGGCAAATAAGATAGTGAGGATGAAAATCTAGCCCAGGCAAACTTGTCTCCTCGGTTGCTCAATCCTTCTCGCACGAGAAAAACGGAGAAACACCCAATCAGAGACACTGCACTGATCTCTGTAGAGTTACGTGGAATGTTTCGGGCCTACCTCGAACGCGGAAGAATTGAGCATGCGAAGCCCGGAGACCGGTTTAGGTTTAGGTTCCTTTGAAGTTCTTTTGAATTTTGCGAAAAAATGAGAGCTTGACTTCTTGCTTGATTGCAGAGAATTTCAAAGTGGTCAGATTGTAGAGAATTATCAAGCCGCTGATGGCTTTTTTGTTTTTTTCGTGCAGGGGTAAAGAACTACAGCTGCTCCAAAAGAAGAACGACCTTGCATCAAGAAAAATGATGGATCGCTGGTTGTTCGCCATGAAAGTTGTTAACTTCAGAAAGAAAGCAAGAATAAACTGGTCAAGACGCTGTATAAGGTATTGAAGAAGCTACTATTTAATTCCCAAGATTTAGCAAAAGCTTATATTTCCCTACAGATGAGTATCGATACTTTGCCAAACAGACAGTTGATGAAAATAAAGAAGAACTTCAATTGGTGATGGGATGGATAGTCTAGGATTACATGTAGTACCTCAACTGATCTTTTTTTCGTGTACTTAAATCAAGCAGTACAAGTCCCTGTCAGTTTTACTCGTGGATAAAGTCGACCAGCGAGCGGTAAAGTTGGCTTTAAATTAGCCTTAACGCTCTTACCGAAGATCAACGGAAAAGTACTGGCAATCAATAAACTGCATTGCACTTTAAGACTTAAAGGAAGTACAAGCAATATTTACCAAGTGTTTATTTGTATATAAGTGCTTCTATTATCTGTTCAATAAAGAATGCAGAAGCTATTTCAGTTGCAGCTTCCAGTCAGTTAGCCAGCTATTCACATTCCAAATGTTACATGTCAACAGGAAAGCTTGTGAAGCGTGGAAGATTCTTCTGAAGAGGAAGTACTTGGAGCAGAGGTTGATCGATAATCGAAGCATCTGGCAACTTCTGACTATGAAGAGTAAGTGTGAGGCTTATACTGGAAGTTAACATTTTGCGCTGTTATTATTCTAAGCTAAATTCGACAATTACAGTAATTTTGTAGAGTTGGAGAGTTTGTCTGTCTCTTGTAAAGCTACATCGTGTGTAGGCTCACAGAATTTGACAAGAATTTTTTCTCTCTAAAACTACCAATATTGAGCAGTCGTTAGAGTTTCTGATTGATTTTGCCATCTTTTAGTTTGTTTTCCAAATTTCTCAGGCAGTGAAGAGACCAATAACCGCACGCCCAATTTATTGGCATGAGACCGCTTTGACTAAGGCCCAATACACCAGAGGAATTTGAAAACGTAGCTTTAATTCTACAGTTAGGCCTGCCGTCCACACTAATATGTCACGAAAACGAGGCTTTTCGAAAACGCTCTTCAAACCGGAGGAATTTGAAAACGCCGGCTTTTCTTTTTCTTGTGAACGGAAAACAGTTTGAAAACGAAACTTTTTGAAAACAATGACCTCGCGATAATCATGTGGTCAATTTCCTTGACCGAGTTTTCTTCCAGCACAAGTCAAAAATGATTGGTGATTGTTGCGTCTTTAAATTCCTTCGGCGTAGTGTGGACAGAAAATATTTGATGCGTTTTCAAAGTGAAACCTCCGCTTTCGAACTACTCCGTCCTAACGTGATTGGCCAAGAAATGAATTACAAGTGATTAACGTCTGTTGTCTCGGGCTTATCTTAACATAAGTAGTTTTAGAAGGGGTTTTAGAAAGTGTACATTGCTTAAAGTAATCAATATTTCTCGCCTTTTATTTTACTTTTGACGTGGCACAAATTTTTAAATGAGTTTGGATGGTGTTATTTTGTTCCCAAACTTTCTTGAACTCAAATGCTTTCTTCTTTTTCATTGTCGTAATTGATGTTTTCTTTATCAGGAATATTCAAGAAATGGAGGCAGCAAAAGCGGAAAGTGGACGCGGAAAACGAGAAGGCATTTAGAGCAAGGGCCATCTTGACACGAAACTTCAAAGCTCGAGTTCTTCAAGCTTGGAGAGTTGTGAATCAAGAACAACAGATCATCTCACCCATGGTGGCCAGAAGAGAAAGAAAAGAAATGGCAAGGTATAATGAATGTGTTTTACTGGCATTACTACGGTTTTAAAAGGTAGATAAGAGAGAGCTGAACTTGTTTTGCGTCTTACAGACTGACAAGCAGTTAGGTTACCTTGTTTATTAACCGTTTCAGCCAAAAGCAGTTAAACTGCTACTGTGACCAAAAATCAATCTACTTTTTCTTTGTATTTCAAAACTATGTAACGGAACCACTAAGTGACCGAAGTTTTAAGCCTTCATTTCAAAAAGACACCTGTTTATTTGACTGAAATTTTCCTAATTAATGGTCCGCCATTACTAACTTTAAAATCTTGAGAGAGCTGGAACGAGGATAAGATGTCGTCAAAGACTCACTAGTTTAAAAATGCAATGCGTCTGTACGCGCCTAAATTAATATGCAGCACGGGAGTTTCGAACTTTCAGACTTTTAACCTCGTGTTTTGCATGTACAATAAGCCGCGTTTACACCCTGCAATTTTAAGCTAGTGAGTCTTTGACGTCATCTTATCCTCGATCCAACCCTCTGAGGTCCAATCGGTCAGTCTTGAAGTGTATAATGGCGGGCCGTGAAATCCTAAACTTGCACTCAAAGAAAACAGCCTTTGGATAAAATTCGAAGCTCAAGATTTTGCCAATCAGGTGTCAAACAAACACGCTTTTAAAATCTGAAGGAAAAAGGGACGTTAATTTTTTTGATCATAGTAGCACTTTAAGAAAACTGTTCCTTTTACGCAGGCAAAGGCCAAGAGATAACTTTACATTTTTATACCCGGTCGCAAGTCCAACAAACCTCTTCCTGGCTTTCCTGAGGGGTGAAGCCAGGTTTTGGCTCTCGTAATATTATCTTCTTTCAGGGTGTTTGATGCATGGAGATTGCATGTGTACCGTCAGAAGAATATTGTTGATCAAAAGACAAGAGCGACTGAGAAAATACTAGACAAACATTTCCTGTTTTGGAGGTAAGGTTTGGATAAGCATGGATGCAGTGGCTAGGCTGTCAAATAGACTAGCCACATTAATAATGGAGATAATAGCATAGCCATTTCTAGATTTTACCGAGGGAAATACAAAGTATCCGGGTAAATTTCTTGCAAAGGAAAATATTATACTCGGAAGTCACTTTCACCTAATTTGGTGTAAATACGGGTCATAGTCGATGTAAATGTACCACTGAATTCACTGAACCATCGTTGACAAAGTATGCGCCAATCAGAAAGACAGTCTGACAGTTTGTTGAACTGTTCATAAAGTACATGTGTATTAAATAAAGACTACGACGACTTAACCAGCACTTATTAATTTTTGATTTATTTTAATTGATAGATATTTTATTTTGTTACTACAGGGATCAAGCATATCTTCGTGTTAAGGAAAGACAAGCTAAGGAATCACTGTTGGAAAGTAAATTGTCAAGAGCGTTCACAGCTTGGAGAAGTACGAACAAATTTCATAAAGAGTATTATGACAAGTTTAATTAATTTTACTCAGTAAATTGATTGAACTTGTCTTATAACCTGCGGTTGTTTTAAGGCTTTGTTTAAGGTTTGATGTGTCTGTGCTTTGAATTCCTCAGCTCACGTCAAGGACGAACGACTCAACAAACTGAAAATGCGAGCACGAAGATTTGAGCTGATGGAAAAGTTTTATTCCAGGTGGAAGGAAAAGGTCCAACACAGGGCCGAGGAGAAAATTGAGGAGACTGGGAAGGAGGTAAAATGACCTTTGTCAACCTCTTTAATGTCTAGAAACGGCATGAAATTTTGTGCTTATCTGATCTGTCTGACTATTCTCGGAATTCTCTACTTGAGAAATGACATAAAGTCACTGTAGTCATTCTTGAACGGGTAATCATGTGGCAGTTAAAAATTGCCGAAAAAGACCACTACCATTTTTTCCCAAAAACTCGTACTTGTCGCATGTACAATGAAAAAATAGCCCTTGGTATTCAATGTTCCTTTTCTGTTCTTTTAAAACCCTTGAGCTAATTCAATTCACTTTCATAACAACCAAACAATTATCTGACTTTTCTTTGACCTTGCGTTCAAATCAGTTCAAGTGGTTTTTAAGAGTGTCTCTCTCAATACTAAAAAAAATCTTATAAGCTCGTGAACTAGTTGCATTGGGGCGCCCATTTTTGTACCGTTCTTTCGTGTTATTTGTAGGCTCGTGGTTTGCTGCTGGTCAGGTGGTCTTTCAAGTTTTGGCGGACGTCTGCAGACCATCAGAGGGAGTGTCGCTTGAAACAACAAGAAACCGCTGACAACGTCTACAAGAAGTCTACCACGAGAAAGGCCTGGGCTGTTTGGGTCAGGAAATACCGCGTGGAGGGGTGGGCGAGGTGAGAAAATTGACGCTTGGAGGGTCAAAAGTACCTTAGTCTCACTTAATTTGGCGAGGATTAAATTTCGCGATTTTCGCGATTTGGAAAAAATCGCTAAATATAATACTCGCAAAATATAGGACACGCGAAGATTAAAATCGCGAAATTTAATACTGTATACAATCAGTAAAATAAGGAAATTCAAGCCGTTGCTTTTATTCCTGTTATTGCTGTTATTCCAACATGTCTCAGCTTCATGTTTAGGAGTTTTTTGTTTGATATTGTCTATCTACTGCATCACACTCGCTGTCCGAACTGTCCCCTGCCGCTAAGTTCGTCAAAATCTGGCTTTTGTAGTCTTCAAACTTTCCGTCTGTTGGTTCTTTGTAATTGACCATCATGTTATAATTATGTTGTCACAGTTCTGAGGTAAAACCTACATATCGAAGAATAAAAAAAAAAATCACAAAATTTAATACACTCCAATTCTAATCTCTTATAATCGCGAAATTTAATGCTTACAAAATAAAGAATAAGGAAACAGTTTTCTGAACACTTTGTTTATGATTGTTATTATTTTTCTAATCAGAAATCACGCTCTAGCGAGGAAAGAAGGCTTTCTGCGGAAGATATTTCAAGCGTGGCAGAGGTTCATCAAAGACACCATCCAGCGTGAGATGCAGCAGTTTGCTACCTCCCTGTCCGGCCTGGATTCATCCTTTGGGTCTTTCTCTCCTTTTCGCAATACCTTGGGCTCGACTATAGGCTCCACCCTTGGCTCCACCCTGTCGGACGCGCTGGCTTCGTCTGGGTATGGAGCCTCCATCAGGAGAGGGTCGGGCAGTGTGTTTACGTTTGGACTGCCACTCAAAGAGAGAGATGACGACGTAAGTGCAGCACTCAGGGTTAAAGTTAGAATCACTTTGAGTAGCTTGATACACAGTTTCACACAAAAGTATTGCTCTAAAACCTTCTTCTGGTCACACTCTCGGGTTTCACTAACAGTCTTTCAAGATATAATCACCTTTTACAGCATAATAAACAGTACCACATGAAAGTACTGTTCAGTAACTTTCATCTGAATTGTCAAACGCTTTAGGGTTTTAACCATAGACTTTAAACCACCTTGTACAGCATAATATGCAGTACATATAAAGTGCTGTTTAATAGCTTTCAGTTGAATAGTCGCACACTGAGGGGTTTATCCACAGACTTAAAACTTTGAGCCACCCTGTACAGCATAATGAACAGTACCACATGAAAGTACTGCCCACTATTTCTTTCT
The DNA here is from genome assembly GCF_964199315.1 of Orbicella franksi. NCBI lineage: Eukaryota > Metazoa > Cnidaria > Anthozoa > Scleractinia > Merulinidae > Orbicella > Orbicella franksi. The sequence continues at coordinate 31,878,471 of NC_138147.1, forward strand.
TGTGTTTTTGTTAACAGATCGCTTCGTTGCCAGGACGATTTGATCAAATAGATCACCTGCAAAGGCCAGAGAGTCCCAATATCCGAGCGATTTCTCCCATATCTATCCTGAGAGACGCCCGTCCCGTCTCCCCCTTAGTGTTTAATTCAAACCATTCCAGCCCTGCCACCACCCCGTACCCGAGTCCTGAACATCACCCGCCGTCAACTCCTCCTATCAGGCTGGAAGACTTCTCGCCTGTGAAGTCAGAAGATGATACTGGGATTCACTCTGGGAGCAGCGAATCTGATCATGAGGTAAGGGGAGAGTTACATGAGAGAGATAGAGAGTGGGGAGGTCGGGGTTACACATTTTGTCGTAAGTTTTAGTAAAGGTTCCTTTTTGCTGCCATATTTGAAACATCAAGTCATGAAGTGTTAACCACTGAAGTAATTAGTCCAGAACTGTTTTAACGAGTTGCCGGTCATGTAGGTACATGTAGGGTTTAGTGAGGCGCCTGCTGTGGTGGTAAACGAGGGCTTTTGAAGGAAAATAAACAGTTATGCATGCGTGCTATTGTTTTAAATGAGCACAGTTACGGTAATTTGTGTTATTTCGGCCATGTAGAAAATTACCTTGAAATGGAAGGAAACGTAAAAATGATAGTTTAATAAGATAGAAAAACACAAAAGAGATAACAATAAATCATCAAGGAACAAGGATGGTTAGGGATGGAGAAGATTAACACGGATTACAAACGACAAAATTGAAAAATTTAGGTTAAGCGTATCAAGATGCGCAAACCGTGACGTAGCTCCTTTAAGGTTTTTTTTTATTGAATAATACCTGAGTGTTTAAGAGAGATGTTTTTATTGTGGTGCAGTTTACGTTTTCGGTAAACCTGTTTTTAGGATGATCGAATGAGCACTGCCTCGTGCACCTCGTTCACCGGCCGCAGTACTCAGAGCGAAGTGAGAGACCGGGAGCTGATGGCGACAGAGACCATCCTTCACTGGAGGAATCTGCCTCTTAGCCTGACGTTCAGAACATGGCTGAAGTTCACGCGGCAGAGAAAAGTTCAAAGGGAACTGCTGAATTACATCACAAACAAGAAGACTATGGAACTAATGGTCAACACTTTAGCCACATGGAGGAGAGAGCTTCACACGAAGGTCACCGCGAGGCAACACTGGGTTAGTTCTTCAGTGTTCGTTGTTTTAGTTTTTTACAGTCGAGACTTCATAAAAACCTTCGGTTGCAAATCAAATGGAAAGTTTGCGGATACTATTTTCCACACTACTCTACCCTCTCCCGGTTAAAATGGGACGCTAGAAATAAACGTATTTTGCCAAAACAATCACAGAAAAACTAAATTAAAAATTATAATATTTAGAGAGGAAGCCACATCGGACGTAGCTGGTTTCCATGCGGATCCTCTATCATGCCCAAATCGGAATTTGGAAGTGTTGGTTTCTCAGGAAAGAGGAAAGCCGGAGAACCTGGAGGAAAAAAGCCTCGGAGAAAAAAGCCTCGGAGCAAGGCGAGAACCAACAACAAATCCAACCCTCGTATGGCAGCGGGCCAGAATCGAGCCCGATCTCACCACTGGGCCAACTCTGCTCCTCACTACTCTCTCCTAGTTAAAATGGAACGCTAGAAATAAGCGTATTTTGCTAAAACAACCACAGAATAGTAAACCTTTTTTCCTTCACCAGCTTCACACGTCTCGTCTGAAATGCCTAAGGACCTGGTACGAGTACACGGTCACAAAGAGGATCCAGGAGGAGAGGAAACTGCTGGCTGATGAACACCGTAGGCTCACAAGGCTCAAAGGAAGCTTTCAGAAGTGGAATAAACGGGTATGTGATGTGTTGTACGTGTGTAGTCTAGCAATGGTTTTGCAACTATTTGGCCAGAGTAAGGTGTCATCTAACTGTAGTTCATTTGTTTCTAGTGCTCTGCTAAGAGGAAACTACAAGACCTAATCGGACAGTGGCAAAAGAAGGCTATTGGTGAGTGTCAAACAAATTAATTTGCAGTTGAGAATGGAGAGGGCTCCGCTAAGGTTTGCAAAGTATCAGGTACCAACAAGACTACTCGCTTTTTTCTCCTTTATATCTTTTCTTTCTCTGTTTTCAAGACTACTCATGTCTCGACGATCACGTTATATAGTCTGACTGCTTTGGAAGGAGCCTTCATCAGCGCAGTTTTATCCAAGGCGTCAGGCTTTTTTTTTTTTTGCGGCGGAAATTTGGAATAGAATGCACATGTTTCTTGCTGACTGTCTGAATGCCTGAGAATAAAAGGAGATCTTATATCAAGTAGGCTTGCCCAAAAAAAATAACTAAAACAAGCTTTACCCTTACTTGCAGTGAGTGAGAAAGACAAAGGCTCTACTCAAGTTATGCAGAAGAAGCAGCATGCCAGATTTGTGCGACAGACCTTCACTTACTGGGTACAGATGACCAGGAAGAGCCAAGAAGCCAAGAGACTGTACACAGAACGGCTTCTGCCAAAGTAGGTTCACTTCGTTGTCGAGTGAACAGACGCCTCTGTGGGTGCTAAATTCTTTACTCCCCGCACACTCGTAAGAGTTCTTAGTCCGTATCCTTTTTTCCCACAAAAATGTCCGTCACTCCTACCGTGCATTCGCAAGGTTCTTCTAATTTACTTCGGTCGTTTTGTGTTAATTATTTTCTCATCCGAACTGCTTGGATATCATAGCAAAATGTCGTTTTGGTAAAGCTTCGGAAAAACACCCCATGTCAGCTAATCAACGAAATTGCTTTGTGTGAACATACTGACGGTGTCCACTTCATCCTGTCGTTAATACTGAGGGATCAGTCTGTTTCCAGGCTCGTTTCCTTGCCTGAAACGTTCTCTCAGTTTACGTGATAACTAAATCCATTATTTTTTTGTATGTCGTTTCAGGTGTTTTGTAGCATGGCATGTTCTCGCCTCCACTCGGGTCTCTAACAGAAGAAAAGTTGTTCTATTTGAAGAAAGACGACTTCTGACCATGGTAAGTAGGATTGTGGACTATTGTGATATTTACGCTGCAGCTTGAATTTATTTAAATTAGATTATTAAATATTTTTTGGAGTGTTTTAGACAGTAGCTTCTAGGGACGAGATTAGGTTTTTGTTTCCAGGCTGCGTGGGGTAGAAAGTTATCGCACCCAGCAAAGCATTCTTACTAAAGAATGTAGCTCGGGTACTGTTGTTAAGAAGAAATTCCAAAGGCTTGAGACCGTTGACCCAGCACTTAATTGCGTAAAGACGGTAAAGGATGGCTTGGCAAACAGAACATCGAATGAACGTTGCTGCCAATGCTGCTTCCCGGGGTTTCCTCTCTACCAAGTAGAAGTTGAGCTATAGATATCTGAACCCGTCAGACTTTCATTAGCTTTCACTTTTTGTTATATGAATCTAATAGTAGCCGCATGTCTTTTTTTCCTAAGGCGTTTAGAGAATGGCAAGAAAGATTTCAAGCCGTCAGCCGAGTGGATGAATTTATCGAGGTCAGTAGAACTTGATCCTTTAATTTGCTGTAATGAAATTGGTTTGATGTTTCTTAATGAAGAAAACGCAATGGTCTAGATAAGAAGCGATGCCGAACAGTATTAACGAGTTGCGTTTGTCGTTGTAGATTAAAGAAGCTGGTCGACTGTTAGAAATTCTCCAAGTGTGGCACAGCTGGGCGAGTGGTAAGTGATTTGTTGCAAAATGGTATCTTTGGTGAGACTTACAAATTGCAGACGTAGTAGAGTTTTAGTTGACGCGCTTGGCAACAAAACGAGGTACCTCTAGTCGAGGATAGATTAAGAGAAAGGCTGGTGGGAGGGAGGGAGGGAGGGAGGGAGGGAGGGAGGGAGGGGAAAGCCCGAAGGGAAAGGGGGACGGGGAACATGAAGGGTGGGGGTATTGTGTTAAGTTATATCCTTCATAAACTGTCATCTTTACTTGAAGAAATAGATGGTCGTTCATCGAAGGTTTCAGGGTATGACTGTTTTTTCTTGTTTGTTGTTATTTTCTTTTGTGTGTAAGGCATGAACACTCGAAGGAAGCAAGCTCGTCTGTTCCGTCACTCTGTGGAACTGAAGATTACAAGAGAGATTTTTACCGAGTGGTTAAGCCGAGCTCAGCAGCTGCAGTTAGCCAAGAGAACGCACGAGATGCATATATTGAAAAGGTAAGAAGATAGGATATCTGAATTACCTTGTATTTGTGAGGTTGTCGTTGAATTGTAAAGCTGAGTGTTTCTATTATCGGTTTTATTTTCAGTGTGTTTGTTGGTTGGAAAGATGTAGCTCTCGAAAGATCAAGAAACAGACGGGCAATGCACGCATTTAGGAACAACTGTGCTGCAAACTTGGTAAAGAAATGATTGATTGTCTAATTGATTGATTGATCGATCGATTGATTGATTGATTGATTGATTGATTGATTGATTGATTGATTGATTGATTGACTGATTTACCGATTGAGTCATAAATCACTTGCTTCTTTTGTTTTCTTAGCTTGCTCGAAACTTCCGTTTTTGGCAGCAGCTGCTGGCACATTCCGAGTTATCACGGGTTCACAGTCAGCAGCGCGACCACAATGTATTACGGGAATGTTTTGAGGAGTGGAGAGATTTTACGTTGGAAATCAGGGCTGACAAGTATTACGTCATGGCGATGCAAAAGAAGGTACGAAACGACGCAATAACTGTACGGCTTTCCTCTGTTATACAATCCTTGTCTGTTGACATAAGTTACTTCCAAACACTCTCGGACTTTAAAATTTCGGACGCTTTGCTGAAACATAGCTAAAGTAAGTCTACGCCTACAAAATATGACTTAGACTGAAAAAAGAAACATCTGTGAAAGTGATAGTTTTACTGACCCTCGAGGCTTTTTCAAATACACCAACAAGCCGTTACATATTTCAAGCAGTGTCTCAAATAGAGTTTGCCTCGTAAAGGAAACCAAGAGCTTTGGAGCTACTTAAAAGTTTTATACTGTACTGTAAATATTTCGGACGCTTAAAAACCGTCCGAAATTAAAAGTCAGTAATGTAACTGTACTCTCTCAACTGGTGCTGTGAAACGGAATCCAATGAGGAGGATTTATTCATGAACGTTGGTGCTTTATGGCTTGAGTAAAATGTGGCCATTTCCCTAATGGTCTTGTTTGAAGGACTGCCTTTTACCTTTGAAGATTCCATTTTTATACAAATAATAAAGCTTTGAATCATTTTCCTGAAATCATTTATGGGAGGCAGTGTTAATAGTGAACTGTCTGGTTTGGATAGATTGAAAAGAATTGTTTTATTCTGTATAAATTCTTCTTGTTGTTTTCTTGTTTGTACGTAAAATCGTGAGAGATGACTGATATTTTTTCTCAATAGGTGAAAAAAAATTATATAACATGGTTATTCAAACAGAAAATGTGGCGGGTTGATCGTAATTAATTACCAAAAGTGAGTTTTTGCCAGTTTTCATTAAAATCTTCGACACGCGGAGCAAATTTAATGAATTCCTCTTAAATTTGTTTGCTCTACGCCTCTTAAAACGTTAATGGAAACGAGTTTCTTCCGTGGAGACTTTCGATGTAATATTGTCTCTTCGAATGGATTTTTAAGAGACATATTCGTGAAAGGCAAAATTTAAGGAGATTTTTTCTGGTGCATTTTTCTGATTTTTCTTATGTTAAAGTTAGTCTAATAACTGTATATATTTTAAGCTGACTCAATAAATGTAGATGTAGATGTCTAAACTGTCTATAAAGCAATATTGGTTTTAGCCAGTTTCGTGTTATAATTAATTTTGAACCAACTGAATTGTTATGAAAATCCTTGTCAGCTGGTCGTAATTTTAACTGTTGTTCTTTGTGCGGTCCGAACACTCTTTCAGGAGTACTTGGTGGGTTTTTGATGGAAGCATTCAGTTTTACGCTGCGGCTAAGAAATTAAAATATCTTCACTTCCCAGCAAGGCCTACGTGATAGTGCAACGTGACGAGATTGCGAAAGAGAGATTTCCACTAACATTGCACCACGTATTCAACATGGTCTGCTTAGTGAAACGCTTCCACAGTACGCTGGAAAACAGTCTTATGAAAGGCTAAATTACCTTCTGCTTTCTTCGCAGGCAACAACACATGAATCATAGCATTGTGTAGCACCTTTACGTAAGAGCGCCTGTAAGACCTCCAGCCTGTAAACTTAGTTGTTTGGTTAATATCTGCGGGTGTTTTGTCTTTCAGATGTTCTTGAGTTGGTACGACGAATACACCTCACGAAAAACTGTAAGTCATTACACTGTCTTGCATTTTAATTCTGAATTTGTCACTCTGAATGACAAACAGAAAACAAAATGTCGTGTTTTGACTGGAAAATCACCCTAGCAGCGGCTGGTTTTCATTTAGTCGAGAACGTGAGCCCAAGATGTTCCAAACAGAAGGAGAATTTGAAAATGTTTCCCATTTGAGAGGAAGAATTGAATGGCCAACTTCCACCAGGCTTTACTTTAAAAGCACTTTGTTTAAAAGGGACTTCACATTTAAACATAACGTTTTACATTCTTGTTATTTTCTCTAAGACCCGCCGTCTTATCTACACTTGGAAGAGCATAACAGAAGGTACAGCGAAAATTGTGATTTTATTTTAAAATCATGGTTAACTTTGGATAAGCGTTATATTTTTCTCGTTTCCTCTTCTGCCCGAGGCTATATACGACATATATCTTTAGAAATCAGTAGAAATGAGCAAAAACCTGCGAGCAGTCTCTCTTTTACTCGAAAATCCGTGGGGGAGAATGCAAAGAAGAACGCAGCACAACTGAAGGCGGTTCGCGTCTTCGCATTTCAAGCACGTTCACGACCGCTCTCTTGTGTTGCGTTTTTCCCGACGGATTTTCGAACAAAAGGAAAACTGTTCGCAGTCTAAATACTCTTATGATGCGTGACACTATGACGATGAACTAAATATGAGGTTGAGAGCTTTTTAAAGTGTCAAACAGTAGCTGTTTCGCTAGACGTTTCAGACTTGGCCCTTCTCAGTTCCAAAACCCGAAACGTTTAGCAAACCAGTTTCTATTTGACTGGTTAAAAAGCCGTCAGCCTCATTTAGTTTATATATCTTTGGAGCTACTGAACAATCTCTGAGTTGTTCTTAAAGAAAAGATGCCCCGTTAGACCTAAGATCGAAACGTTAACTGAATTCTTCATACCCAATACCAAAGCGTTTCTATTAACAGTAGTGTTGAGAATTTGGCGATACATCAAGACAGTATTTCCAGCATTTCATCACCGGCCTGTGTAGTAATGTTTTGATATTGTATTGGGACATTTCATTTTGATGACGTACGCTCATAAATGTAAAATAAAGCAGAAACGTTTCTTTTAAGTCCCGACCACACTAATGCGTTTTTGAAAGTGTCTGTTTACGAAGCAAAATATTTTCGCCCACGCTAGCGTTTTCGTTTTGTTTTCAGCTGTCCACACCAATTCGTTTCCATTCGAAAACACATAGTTTTTGATACATTTTCGCCTATCGATGGTCCACACTATAACGCCCGAAAACGCTGATGGAAACAAGAGTATATGACGCTTTTTTCGGCACCGTTTTCAAAAGCCTCCGTTTTCATCAGCGTTTTCGGTCTTTAGTGTGGACAATAGACGAAAACGCATCTAAAAGTATGCGTTTCCATACGAAAACGCATTAGTGTGGCCGGGACCTTAAACTTATTCTTTCTCTGTGCGTTTCTGATTACAGAAGCTAAGGTGTTGAACACGAGAGCCATGCACATCGCCGAGGATTCTGAGAAGAAGCTGTTACGACGCATGTTTGATTACTGGGTACAAGAGACACACAAAGTACAGAAAGCCAAGAATTATGCACGAGAAAAAGTGATGAGAAGGTACAGAAAGACAAAATATAAATATCTAAACGTGTAAGACTGTGAAGGAGAAAACAAAAGCAATTCAATTTGGAGATTTCTTGAACAGTGAAACGCGCTTTCTTTGTCCTTCTGTTGGTTTTCCCATTTGCCATTTTTCAACCAATCAAAACCCAATAAATTGCACGTGTGGTAGCCAGCTTTTTTTGCTGGCGGAGCAGTTTGAAAAACCAATTGAAAGATCAGCATCGAGTTTATTGAAAGTGAAACTGTGCGCAACTAGCTGCGGTAATCCACCGTAGGAAAAAAGATTGCGGCTGTACATTTTACCACATTGCCTTGCGAACCTAACACAGCCTAAAAGGCACAAAGAAAGTCAAATTTTTACAATATTTTTCCCTGTACTAAAGACATTGAGTCGCGTAGGTTTGAAGATTTTATAACGTTTCTGCACGTTTTTATAAACGTTGTTAAGAATTTCATGCGCTAAGAACTAGTGGTAAATGTACCAGTCGCCATCTTTTTTCCTACGGAAGAATGTGTTTATAGTAGGAGGGGATAAAACAGGATCGTGCAAAAACAGTTTTCCTCTTGGGTAACGTTCCTTAAAATCCCCAAATATGTTATATTTCTCAGATCGACTGAGAATTGGCTCTATAAAAGTTGAGTATTTGATGTACCTGTTTTTACCTTTATGTTTTTTTTTTCTCATAGCACGTTGTTAGGATTGCACGAGTATGTGCAATCTCATACAGAGAAACGGAAAGTCTTGCAAGAAATACAGCAAACGAAATCACACGAACTGGTAGGTACTTAGCCCAGAGATGCATAGAATATGGTGTTCGACAAATACTCGTGGATTCTCGGAAAGTTTCGATGGGAAGAAGCACTTTCCGAAGTTTGTAACCTCAGCAAGTGTTTCATTGACCAGAAGACGGAAACAAAGTTTTACTTGCACATGTGGTGTTCCTTTTTGAATGGCGATGGAAAAATGTTTTACTATTTTTGCTAGGAACCCTTAATTCACTTGTTTTGTTTTTGTTTTTGTTTTGTTTTATTATTTACTCCATTCACTTCTGCATTGCTAGTGTTAATTTCCTTGAGAGTCCGTCGACCCAATGTAGTATATTCGAGATCGGCCATTCATCAATATTTGTGTTAGAGCAGTTTTCAATTGAGTGTTGAGAGTAACTAGCCAATTACTTTGGTTTTGGTTTTGGTTTTACCACGGTTTGGGATTGGCTGAGTAGTGTAATTGACAAGTAATGGATTTCCTTTTGGTTTTACGACACTGGGTTGAAAACCAGTTTATTAGTCCTAAATTAATAAAGAATAAAACAATGGTTTCGCGGTTAAATAAACAGAACGTTTCATTGGCTAATTAACTTCACCAATCAAAGATCGTTTACCAAATATTCCTAGATTGGATCTAGTTTTCGCAGCTGCAAAATACGCACAAGCAAAACCATGCAGCTCTCATAAATAATTAGTGTGTTGTCCATGTTTTCCTTTCAGGTGTCCAACTCTTTCCAAACTTGGAAGGAGCGATACCAGCGAAATATGAGAAACCAAGAACTTCTGGAAGAACATCTGCAAAAGAAAGATTCTGAATTGTTACACTATTGCCTTGTGAAGTGGGTGAAGTTCATGCTGCGATGCAAGGCGGAGAAATCCTACCAGAAGAAACTTGTGCAGAAGGTAAAATTGCTCAGTAATGATTTGAAGCGCAGTATATTGACAGAAAGGATTCCTAGCGGGAAATTGAGGTGTAAACTCCTAATGAGTAGTTAAAATCATTGTGTTAAATTCGCTAAACGTTGTAGCATCGTTTTAGTAATCAGGCAGTTACTTTGGTTTTGGTTTTGGTTTAACTACGGTTTGAGATTGGCTGAGTAGTCTAACGGGTAAGTAATTGGTTTGGTTTTGGTTTTACGAAACTCAATTGAAAACCGCTGTAATTCAGTATTTGTTTTCCTCTTCTTATTAGTGTTTCGCAAAATGGTGGTTTGCACTGTACACCAAGAAAGGATCTGAGAAAATTCAAGAGGTATTCCTGTTTAATGTTACTGCTGTTGTAACCGAGGCTTTAATACCAATAAACGAATAGGAGACCACGGCAATGTTGACGAGATCGTCGCTAAACATGTTTAAAAAAAACCGTTTAGGCAGCGTCCACACCTTGCGGAGAAATTTGAAAACGCAGCTTTATTTATACGGTTAGGCCTACCGTCCACACTAATCTGTCGCGAAAACGGAGCTTTTCTAAAACGCTCTTCAAACCGGAGGAATTTGAAAACGCAGCTTTATTTGTACGGTTAGGCCTACCGTCCACACTAGTCTGTCGCGAAAACGGAGCTTTTCTAAAACGCTCTTCAAACCGGAGGAATTTGAAAACGCAGCTTTATTTGTACGGTTAGGCCTGCCGTCCACACTAATCTGTCACGAAAACGGAGCTTTTCTAAAACGCTCTTCAAACCGGAGGAATTTGAAAACGCAGCTTTATTTGTACGGTTAGGCCTACCGTCCACACTAGTCTGTCGCGAAAACGGAGCTTTTCTAAAACGCTCTTCAAACCGGAGGAATTTGAAAACGCAGCTTTATTTGTACGGTTAGGCCTGCCGTCCACACTAATCTGTCACGAAAACGGAGCTTTTCTAAAACGCTCTTCAAACCGGAGGAATTTGAAAACGCAGCTTTATTTGTACGGTTAGGCCTGCCGTCCACACTAATCTGTCACGAAAACGGAGCTTTTCTAAAACGCTCTTCAAACCGGAGGAATTTGAAAACGCAGCTTTATTTGTACGGTTAGGCCTGCCGTCCACACTAATCTGTCACGAAAACGGAGCTTTTCTAAAACGCTCTTCAAACCGGAGGAATTTGAAAACGCAGCTTTATTTGTACGGTTAGGCCTACCGTCCACACTAGTCTGTCGCGAAAACGGAGCTTTTCTAAAACGCTCTTCAAACCGGAGGAATTTGAAAACGCAGCTTTATTTGTACGGTTAGGCCTGCCGTCCACACTAATCTGTCACGAAAACGGAGCTTTTCTAAAACGCTCTTCAAACCGGAGGAATTTGAAAACGCAGCTTTATTTGTACGGTTAGGCCTACCGTCCACACTAGTCTGTCGCGAAAACGGAGCTTTTCTAAAACGCTCTTCAAACCGGAGGAATTTGAAAACGCAGCTTTATTTGTACGGTTAGGCCTGCCGTCCACACTAATCTGTCACGAAAACGGAGCTTTTCTAAAACGCTCTTCAAACCGGAGGAATTTGAAAACGCAGCTTTATTTGTACGGTTAGGCCTGCCGTCCACACTAATCTGTCACGAAAACGGAGCTTTTCTAAAACGCTCTTCAAACCGGAGGAATTTGAAAACGCAGCTTTATTTGTACGGTTAGGCCTGCCGTCCACACTAATCTGTCACGAAAACGGAGCTTTTCTAAAACGCTCTTCAAACCGGAGGAATTTGAAAACGCAGCTTTATTTGTACGGTTAGGCCTGCCGTCCACACTAATCTGTCACGAAAACGGAGCTTTTCTAAAACGCTCTTCAAACCGGAGGAATTTGAAAACGCAGCTTTATTTGTGCGGTTAGGCCTGCCGTCCACACTAATCTGTCACGAAAACGGAGCTTCTCTAAGACGCTCTTCAAACCGGAGGAATTTGAAAACGCAGCTTTATTTGTGCGGTTAGGCCTACCGTCCACACTAATCTGTCACGAAAACGGAGCTTCTCTAAGACGCTCTTCAAACCGGAGGAATTTGAAAACGCAGCTTTATTTGTGCGGTTAGGCCTGTCGTCCACACTAATCTGTCACGAAAACGGAGCTTCTCTAAGACGCTCTTCAAACCGGAGGAATTTGAAAACGCAGCCTTATTTGTGCGGTTAGGCCTACCGTCCACACTAATCTGTCACGAAAACGGAGCTTTTCTAAAACGCTCTTCAAACCGGAAGAATTTGAAAACGCAGCTTTATTTCTACGGTTAGGCCTACCGTCCACACTAATCTGTCACCGAAACGGAGCTTCTCTAAGACGCTCTTCAAACCGGAGGAATTTGAAAACGCCGGCTTTTCGTTTCCTTTTGG
>NC_138147.1:31895413-32062913 GCF_964199315.1 Orbicella franksi
GACATAACAACATAATCGCTCATGTCGGTATTGTGAACATTGACATAAAGAAAACGGAAGTATCAGTTTTTTCCCCTAATCTCCATAAGTTCATGTTGTTATGTTGCTATTAGGTCATTATGCCAGGATATTCACACTGCAAACATAACGACATACCGTATTTCTTATGTCGTTATGTTGTTAGTGTGAACTAGGCCATACAGGCACCAACGTATATAAATGTAAAATCATTCCAAAGAAAAGAGCAAAAGAATCATGTTATTTTGTTATTTATTTTTACAGTATTTTCTATTTCCAAGATTAAATGATTTACAAGATGATTTCAGTTACAGAAGGTAGATATTTAATAAATCTAGAATTAACTATTTATTTTGTAGAGCAACTTTTGTGTAAAATATTGACAGGGCTTGAAAATCGTCCCGTGACATCCATACGTTTTGGTCGCAAAATCTTCAATCGGGATAATTTTTTTGTGGGATAAGAGAGAACTGGTTGTTGCATGAATATAAAAATTATACAAATGAAATGAAGTAAAGGATTTTTTTAGTAATATATACCGTAGTAAAGCGGCTTTCAGATTTCAACTGAGCAAGGAGGGAGAACATTTTTTACTTTAGTGGAGTCGAAAGTAATTTCGCTTGTTTTGGTTTTGAATTTCTATGCTAAGTGATCTGCTAAGAAAATTCGCGCCACTTTGTTCCCTAATCAGAAGTAAAACCAAAACCAATCGTGACTCAATTGCACATGTTTTCCCGCGCTTCCTGCTGTCTTGTTTCGGGTCTCGATTGGTTCACTGTATTGGCTGTGTCCTTTGGGATTGGCCAGAGTGATTACTTTGCGACACGCAACTGAAAATCGCTCTAACTGTATGTGTTGTTTAGGTTTGTGTTTGGCGAGCTCGCCGATTGGTAAAAAGAAAACCCTTGTTACGTATACTCGTAACCAATCAAAGCAAAGGAATTTTCTCGGCCAATCAGGTTCAATGCCGAAATCGCGACTTTCCCACGCTTGGCGCGGGTTACCCGGTTTAAGTTTGAATTTTGATTGGTTAATTGAGTTATATGCCGCCAAAGTGATTGGTGCAATGAGTTCTTTTTGCTTTGCTTTTATAACAGCAAGAGGAAAACCGCTCCGTAGGCAGACCACAATTACTTTGTAACTAAATTATAAGTGTAATATAAGAAAGACTAATAACGAAATCAAGGAATTATTGGCGTAGGTTAAAGCTGAATAAACGTTTTTATCTACAATCGAACGACCTCTCCATATTATTGTAAAAGCTGTTTAGACTCGCGGCTTCCTAGAACACGAGCTTGTAAATGCAGATTGTAGAGTCGTTATTCACTGTAGATACTTTTAAGTCGTTTCGCTTACTCTGTAGACCGACACTGGGATATTGGCTTGCTGTCTTCCAGTTTTTGAAACCGGCTAAACTTGTTGAAAATGATTGGCAGCAGTGGTGTGATGAGAATAACGCCTGAAAGAGAACATGCTCCGCCAACAATCTTGCCAGCTGTCAGAGGAGTGAGAGAGAAAGAAAAGGAGAACTGTTTTAATTCAATCATTTCTATGGCCTTCAACTTATACCGTAAACAAGCCTCCCCCTAGCTACTGACAGTACGCCCTACCCTTTCAAATATCATTCGCAATGTAAGCTTCTTGGGAATACTTGGGAATAATCGATGTTTCTCTTTTCCCATCTGTTTCCCATGAGTAACATTGATCGAAGTCAGTTACAGTTTGTACTGAGGGTTCACGCGTACGTGGTCTAACCTCAGATGAGAAGCCATTTCTACGACAAAAGCAACTGAGACATAAGACAATTCAAGAATGCGGGCGACGTATTTAGCCTGTGTTGTAGGCGTAAACGGGGAAGGGTTAGAGGAGGCGAAAAACACTGTCCTTTCCCCTCTCATACTACCTTTATACATACAACATCATGTAATTGTAAAAAGTGAAAATACTAAATATTTGGACGGTAACTATAATTTTCGTGAAATTATGTTTTCTTACGAATACCTGGAGGTTTTGAGAACTACAGATAAGCGTACGCGACAATAACGAATAATTATAGGTCATGATAGTTCACAGTTAGGTTAATTGAAGCTCACAGAGTTATGATTAAGACGCGATGAAAACCAAAAGAAACTGTATTCTGATGAATACGCTATTCGTGATTTTCCCCTTCAATACCGTGAAGTTTGATCAATGAAACGGTGAACTCTACATCGTTGCGATAAACATGAATTCATTGTTTGGCACCTTTATCTTGGTTTTGCCAAATCCGCTCAGCCAATCAAATGGTGCCAGAGGTCAAGAAGTCAAAAGATGCACGTGCCAAGAATCAACACGTGCGGCTTATGGCTTTTTGATGCGTTTAGAAGTTTAGAAAACCAACAGAAACACGCCAAAAGTAACAAAAATCTTTCATGAGCAACTACGACCTTCGATTAATCCTTTTAGCGATAAATTCCTGCTCTTATCTCGAGCTTGCAATGTGCGCGGGGTGAACTGAACTCCGGCTGGATGAAGACGATAGCAAGATGGGATAAGAGTAGGAATCAAAAGCTTAAAATCTGTTCCAGTTTACACTTACCTAGAGTATTCGGGACCATATCACCATAGCCCAGTGTCGTAATCGTGACCACTGCCCACCAGCATGCGTCAGGAATACTGTGGAACGCTGTAGTTTTGTCCCACTGCTCGCAGTAGTACACTATAATGCCGAATAAAATTGTTCCGATAAGCGTTAGCGAAAAAACCGTCCAAAGATCGAACAGACACGCTCTGGCGGTTTTACCGAGTACTTTCATTGTGGACATGTAGCGCGAGATTTTTAGCACTCGGAAGATCTTTGAAAGGTGGAAGATTTTGATGACGAAAATGGGCACGACTTGGCTCTTAGACGTCATCAAGGAAATATAGAACGGAAGAATCGCTGCGATATCTACGACGGTTAAAAACCTTCGCAGAAATCTGCCCTTTTGTGGAGAAATAACAAAGCGCGCTACTAGTTCTACCGTGAACCAAGCCATGCAAAATTCTTCAGCTCGCAAGATGAAATATTTCAGGGCATTATGTGAGGTGCTGTTGTAGGTTGGCTGACTAGTGTTTCGGTTTGCTCCCAAGCTTAGGTTCGTACGAGTGTTGTAGACGTCCTGTTCGGAATCCAAATTTCGCACACTTGGCAGGGTTTCTATGCACAGAATGACAACAGCAAATACTATGACAACCAGCGAGAATAAACTGGTGATTCGTGCAAGCGGGCTAGATTCGGGAATCTCGCATAATTCCCAAAACTTTTGTCGACAAGTCTCCCTTGGACTGTCACGCTTCACCGCGCTAGGAAGAGGTAAGTTGTAATGTTTCTCTTCCGGGCTCAAATAATCGTAAAGTCCAAAGAAATGCAGTTCATCTGCCACAAGCTGCTGGCAAAACGTTTTTGTAGGAAAAACTAACATTCCACTTGTTGCGTAAAAGTAGAACACGCTTTCAAAAGTAGTTCGATTTCTGTCGAAGAATAGTTCGCCATTTTCTACGTCATAGTACAGTTCTCGCTTTGCAGGATCGGCTAGCAAACTTTTCGGAAAATTCTGAAGTTGCTGTAAAGATATTTCGTACCGTCTTCCGCTGACATTAATTTGTAGCTTTTCCTCTCGGAGTAACAGTTGCTTGCTTCTAATACTGTTGCTTTCTGTTTTCGGGGTCAGTTGCTCTTCATTCCGTCTGCGTAGAATTAAAGTTGCAGTCCCCCTGCGTAAATGTTTCGGTGTAGCTGGAAAGGCTTCCAAATTTGATGGCTTCCCATAGAAAGGTAGCATCTTCGGCGTTGCCTCGGCAGACTGTGTGCGTTTCTAACCAGATATTCTACGCGTACCTCCTGTTTTATTAATCGCATTATCAAAGAGCTTGTAAGCAAGAGCCAGACCGCATATTTTTTTTGTTTATCTATTATCCTTAACCCCGTCAACAGATTTTGTTTTATGCGATCTGTCATCGAGGTCAATCTGTTTCATTTCTGAAGCAATTAACTAGTATCTCAAGCAGTCGAAAGGGCTTTAAATTCTTCAAACCTGTGGCGAGGATTGAAATTTCTTTTTGATCATCTCTCAATTTGAAGCTGTATCGAAATATAACAAACAGCGACTCAACTTGGTTTTAATAACAATTATCAATTTAAAGGATCATTGCCAGATCTGATACAATCTCTATTGCAGGATTGTCGATTCACCTGATTTACATAATTAAATAATATCTGCTTACCCTGGAAGCATTTTAAGTGTTACTTTTCGTGTTTGTAATTCGAAGTTCTTCTGTTGGTTCTATTTTTCAGCTTTTTGTACATCTCAGTTATTTTGCCGTGGTGAACATATTAAAGACGACTACAACATCTTTTTTTTGACTCGCAACAAAATGTGCGACCGACTCCCTTCGTTGACTAAATAATAAAAGATAACATTTATATTTATCTTTCGGTTAACGTTCACACCAAGCGTTCTGAACGAAGGACAGGCCGCGGAAAATATGTTTGGTTAACTAGGGCTTGATATGTTTCTGGATGTCAAGGGTTACGATTATTATTTGTGTATCACGCTCGTTAAAGCAAGATTTCTCGCTGTAAGAAACTAAAAAAAAAAAGTTTTTTACATCTGGTAATAATCTTCCTAACTTAACTCAATTACAGTCTTTTCAGGAGTTCGAGGTTAACTAAAGACGTCTTACTGACATTTAATAACTCCGCAGCTGGATATTATTTGCGAATGGACCATCACCCGCTGGAAAGGAGGAACAAAATTGTGCGAGCCTGTGGGACTAAAAGCAAATTCTTTGTCCCTTGGCGTAGTTTACACTCGAAAAAAAATCGATACCACAAACTTTCAGATGACCATACTAGTCCTAGGAACTTAAAATGCGTTAAAAATATGCTGTGATCCAGTTATATTCCCAAGTTTACACAAGGAGAAAGCCACTAGTCCATTCCTATTTTTCCCAATCCAGATTTTTCCCAGCACTGTGCCTCATTTCTATGCTCAAAACCAGGTTCTTTCGTCTTTTCAGAAGAAATTTCACGATTTGTGATGGCTGTGCACATCGATAAAATTTACCTGTTTGTTTTGCTTGTCTCGGGACTAACTTACACTACTGTGAGTTATCAAGAACTCCCACGAGGTCATGGCGAAGAATTAGGCAAGCACAGAGATTCTGAAGGCCATGTGGACATTTTACACGATCTTCCTTCTCCGCAAGAGTTTTGGGATCAATATGCTAGTGCTCGCAAACCCGTTATATTTCGCGGTGCAGCGAAAAACTTTCCTGCCTTTCATTTGTGGACTGATCAATATTTGAAAGAAAGTTACGGTGAACTAGAAGTCAAGCTAGAAGCGAAACGAGAGAAAGATCATGTCCCGGTCGGAGAAAGAGGTCTTGGTAGGGACACGATTCGAAGTTTTCTCGAAACTTATCAACAAAAAGATTCCTACACTGTTTCGCAACTTCCGGATCCTTTATCGACTGAAGTAAGGGTTTTGCCCTTTCTGATGTGTGGTACGTTCAGTGAGAGAATTTTAGAAGCGAACCTTTGGTTGAGTTCTGGTGGAACAAGAAGTATGCTTCATAAAGATGCTGATAATGCAATCAACTGTTTGCTAAACGGAACTAAAGATTGGATCTTAGTTCACCCTGAGAACGAAGAAAATGTAAGTTTAAACTCGCATTATAGCTGATTTTAATCTAAGCGTTTATTTTATCCCAAGCAAAGTTCAAAATGACAAAATTCTGGCAACGAAAAATAGTCACTGAAGTTGAATACGTAATTCAATGAAAGCTTACTTGTTTAGTCGTGTAAAAATCCTTCAGTGTTCACGCGTTGCAATTATATGCAAATACTTCCATGTTGTCAAAACCATGGAAATTGACTCAGATTTTTGACAACAACACCTGTTTCCGTGGAAGCACAATATTTTTAATACTTAAATGAAAATCTGATGTTTTATATTTTATGGAACCTTTTATTTATTATTAAAATTAAAATACTGTTAGGGTAAAATAAATATTTAAACTGGTATATAGCAGGTACACGCTGGTGACTTGACTTGGTAAATATCTCCCATTATTCACCTGCAAGTTAAAGGTGCTGTTTTGAACAATGGTGATAATTACTGATTACTCAAAGTCACAAGAGTCAGTAAATACCCCTGTGAACAGACATGCTTGGAACCAGAAGAAAATTGTTCCCACAGGTGTCTCCTTATGGAAGGTTAATAACCTCACTCCATTTCATTTTCTCCCATAGCAATCTGATGAAAGAAATAAGATTTTGATTTCTTTGCCTTAGTTTATAATTTATAAAAGGCACAATGTGTAGTTCCAGAAAATATCCATACCCACCCCAAGGAAGGTTCATGGAAATTTCAAGGGGGAGGGGGGTTCAAAAGTCCAATTTTTTAAAGGAAAGTATGGCACTAAAATGGAATTTCCGGAGGGGTGGGGCAGGGGGGTTCAAGCTTCAAAACCTTCCGTGGGAGGGGTATGGATATTTTCTGGAACAACACAATAAAGATCAGTGCATGTTATTTCACTCCGTCACCTGCAGGGTGAGTTGGAGTGAAATATTAATACCGTAAATCCTCAAATTAGCACCCAGGGCACTTATTTCAAATTTAGGAGAAAATGGGAGGCACTTATTCAAGGGGGCGCTTATTTAATTTTTCCCAAATGGTAGCCTGACGTGATCATTTTTTTCAAAACATCATCTGCACATAATCAACAACCTGAGATATTTATCGACATAAAAAGCTGACCTTAAAGTTTAAATCGCGGCACTGTTAGTACTTAACGTGTTCAACGTGTTCGCTTAACGTGTTCCCAAACAGAAACAATGTACAAATCTAATACTACACGACAAAAACTATACATCCTTTGTTGTCTCAGCACACATCCACAAAATGGGGGGAGGGTAAGGGGCGCTTATTCAAGGAGGGGCACTATTTTTAAATTTTGGCCAACAGGAGGGGCACTGATTCGAAGGGGGCGCGTATTCGAGGGGGGTGCTAATTCGAGGATTTACTGTATATAATCATTATGAGAACATATTTACAACCATAGGTTGATCCAGAGTTCTTTATAAGGTTGGGGTCCCAAGATTTGTCCAGTCCTTTGCACCTTATTAAATTAAAGTGGGACCCTCCAAAAATTCAGTATTTTAGATACTTTCAGCAATAAGGGAGAAAGGGCAGGACTTGGGTCTCTTCCCTAAATTTGCCACTGATAACAGAAATAGATATTTTATTTCTTATTCATGTGTGGCTCATGATTTTGTGAATTGTAGATACCCATGGCTGATGGAGACAGGGGTTATGGAGGATTTGCCACCCTGGATGTTCAAAGTGTGAATCTTATCAAGTATCCCAGGTTTAAACAAGTAAGATGGCAATATGCAAATATGACACCAGGGGATTGCCTCTTCTTACCTTACAGTAAGTGATGCTATTGGTTACAATTTTAAGGCATGTTTATTTAGAGAGATTACATAAACTTGCTTACTACAACTTTCCAGTGAGAAATATGATTCAGACCTTGTCCAATTCAACAGAAGTAATTGACACTATTTGTTTAAATGTAAATTCTTGTCTTATAGCCCTTTGGTTTGTTACACATTGTTGCACTTGGCTTAGACGTCAAGGAAATTGGAAATTAGAAGACTTCAGGGATCTTTGGATCATCTCCAAAAATCTTTAGAAGTCCTGTTAGTCGCCACCTTCCCCCACCCTTCCCCCACAAAAAAGGAAAATGGAAATAATACTTTGTTTGACACAGAAAACAGTGTAGCAGGTGCAGAGGCTGTGTTATAACATAGATTTGTTTCTTGTTGTTGTTTACAGGTTATTGGCACCAGGTGCGATCTTATGGCTCAAAGAACATGGCTGTTTCAGTCCTCTTCTCACGGCTGACAGAATTTGACCCCACAGGCTGTGAAAATGCCAAGTTAGAATACACACCCTTGTCAGATGTGAACATGGTTTGGACCTATCCAGGGCATGGACCCCAAACCATGGGCAATATAGACCCATTTGAAATGAAGTATGCAGCATCTATAGATTTTAAAAATGAAAATTTAAAACTGTAAATTGAAGGGTATTTCTTTTCAAGTTAACTACAAATAAAGAGCTTGAATCAAGCATGGTTCTTAAAAGTAGCTGTGTGTAGGCCTCACTACAAAAGCCCAAAAAATGATCTTAAAATCTATGTGGAAATTCCCAATTTCATCTCATAAAACCCCTCTTAAAATTTCCAAATATGTCAAAAATTTTCTTAAAATGGCCAAATATAGCACAATTTTTTTAAAGTGAAACCTCAGCTCATCCCCCCTCCCCTCCTTGAGCCTCAGTTTAGCTCCGCTGCCATGTTTGAACATTTACTGACCACTTACTTCCATAGGAATGGTGGAAAACATTTCAGAGGATGGAAACACTGCTGTAAGGTTGGATTGCAGCTACCAATTGGCAATAGTAAACAACTTGCACGAAAATGGATTCAAATTGTCATTTTGTTGGAATTCTAAATAAAGCGGGGAAACCATTTTTCTTCAAAATCAGCTAATAATCTAAAAATCCTGCAAAAATTCTATTTTTTTAATTCCAAAATGTCTACAAATTTTCTGAAACCTTAAAAATCCTAAAATATCCAGCTTTTTGTATCTAGGACTTAATCTGGGTGCCAGCAGAAATGGCTAACTTCTTCTTGGTCTTACATGTAGTGGAGGAGACCACTGGGCTTTTTGGAGTCCTACAGTACATCTCAAAAAGCACAGATCACAAGTTATTTGTATTCTTGGTGCTAATGATTTTCAACTGATTTTTGTTTGGCAGAGATGAGTACCTCTCTCAGTTTGAAGGAAGAGAAGATAGACGACTGTTTGTGGATGATATCTTTCAACAGTTGACTGAGGTAAGGAAGGCAAATCGAAGCTTTCTTTATAAATGCATCAAGAATTTGACAGTCTCAGCACAGTGAGGGACATGTTATGTGACAGTGTAGTTTGTTGTTGTTTTTAAAGGGAGGAATCATGGAAGAACACGATGATGCAAGGAGAGATATTGCAGAAAAAGTAAGGCCTAATGGAATTTACTTAACTCTTAAGATGCCTTTTATTCCTAGGTCTTGCAAGAACATTCTGGAAATACATTGTCCAGAATTATTTAGTGTCATAAGACATTTCCATCTAATTCAACAATTTTTAATTAATAATTTCCTTCTTTGACTAACAGTGACTTCTGATAGCTGTGCCTGAGTAAGCTAAATGATCAAATTAAGATGCTCACTTGTCGAAACATCAATGTCTAACTGGGAGAATTTATTTTTGCCTTATTTGTGAAGGTCTTTAAAGTAATGGATGCCGACAACAAAGGTTATGTCACTAAACAAGACATTGAGGCACTGACAGTTGAACAAGTGAAACAGATGGCTAATGAAGTGGATGGTGACCCTGCTAACACTGAGGAATATGAGTTCGCTCTGTTTGATCTTGATGAAGTCAAGTAAGGGATGTATAATGAACACTAAGGCCCTATCCACACTACGCGGGAGAAATTTGAAAACGAAGCTTGATCTCTACAGTGAAGCCTAGTCCGTCCACACTAATCCGTTATGAAAACGGAGCTTTTCGAAAACGCTCTTCAAACCGGAGGAATTTGAAGACACCAGCTTTGCGTTTTAATGTGGACGGAAACATTTTGAATACGGAGGTTTTCGAAAGCCGATGACGTCTTGATAATCTTGTGATTAACCGTAACCCTCAAGGGTGCACTTAAGCTTTTCTGCTGTCAGTGATTATTACGTTTTCAAATTTCTCCGGCGTGGTGTGGACGGAAAACTAATGATGCGTTTTCGGAGGGAAAACGCCTTAGGCCCCGTGCACAACACACGCGTGAGAGAGCGCGTGGTATAGAAATTTTTTTTGTGCTTGGCATAGAAACGCGTTCAAAACAGAAGGAGAGAGTGAAGAAAATTCAAGACAAAGTGATCTTTGCCTGCAGAATGCTGGTGATCAAACGGTTGTTTTTATAACTTACATTGTAACTTATAATGTACATCGTAACTATGAGTACAAAAGAAAGGCTGTTGTTTTCGTTGTTACGTATGTACTTTAAGCAAAATGTTGTTAGGGTGTTGATCAGACTTTTCTCATTTTCAGGTCTGTTTTTGACAAGGCTCTGGAAGATGGTGACGGGAAACTTACGGTTAAAAACCTGATAGTACGCTATGAGGTAAGGAAGTCCAAAATAAAAACCAAGGCCACAAGTAATCAAGTAGCTGGTGGGATTCACCAATCAGAACTTGAAGCGATGTGACTGGCAGTATTCAGGTGATGGAATTGAAAGCATGTATACATCCGATTACAACAAGCGCGGGAAAACGTGCAAGCGGCAGGAAGCGCCGTTAGATAGCCCGTGATAAATGCGAAAAACACGAGAAAACAAGTAAGCGGCGCCAATTGCGGTAAAAGCTGTAACAGGTGTCAAGCACCCGAAAACACGTTGCTGGCAGAAGGGGTGGGAGGACATGTAACCGGCACTGGTAAACGAGGGAGAATATGTTTCCATTGAAAAGGGCGGGAAAACATGTACCCGGTGACAAGCGCTGGAAAGCACGTAACCTGTGTAACCTGTGCATATGGCAACCTCGATACCAGTTTCTCTCTCCTTTGCCTTTCAGAGAGAGAGCCTTGCATCGATGTTGTGCACACGGCAAGCGCGGGAAAACATGTCACTAGTGACGTGTTATTGGTTAGCAAATGTTTGGTTTTGATTGGCTGATAAGACAGCAACTTTGTTTTCTTCAGTTGCACGGTATAATTTTAACAAACCCTTCCCTACCAGAGCCAAACACCCTCTCCAACCGGCGGCCGTAATGATATTTTTTCCAAAACCGGAGGTAATTGATTAAAGCCATCGCGAACAACCGGGCTATCAGTAATGTCTTTTGTTTGAGGACGAATATATACGTCCTTGGAAGAGAATTCTCATTCAGAAAAACAAATACAAGGCCAAAGAAAACACTTATACCTATACAGTGCAACCCGATGACGAACGCACTCGTAACCATAAAATTTGTCATAGAAGTTAAGGAAATTGATAGATATATCTTTAGTTAATTCTTCACTTCCCGAAATAACGTTAACAACGAAATCTACTGTAATGTATAGTTTTGGAAAGTTATCAGCAAAGTATCCGTTTCTATGTGGCAGGATTTTGGTGGCTCAGCCAAGGTAGCCAGAGAACTTTACAGCATGCTTCAGCCTGAAAATACTGATTTTGTGTCCGAAGACGAAATGAGGAAGCGTCTTGATGATGTGTTGAAGCTATATCTGAAAAAGAAAGATGATGACAAATCAGGTCAGTCAACAAAATCTTTACGTTTGTTTCCCAGATCTCTGCATATCTCATTTCCGTCAGTGATACTCTTGTCGATAGGAGCTTCGCGCCACATTTTAAAGTTCTTGTTACAGTGCATAAAGTTACAGTTTAGAAAACGCAAAATAGTTGTTATATTTGGGGTCGAAAAATACCATTAAGGTAGTTGCTTACCAAACAGGCACAAAGATGGGGAAGATAGAGGCAGATTTAATCTTTGAACTTGGCGAAGAAGAAGATAACAAAGAAAATAACAAGTTAACAAAAGAATGTATAAACTGCTTCCAAAACTAGGCAACAATAACTTGTCTAATTTAACTTTTCGGACTTTGTAATTTGGATGATGTCTCCGTGTGTAGCTTAAAATCTTGAACTAATATGTCAGATTTTTCCCGTACCATTGTTGACAGTAGTGTGTTATGAAAGGCCAATTACTCAAAAACCGACATTTCTCAAATTCCAATTCGATCCTTGAATGCACGGACATTTCTGAACGAGTTCTGTGAACTCCTTGGTGCTCCGTGGGTAAACAAATTACATTTACATTTACATTTACTAATAGCAATGCTCTTTTCATTGCTTTTTGGTTATTTTTTTCTGCAGGAATTTACTACGAAAAAGAGTGGGCCGAAGATAAGGAGATTATGAAAAAAACTTTGCCATCAGCCGCAGACAACTTGGACTCCATACAGACGGAATTACCACACACTGAGCTGTGACTGAAATCGTACTTCCCAGCATATTTTCAAAAGTTTTCAGTCGTCACGCAACTCTCCTTGAGAGGCGTGTTGCGTGACGGATTGTAACTGACGCATCGCTGCTATTCTGAATTGTTTGTCAAAAACATTCATACGTACAAAAGAAGGAAATATTTTCAGCAACTGCTAAAAAAATGCAAGAATTTAAGTATTTATAGAGCCGGTAAAAAACTAAGTTTTTTTTTAACTCTTCCAAAGATGGATTTATGAAAGAATGAAATAAGTTCAATAAAATATCAACACAAGAAACCCTCATAAACGTTATAAGTAGTACCCAGGCCACACGCCGAGGTGTGATCTCCCATGCGAGCAAATACCGCCATATTGTTTTATTTTTGGGGCGAAGAGTAGGTCTCACCACCTTGCTGTCTCTCGTCAAAGTGAGTAAGTCAGTAGGATGCAAAACAATAAAAGCAGACAGGAAGTTTTGACAAAATTCCAAGCAAACTTTGTTTACGATTTCCCCGCAAGAGCGATTTTGCGGCGTTCCTCCGCAAGAACAGAGAAGGAGGGGATAGCAGAGGGAGGGAAGCAAGCTCATTTCCAGAAAGAAAAGTCGTTTGCAAGCGGGCGACCTCAATAGCTGTACTATAAATTTGTATTTTTGTCCGTATTTCAAACAAAAATACTGTGCTACCTTTGAGTAAAAAGCACGACAGTCTGGTAGCAAAACCATCTGCTTGGCGAGGTCAGGCTAGTTAAATTGCTTTACTAAATTAATTGTTCATGGATGACTTCTTTGACAAAAAATAACAAGCATGAATTTTGATCAAGGCATTCCAGCAAGCAGTTAAACTCACGAGAGTAATGGCTACAGTAAACGTTTCTGAAGATGGAAAGCGGAACATTTTTGCGGCGGCTGAGCTGCTATACTGCTCATCGATATAACCGCTGGAATATATGACCAGTTTACAGCTCTCCCAGTTTTAAACGCTTTTCTGTCCATTGCGGCATTTCTTGGAAATGCTTTGATCCTAGCCGCTCTTCGTAAGTCTTCACTTCATCCACCGTCCAAAGTCTTACTAAGTAACCTTGCAACTACTGATCTTTGAGCGCCTCGCTGTTATTTCTCTTATGTCTGTATTGGTTGAGAATTGGAAGATCTGTCGCTACGCAGTAGTCGTGCTTTCTATGACTAGTAATTCATTGTGTTTGGTGTCTCTGTTGACACTGACTGCAATAAGCGTGGACAGACTTCTTGCCCTGTTGTTGGGGCTGAGATACAGACAAGTTGTAACTTTGAAGCGAGCTCACCTGATCGTTGTTACATTTTGGGCTGTATCCACCATCTTTTCAACAATGCAGTTTTTGAATTTCTTTATAGTCTTGTGGTGTGAAACTATACTTACATTACTTTGTATAGTAACTTCGACCTTTTCTTATACAAAGATTTTCCTCACCCTCCGCCATCATCAAAACCAAGTACAAGAACGACCAAGAACATGTTCAACAACCGAACCAAATAAATCAACTGAACATAGCGCGATACAGGAAGTGTTCACTGCACTGTGGTTAACGTTCACGTTACTCGCTTGTTATCTACCACAAGTAATATTGGCAACTCTGCTCATTCATGCTGAGCCATCTTCATCAGTTTCTCTCGCTTTTGGTTTTACAACTACCTTAATTTTTGTTAAATAACTCCTCATTAAACCCGATTCTTTACTGCTGGAAGATAGAGGAAGTGAGACAGGCTGTGAAGGACACAATCATAGAAGTACTTTGCTGTTGATCGAGTTATTTAGCTCTTGTGGAACTATTAGTTAGAGAACAGAATTTATGGGTAAATTAACATCGTACAATGTCTATGAAATAAAACTTGTTATCCCTCTGTTATGCAAATTAAGCGGCAATATTAATACAGTTTACTTTGACCCATGTGTACACGAAGACAGAAAGTTGCTTTTGTTATTTATTTTCCAATTTGAACAGATTGAAAGTTTCACCTTTCATGGCTTAA
Organism: Orbicella franksi; assembly: GCF_964199315.1. Classification (NCBI taxonomy): domain Eukaryota; kingdom Metazoa; phylum Cnidaria; class Anthozoa; order Scleractinia; family Merulinidae; genus Orbicella; species Orbicella franksi. The sequence goes on from NC_138147.1 coordinate 31,909,543, forward strand.
ATAAATATTCACTCAGTAAGTTATTGATTTTGTTAAAAGGATAATTTCCTTAGGTTGGTTCCATCTAATTAATGTCGTTAAGGTCATCTTCTAATGAATTTTTTGTAAAACAACTTCGTGAGACAGTTACCCGGTACAATGATGAAGGTCTTCGCAGCCTCGCTTCAAAAAGTAAGGGTCTTTTTCAGATCACGTGCCGCACTAGTTAATGAAGAACATCCTCCTAACTTTAAAAAGGGACGTTTATATATGATAAAAACAATAACTTTGTATTAACTGGTTCAAGAAAAATGAAATTAAGCTAATTCTTACTCTAAGTAAGTTGTGTACGTCACAAACCTCAAAACAAGTATTTATTCTACAAAGAACTTGGATTGTGAGCTGAGTTTTACAATGAACGTTTCGAGTTCTGTTTTGCAATTTTTCTGGCGGTTAAACATTCTTTCATGATTTCAGTCGAAGTGTAATTCCAAAATTGAATCCTTCATAACAGACGATGTTGCCAATTAGTTGACACTCAGGAGTCATTATTTTCTGTACCATGGCAGCTTTTAAGGTTCAATAACGCCGAAGGTCGCTGACTGTGTCTCAACCTCCATCATCCTTAGAGCGTGACATTGAGTAAATACATTGACACATATAGGTCGATGGATAAAAAAAGGGATAATTGCCCATTTGCAACCCTTTTAGACCCTTTTAGACCCTTTTATATAGTCGAAGAGTGACTTCAAGTTAAGCAACCTCACAGCGGAAGGATTTTCTCATCCCATAAAGGATGCATATTGCAGCTGCCGCAGTGACGTATTATTACCTAGAATAAAAAAATATATATATTGACAGACGTCGATTCGTCTTTTAGGCGAGGTTTTAATTTCTAAGATGGCATAAAAAGTGTCTTTTATCATTTAACTACAACTATGTAGAAAAATGACCGTACTAACGTTACTCAACGGGCAAGAGATGGAAAGCAGGAAATATTATGCTGTTGATTGTTGATGTTCCTCAGGAACATTATACATATTTGACACTCGAAGTTGGCGAGGTATAGATGCATTTGCATTTTATAAAGGTTGTGAAAAGCTCTTTTTGTCTGCGATGAACCTAAAAATGTACCTAACAACTCACACAGATTCCAGACCCAAAAAGAATTTATCTTTAGAGCAGTAAAATTGCTGTAAAGATCCACAGAGTTGTTTTAAAATACTTTTTAAGACGTGTAAGCGATTTCTTCTCGAAAAAGTAGATGTGAAAATTCACAGTAAAGTCAGGTTCTATTTTCCTCCACTCCCTTACCTTCCTTTTTGTGTTCTTTTACCTTTTCTTTCATCTCTTGTAATAAAATTAATGAGATGTACGGCTGCGTACAAGAACAAAAAGGTTAAGCAGGCAAATGATACTAGCTATTATCACAGTTCAGAAAACAATACTTAAAACACTGTTTTTTTGGGGGGTTTGTGACATGGACAACTTACTTAGAGACAGAATAAACTTAATTCCATCTTTCTTGGACTATTCATTGACAAGTTCTCGTTTTGCTCATAAAAGACCGTTTTTAAAAGTTAGGAGGCTGTTCTTCATTAACTAGTGTGGCACGTAACCGGAAAAAGACCCTTCTTTAAGTCAGACACTGTTATTAAGTCCAAAACTGACATAATACCACTAAACTGTCTTACAACGTTGTTTTATAGACCCTTTATAAAAACAGTAGTAAAGAGAAGATGACCTTAACAACCTCAGAAAAGGCATCCTTTTAACAAAATCAATAACCTACGGAGTCGGGGTATTCATTTAAGTTTTGAATTAATTAACGGTAGAACTTTCAGGCTGCCTAATTGGAAAATCAATTAATAAAGGAACTATCTGTCTTCTTGTTCACATGGCTCAGAGTAAACTGTATCAATATTGCCGCTGCATTTGCATAACCGAAGCGATAACAAGTTTTATTTCATAGTGATAGACATAGTACAATATAATTTTCATTTACCCCTAAACTTTGTTCACTGCCTAATAGTTCCACAAGCCTCAAGAGCTAGCTAACTAGGTCAATCAACAGCAAAGTACTTGTCTAATTTAATTTTGTCCTTCACAGCTTGTCTCACTTCCTCTATCTTCCGAAAGTAAAGAATCGGGTTTAATGAGGAGTTAAAGAACATTAAGGTCGTTGTAGAACTAAAAGCGAGAGAAACAGATGAAGATGGCTCAGCATGAATGAGCCTCACCTGACCTTCCTTCTTCGCTCCCTGTTGCGCATAAGGCCGCGCGGTTTCCGTAATATGAGATGTTTTACAGGGAAGGGCTATCGGCCCTTCGCCCAACCCCCAACTTGAAGGACCAGGTGCTGCAGTTCGTCTGACCTTTCACCTGGAACCTGCCCAGCAAGGCTGAACCTACCAGGGACTGCAGTCCCAGCTGAGCTGGTATAGCTTCCAGGGTCACTAAGGCACGCAAACCTCCCCGCCACTTTAAGGTGCAGCACTTAGCACCTTAGCGTCATCAATTAGATGGAACCAATCTAAGAAAAAATATCCTTTTAACAAAATCAATAACTTACTGAGTGAATATTTATTTAAGTCACGAATGGTGAAACTTTCAATCTGCTCAAATTGGAAAATAAATTACAAAAGCAACTTTCTGTCTTCGTGTATACATGGCTCAAAGTAAACTGTATTAATTAATATTGCCGCTTAATTTGCATAACAGAGCGATAGCAAGTTTTATTTCATAGACATTGTACAATTTTGATTTACCCCTAAGTTTTATTCTTAACTAATAGCTCCACAAGAGCTAGCTAGCTAGATCAATCAACAGCAAAGTGCTTGTCTGATTGTGTCCTTCACTGCTTGTCTCACTTCGTCTATCTTCCAGCAGTAAAGAATCGGGTTTAATGACGAGTTAACAAAAACTAAGGTAGTTGTAAAACCAAAAGCGAGAGAAACTGATGAAGATGGTTCAGCATGAATGCCGAACAAAGTTAGCAATATTACATGTGGTAGATAACAAGCGAGTAACGTGAACGTTAACCACAGTGCAGTGGACACTGCCTTCCTGTATCGTGCTGTGTTCAGTTGATTTATTTGGTTCGGTTGTTGGACATGTTCTTGTATTTGGTTTTGATTATGGCGGAGGGTGAGGAAAATCTTTGTATAACAAAAGGTCGAAGTCACTAGACAAAATAATGTAACTATAATTCCACACCACAAGACGATAAAGATATTCAAAAACTGCGTTGTTGAAAAGACGGTGGATACAGCCCAAAATGTAACAACGATCAGGTAGGCTCGCTTCAAAGTTACAACTTGTCTGTATCTCAGCCCCAACAACAGGGCGAGAAGTCTGTCCACGCTTATCGCAGTGAGTGTCAACAGAGACACTGAAAACAAAGTACTGCCTGTGATAAAAAGGACGACTACTGCGTAGCGACATATCTCCCAATTCTCATTTGCCGCAGACATGAGAGAAATAACAGCCAGAGACTCTACAATAAGACCAACACAAAGATCAGTTGTTGCAAGGTTACTCAGCAAGACTTTGGACGGCGGATGAAGGGAAGACTCCGTGCGAAGAGCGGCTAGAATCAAAACATTTCCAAGAAATGTCGTAATGGACAGAAAAGCGTTTAAAACTGCGAGAGCTGTAAACTGGTCATGTATTCCAGCGGTTATATCTGATGAGCAGTATAGCAGTTCAGCCGTCGTAAAAATGTTCTGCTTTCCATCTTCAGAAACGTTAACTGTAGCCATTACTCTGCCGCTGCGATCTCACTATCTGTGTGTAGGCGTGAGTTTAACTGCTAGCTGGAATGCCTTGATCAAAAAATTTATGCTTTTTATTTTTTGCCAAACATGTCATCCATGAGCAATTAATTTGGTAAAGCAATTTAACTGGCCGGAAAAAGAAGAAAACAAATTAGCTAGCCGGACCTAGCCGAGCAGATGGTTTTGCTACCAGACTGTCGTGCTTTTTGCTCAAAGGTAGCACAATATTTGTTAACGTTGTTTGAAATAATGTCAAAGATACAAATTTATAGTACAGCTATCGAACCCCGCGCTCACTCCTCTCCTCAACGCCTTTTCCCCCTCGCCCGCTGAAAAGTTGCAACAATAATCATATTTCATCAGGTTATGGCAGTGTTATGGGGAAAAAATTCGGCAATACGTTAAACCGTTTACTATCCATGGTTAAACCTTTCTTAGTTTCCGAGATAAAGGAAAGAGATACACTATTTTGACTTTAAAATTTCACTAAATGAAACGTGAACAAGTTACATGGAATAAATTATTTTTAAAGCTTGTCACGTGTTTGTGGAAATGTAAGGGGAAACAGTTAGGAAATGTTTTACTTACTTACAAGTAGAACTTACTATGATGGGAGAAGATTGCGTGGCAAAAAATCGTCTGTGAGCGACACTGTGCACGCGTTACATGCCCATGTTGAGCAGCTCACTGGGACCTGGTTACTAATAGTCACCCGCAAAGAAGCATGGGTTTGATGGAAGACGACATGGCGGCGTTTTAGTTCATAGTTCTCGAATGAAAGTCTGCGCTAAAATATAAGCCGTAATTAAAACGTGGTCGGGAGATTTTTAAAGGAAATATTCATTGAAAATATTTTTCATATGATGTCTTCAAATCCACAAAAAGTGCATCGCAAAAGACCTGCGGACTCGGAAGATATTGATGCAGATGACGGCGGCCATCGAACGCCGGAAGATTTCAAAATTAAGTCACTAGATGAGATTCTACAAGAGAAACGGAGGCGAATAGAAAAGGACGATACACCCGGAGAGGAACGAAATGGATCGCCAGAAGGAAAGTCTAGCCCTTTGGCTTCCGCTCGACGCGAATCGAGAACCTCCTCAAAGCAAGGGTCACCTCAAGCGCAGGGTTCTGGCAGCGAAATCATTTACCAGCTTAGTCCAGAACAACTAAGTTTATCTCCACGTGAGTAAATTTTTTAGTTATACGTATTAAAATAGTGCGTGATTTTTGCTCTTATAAAATGCAAACCAGTGCACTTTAGCACTGTAACTGCTTGATTACTGTGCAAACGTGTACACTGTAGGCAAGCTCAGATGTTATGCAGGTTTGTAGCTAAGAAAATAGTCTCCCGGCTAAGATTTTCATTGAGCTGGTCACCATTTTTTGTGAGAGAGCTGGAACAAAATTTCGTCCCCAATCTTTTGCAACACCTTGAATGCGGAGCTACTGCCGGGCTGCTGAGCTTCGTGGCTACAGAATGGCAGGCGCAGTACATGGAAAGAGAACATGTTAGACATGTGCTCAAAACAAGATTTTATTCCAATTACTTTACTTGTTATAGTGGCATCGATACTCAAGATAGTCAGGAGTTTATTCCAAACTTTTCATTTACATGTAGACAATTCGATATGGTTCAGATATCAAATGATTGTATGTGCGTAACCTAAAAACCACTTGTTGTCCATTACCGAGTGACCTACCCGCTAAACTCCAACTGGCGATCACCTCTTTCTCAGCTGGCAAATTTCGCCAGCAGCCGGCGCTTAGTGACAACCCTGGTTATGATACAGTACATGCCTTGGGCCATTCTATTTAACATCTGCTCCCTCCCCCCCCCCCCCCCCCCAGCCCCCATTGAGCTACTTAGAATTTTATCCCCTCAGGAAATTAAACTTTTTACGCCCCCCCCCCCCCCCCAAGAAAAGGAGATTAAAGTGCCGAGACATTTCTCCCTTCAGAGTTTGCTAAAAGGTCAAAGGCGCTGACACAATTGCCCCCTCAGAAACAGCCTTCAAAGACCCCCTTCCCCTCAGAGTTCCTAGTACTTCAATTGTGTGGGGAGGGGTGGGGGGTGGATTAAAAAAAAATAGAATGGCCCATTGCACAATTGTGGACAAACGTCCTGGGGACACTTATGTATTGTAACAAATTGTCTGTGCTTTACAACTGAAGTTTGAAAACAGTACTGCTATCCTTTTAAAACACGTTGCTGTTTGACCCCCTCTCCACCCAATACAGTGTTGAAAATTGGGAGTATTGAATAACCAGCATTTGTTGTTCCATGTAAAGAAAAACACTTGAAAACATTTTTTGAATTTGTTGTTTCCAGCATCATCTACAAGTGGAACTCCTAAGAAGTTAAAACCTCAATTATCTCATGAAGTTGGTCCTGCTGGCGTCCGAGTAAAGAAGGGAAGAAAGACTACCGAGGAAGAAGAAGGAGAGATTGTAAGTGATCAGTCAGATTCTGAGAGCAGAAGAGGTGAAAAACGATCAAGGAGGTATTCATCTATCAGCAATCCTGATTTAGAAGAGAAAACCAGTCCTGTTGAGTCGAAAGAAAAAGGTATTGATGATATTTAATTAGCGATGTCACTCAATAAATCTGGACTATTTGTGTAGGAGTAGGTGATAGTCTTTGTGATGTGTTCTTCGTCAAAATGCCAAATATCACTCTAGTGCATCACTGAGCAAAAGCAAAATATGTTCTGATCCTTCAAACCCTGATCCATTAGCTTGCTTCCCACAACAAACAAGGCATAGGCCTAGGTCCTTCATCAGCAGTGTAACCAGATTTATTTGAAGTAAAATTTTGTGGTGAAATGAGAAAGCGTTTTCACAGGCGAGCATGACAATTACAAACCCCGACAATCACATGGAAAAATCCAAAACCATAATACCTTGCAATGAAATACAGTGCTCAACTGTGTTAGTAATGCTAGACGCATGACAGAACAAAATGATTGGGCAAGCCAACCTCGATTCTTTAGGAAACAGAAAACAGAAGCCCATCACAGGTTTTTCTTAGAGGATAAGAACCTGTGATGGGTTTTGGTTAGTACACTGTGCATGTATCATTCCCACAAGGGAACGTACCTGACTGTATTTCATGTAATTCTGTCGTCATTTTAATAATTATTTGTGTAATTAGAGTTTTCATACAGGAATGGCCCACTGATGGTCCAAGTTTGAGCCCTTTCCATGGTCATTGTGTTCTGTCCTTGCACAAACCACTAATTACTCTTATAGTACCATCTAAGGGTAGTGGCAATACTCCAAGCCTCTTCATGCTGCAGAAATCAGAGTTGCACATGAGTGCCAAGAGCTATGAGCCACGTAGGCTTAAAAGGCCTTGCATATTTTCAGTCAAGGAAAGGTTATCTTGTTCATGTACTACCAAATTCTTAAAAGTGGCATGAAAAGAAATGTACAGTATAGGGGTCAGCAGAAAGAGTTGATATTTTGGTTTTGGAACTTAAAGGATTTTTTATGTACTGTGTAGGTGCCATGGCAACAAAGAAATCAGAAGAGTCTAGTGAAGAGGAGGACACAAATGAAGAACAAAGTGAAGATGATACAGAGACAGCAACTGCTACCAAAAAAGTAAGGAAAGAGGCAAAAGAAGAAACAGATGGGAAACAGGAAGAAAGTGTATCTGAATCTGGAAGTGGAAGTGAGGAAAGTAGCAGTGAAGAAGATGATGATGATGATGACGATGATGAAGAGGAAGTAGTGGAAAAGGAAAGTAAAGGTCAAATGAAACAGCAGAGAGAAACAGGAGTTAAAGCGAGTGGATCTAAAGAACTGCTTGCAAAGAATGAGGATGAAGAGGAGGATGAAGAAAGTTCAAGTGAAGAAGAAAGCAGTGAGGAAGATAGTGAGGAAGAAGAAAGCGAAAGCGACAGTTCAGAAGAAAGTGAACAAGAAGAAGTTAAGAAAGCAGTGTCGCAAAAGACTGAGCAAGTTGTTGAAAGTGCCAAGGTGGAGGAGTTTGAATCTGAGGATATTCATAAGGAGTTGCAACAACTCAAACGTCATAGATCAACTGACGAGAGGCACAAACAGAAAGTAAGGGCTGAGAGACATCACCATCAGGAAAGGGTTGAGAGGAGAAGAGGAGAGAGCTCCTTTGATGCCAGGAGCGACAAAGAACGTAAAACTTCTGACCAGGAGAAAGCTCATTTCAAATATCAAAATCTTGAGGAGAGAAGGCACTCTGAAGGCAAAAGCAAGAGTAGATTCTATGAAAGGGGCAGAACTGGGGATGTACAAAAGGAAAGTCGTGACAGACATAAGTCCCATGGCAAAGAAAGTAGCAAAACAAAATCTGAGAGACCAGGTACAAGGGTAAAACACTCTGAAGTCGAGGTTAATCGAGAAAAGAAGAGTTCAAGAAAGGATTCCGGAAAACATCAAAAGTCATCCCCTGATGAAACTGGAAAACTCGAAACTAAAAGCAAAGACCGGAAAGATCGCAGTGGGAGTAGGAGGAAAAGTACTACTTCTGAAAAAGGTGCAAAAGACAGCAGAGATGGTGGAGAAGATACATTGCCAAATAAACCAAGGAAGGATGAGGGAAAGTCTCTAATCTTAACTGCGCGTGAGAGAAGGCAGTTCACCAATGAAGTGGTTGACATAGAAAGCGAGGGTAGTAGTGTGGAAGATGATAAAGACGAAGCTCATTCCGATTCTGAAATGAAACAACTTTCTGATGGTGAGCAAGAGGAAGATGAGAAAGAAAAGAACGCTAAACTTCCTGCATACTACCCTGCTGTCCGTGGCTGTAGAAATGTTGAAGAGTTCCAGTGGTTGAACAGAATTGAAGAGGGAACTTATGGGGTCGTTTACAGAGCTAAAGACAAGAGAACAGGTTTGATTTATTTCAACATTAATGAAACTATGAAAATGTCTCTCTAGAAAGTAAGTAGCCTGCAAACCCAGATGTATTTCTGGCTGTTGCTTGTCTCTGCCAAAAATGATGTCTACAAACCTGAACAAGAGATCGATTTTAGTGACTTCAGCTGTTTTTAACCAATCACATTTCAACTTTGCCTATATCCAAAGAGGTACTCACAGAAATAGTGCGTGGAGGTCAGCTGTTATTAACCAATCACATTTCACCTTGCATATCCAAAGAGGTACTTGCAAAAATTGTACGTGGAGTTTGTGCAAACACAGTCACCAAAATCAGTCTCTTGTTCACATTCCCAGACATTATTTCTGGTGGAGACAAGCGACAGCCAGAAAATATGTCTGTGTTTACAGTCTAGAAAGTAAGTTGCAATAATCAATAAACTCAAATTGTAGCTACATGTTCCCAGTACCTCATAGATTTAAAATTAAAGGATTATTGATTTTGTTGATTTATTTTTACGTCCAGGTGATATAGTCGCATTAAAGAAACTAAAGATGGAGAGAGAGAAGGAGGGATTTCCAATCACATCTTTGCGTGAGATCAACACTCTTCTTAAAGCACAGCATCCCAACATTGTGACGGTTAGGGTAGGTGTACTGTGTTGTGCCCAAGCTGACAGACCTCGCAATACTCTGTACAATGTTCATGTGCCAAAAAAAAAATTATTACATATGTGTACTTGCCTGGTTGCTGTTTGCCAGCCAGCGCTGCAATGTTAAGCCTAATTTAGAGTTCCTGTTTTAGGCATTAGTATGCTAATGGAGTGTCTTGCATTGTTTTGCTTCCATAGGAGATAGTCGTAGGCAGCAACATGGATAAGATCTACATTGTAATGGACTATGTTGAACACGATCTTAAAGTTTTGATGGAGCACATGACACAAGGGTTTAGAATTGGTGAGATACAAACAGTGTAACATGCACTGAATATTGCTGGTAGAAGGGGAAGGAGTGGAACCATCTACAGTAGACAACAGTGTTAAAACCGTTTTACTTGTAAGTCAGACCTTACCTGTAGGCATTCCCCAATGAGGTATGCCCATGTGTGGTGTAGCTACCCTTATGACATCATATGGCCCTGCAAGCTGAAGTGCATTTGTATTCTCATCTAGATGATCACACTCCATGTGCTGCTGGAATTCCTGGTTTCAAACCAGTGACTGTTATCATTATACATGTATTAGTAAGGCTTGTAACCTGACTCAGTGATGATGCAGCATAAGTTATTATTTAAGGAATGGTGATCAGAAAATGAGTATGAGATTGAGTTTGAGTATGACATTTCAAACCTAGCCAGATGCTTAAGCATAGTGCTTTATGTTTCACACCAATCAGATATACATATATACATACATACATAAAGATCGCCACCTGTTCAACTTGTTGGTGACAGAGTGGACTAATAGATTTGGAAAGCCAATGCATTCATGTGTCACTGGACTGAAATTTGAAAGTCTTACTCACACTCAAATGAATCATTGTGTGGTCTAAAAATCCGAATTACCTACTGGTAGATAACCAGTTTGTAACAGATAGTACATGCAAAGGGTGGAATGTTCAGCATGTGATGAGCATGGCACAAAGAAAAATATGAACCCCTGACAGGATTTGAACCCATGACCTCCCAGATACTGGCGAGGCTCTGTAACCACTGAGCTACAGAGACTCGCAGTGAACAAGGCGATTTCCTACATTGTGTAAACTGTGTATGTGTGATACAAGTCTTGCATGTTTCATTGTTTTGTAGGTGAGATTAAAACACTGATGATCCAGCTTCTAAGAGCAGTGACACATCTTCATGACAACTGGATTCTACACAGGGATCTCAAGGCATCCAACTTACTTCTCAGTAACAAAGGAATTCTTAAGGTTAGTTGAGATTGAAAGACATTCATTTCAAGATTGTCCAAAAGAGAATTTAAAAAAATGAATCATTGCTTACGAATTTAGCAAGTGAGATTTCAACTGGTGTAAGTAGATAGTTGAGGCATTTTACATGTAGCATTTTATGATAGCATGTTAAATATGCAATGCATTAGGGACATTTTCAATAACTGTACTGAAGAGCTCAGTACAAAGCTTGCTCTGGTCATTTTTTCACTCAAACTCTCCTCTAGAACAGGCACTACATGTATTCAATTATAGTGAAAAATTGAATTTTTTTTCCCTATCTGTGGTGTAGTCAAAAAATTATACTGCAATCATTATTGTACCTCTAATGTGTTTTGATCTTGTTGATTTTACTGTAGGTTGGTGATTTTGGACTTGCAAGGGAGTACGGCTCTCCACTTAAAAACTACACTCCTATCGTTGTGACACTGTGGTACAGAGCCCCTGAGCTGTTGCTAGGCACCAAGGTATGCTTTTGTGATGTTAAGCAGCTGTGCTACAGTGCCTACAGGTACATGTAATACTGACAGCACTATGTAGAAATGCAAGGAGACAAGCTGAACCAAATCCAGGTTAGTGATTTGCCAACTGAGCAGACAAGATTGAGCCATACTGCACACTCGGCGCTACAAGCTGAATCCTGTACTCCACTTTAACATTATATTATATTTATATGTCATATTATAATAACATGTCAAATTTTTCCCGAATTTTTGATTGGTTCTTACTTATGATCTGTTGGAGGATAGATGCATAGATGACATCATAAACAATAATATTATTTTTTGTTTTGATAAAACAAATACATGTAGATTCCATGGTGCCAGGTGTCTCTTCAGTAGTACATGTAGATCACAGTTCTAAGCTATCAAAATGTGATAAAAACATCAGTGACACGTTCACCTAACAGCTTGTGTGCCACTTTTTATGCAAGGTAACATGGAATCTATTTGTTAAAATGAATGTGTTAGCTGGGGAGAATGATAACAGGCAGTGTCATTTTCTTTCAGGAGTACTCCACGCCTATTGACCTGTGGTCAGTTGGGTGTATATTTGCCGAGCTGTTGACCATGAAGCCGCTGTTTCCTGGGAAGTCAGAAATAGACCAGATCAACAGAATATTCAAAGTAAGACTCTTCATATGACACTTAACAATACAGCTGTACTCTGATAAACTTGTGTATTCAAGGCCAGGACAAGGTGGTCATGACATTTGACTTCAACTTTTGACGTCAACGATCCCACAGTTACCTTTATATTTTATAAGAGGCCTGGCAGACACTGGGCAAACATAATTTTGCTCAGCTACTTTTTAGAGTCATAGTTGTTCACTGCCTGATTGTGTGCCTACTTAAATTATTTCAATCTTTGTTTCCTGTGAGCCCAAGCTTAGTGTACTTGTTTTCTTGATATAAAAGCAGAAGAACAAAATTTGAGAGAATTATTTGGTTTGTTGCTTCAGGATCTTGGCACACCCAGTGACAAGATTTGGCCAGGGCCTCCTTCATATTCGGAGCTGCCAGCAGTTAAGAAGGTAAACTGTTTGATCCTTTTGTCATTGCGAAGTCCTTTTCATTTTAACTAACCTTACGGATTCTTTAGTGCTAAGGAGCTAGTTGAGGGTTCAGGTCCGCGAGTGATACCCAAACAAGTCAGTCTGCCAAAAATTAGGTCGATTCTGCAAAAAATAAAAATCGGCCCAAAAAGCTATAATTATACGCCCTTTTTGTACGAAAGCCTTCAATTGTCATACAGATGGTCGTCTGTTAGAGATTGAATTGCAGTGAATTATTACATGCAAATTAAATAAAATTCATGCATGCCTAAAAGACGAGTTTACATACATGTTGATGTAGTATAACAGTTGAAAGATCTTTGAAGGTACTGTGGTGCTCACAACATTCCTTGCGTGACAGTTCTAGAACATTCTTGCGTTACCATAAGACTTTTAGGTCTTAGAGGGGGATTTAGCAATACCCTCAATTGTAAACACGTGCCCTTGTTGAGAAAGCCGTTGTTGTTCGAGTGCTGAGTTGTTAGCAGAATAAACGGAGTTTAGTTGTTATTAGTGTTCGTCTGTCTTGAACGCTAAAGTACAGTGGAACCCCATTAATGCGGTCACCAACGAGCCATAACAATCTGGCCATATTAACGGGGTGGTCATATTAAAGATAAAATGACGGACTGAGCTTTTGTTTGAGCCACAATAAAGTGGCCGTATTAATGGGGTGGCCATAACGTGGGGTTCCACTGTAATAACAAGGCATCATACAAGACATACAAAGTTCCTCTAAACTCAAATGTCTATGCATCACTTCTTTTAGATGACATTTACTGACTATCCCTACAACAACTTGAGGAACAAGTTTGGCGCTCATTTGACAGACAAAGGTTTTGATTTGTTAAACAGGTGAGTCTTAGTCATACGTGTTTAAGTCTATTAGAGAACTTGCTTGCAGTGTATTTCCATGCACGATGTTAGTCAGATTTTGAATTAATATCTGTATATTTTCATTTTTCAGGTTCCTGACTTACGATCCCACCAGGAGGATAACTGCTGAGAAAGCTCTAGAGCATGAATATTTCTCTGTAAGTGTGCTTGTAAACCCAGTACCAGTACAAATCCATGGAGGACAACATCGTTACATGTACCTGCCTTTGTATGGAAGGTGGGGCCATGTATGATGGGGGTTCAGATTAAAAAGAGAAAACATCACTGAAAAATACTGAAGGGCATCAAGCCTTCATATTGAAAATGAAGAGGCTTGATTCAGGGGCTTCAGGAAGTTTAGAGTTCAGCTGTCCACTAAAGGGAAGATGGCAGTCTCTTTGACTGGATTGGTCTTTAAACTTAAACGTTTGTATATATTCCATCCCATCTTAGGAGTCGCCTCAACCAGTTGACCCCTCCATGTTTCCCACGTGGCCTGCCAAAAGTGAGATGGCAAAGAGACCCAAGAAAAAGGACGTCGAACACAGTCCCCAAGCCCCGCAGGGTGGGGCTATGTTTGCAAAGCTGGTGAGTGTGTTGAGACGGGAGAGTTTTGTAAAAGCTGGATCAGTTGCACTTTTAATCAAACCAGTCTTGTATTTTGTCGTATTTTTATTCAATCGTTGAATGCGCAGATAGAATCGCGAGAGAACTGGACGCCAGCGCAAAACGAGAGACTTAACGGGGTAGGGGTGGGGACCGAATTCATCGTTTGGCTCACTTCGCTCACCTCCCCGCCCCTACACCCTCGTCCTTCGCGCTCGCGATAGCTTCGCTTGTTTTTTGTCTTTCGCGTACGTTGAATAATAGAGTGGCTGTGAACAACCTAGGTTGATTGTAATTAACTTTTGATTGAATATGAGAATTGGCCCTCATTGTTAGTTTTCAATTAAATTTTTACTTAATCCTGCAGATAATCTTTCTTCAATTTTTTTCAATCTCTCAAGAACGGTCATATTTCGTGCTTTCTTGTGGGGTGGGAGTAAGTAGGGATGGAAGATTTGGTTTTCCCCGGACAGTAGGTGGTAATAAAACTGTTGGTTAGCAACATGAAAAAGCCTTGATGCCAAGCTTCTTTTTTGAAGAATCATGTAGAAATAATTAAAGAACTAGGAAACCTTCTAATGTTTTTGCAGTCTATAATTGCCCGGCTGCTAAGTAGAGTTACTTGTAACCAATATTTTATCTACTGTGATCTGTTTTGACAGGCGGATGAAGGCGACAGTGGAAATGGCAGCCAAGGTTTCCGCATGCCAACTTCCAAAAAGGGTTCTGCTGCCGTTGCAGGATTCACTCTAAAATTTTAGACATCTGTGCACGGGGACGAAGAAAACTATCTCTGTATATTTGACTGTATATAGCATCCTTTGTGAAGAAAAAAAAAGTTGACTGTATTTCTAGTTTGTAGCTGTGTGTTCTTTCTTTTCTGGAGTTGGATTACAGTACATGTACTTACAGTGCGACTACTCGAACTTGGCCAGAAAGAGAAAAGAAAAGAGTTAACCAATTGGAACGTTACTTGAGAATTTTTCAAATAAACCAATAACCAATGACATTGAACAATACGAACAATATATCTTAACAAAATTGAAAACCCAACAAAGTGCGAGGTGTTGCGAACCTCTGAGAAAACTTTGCTATTTGTTGATTGCCCAGAACATTCGCTAGCTGTGTTCTACAAAACTACTGTACAAAAGTATCCAGCGCTCAAAATGGAGAAGCAGATTGCAGGAAAATGAAATTAAAATTTTAATATATTTTACCCAACGCCAACTGAATCACTCCTAGCCTGTGAACGCAGACGCCTTTCCAGCTGTTACTTGCCTTCGCCTAAAATAACGGAGACAAGCAACAGCCAGGATTCCGTCTGGCTAAACCACCTCCTCCCTACAGTAAATACATTTTGAGCCTCGTTATTTCAAACTTTCGAGGGAAAGGTGAAATAGTTCAAGACCAATAGTAAATGACAAAAAAAAAAAAAGGAAGTAAATCCATAACCGTGTTAAAGATAGCTAGGATCACCTGTTGTTCTGCAAGGTATATAGAGGGTCCAAAAATGGTGGCGGGATGCGGGTTGGCACAAAGTTTCATGGCGGGATACGGGACAAAAATACTTCGGTGGAAGTCGCCCCCCCCCCCCCCCCGCCCCCACCCCCTTATTTTGGGTAAAATAAGAAGAAATCACAGAAGGCAGAAAAGCCGGCAGGGTAAGCAAAACAAAACCGAGGAGAGGAGGATCGAGGACTGACAGTCGGACCGTCTGAGAATCAGGCTACTCACAAAGAAGCCCTCTTGCTTGCGAAAATGCGAATGTTTGACATTTTATTCTGCTAATTTTTCTTGGTCTTCTTGCGCAAGACATTGACCGCGAGAGAAAACAATATTCGTGACGTGTTCACTTTATTTGAACAAAAGTTCCACATTTTTCCGTGCTGCGCTTCACGACCCTTGGTCAGGTGACCCACGATTACAATCTCAGCCAATCAGACATCAGTACCGGCTACAGTTAGGGTTTTACTTGTGCAGAAACGTCCCCGCTCTTTGCACTGTGTCTGCGAACGTGGCAGAAGAACCTTGTCGACCTAACCAGGTGAATTCTCAATCTTACAATCCCGTCTCCGTTCAAACCTGCTTACGCGTTGTTGCTTTTCCTCCTATAATGTGACTTTAATCGAATTATCCTGAATTACTTGTTCCTTTTCACAGGAAAGCGCCAGAGAAACTGACTCAAGATGGTGAAGATCGGAATAAATGGGTGAGTCGATTTCGAAACAGTTATATTCTGTGTTCGCTCTTTCGATTCTCTCGCTCTGTCAGCCTGTTCCTGGCAGCATAGATAACGTTTCTGTGTTGTTCTGATAGATTTGGAAGAATCGGACGACTCGTTATGCGGGCCTCGCTCGAGCACCAGGAGGTTGAAGTTGTGGCTGTGAACGATCCCTTTATTGATCTCGAATACATGGTGAGTAATATTCCACTAGTTTGCGTGTATTTAAACATATGCAATACAAAATCGTTTATTTCCAGCGGTAAATTATGCAGCTGGTTTGCTTGCAAATATCGCATCGTTGTTGCGGTTTTTCCAAAGAACAACTTCTATTGTGTTAAAACTCTTCCAGTCATTTGCTTTGACTTCGATATTGAACTAGATAGAAACAAACATAAGCTTAATTTATTTGCTCCTTAAAAAATACTTGATCTCTGCATGCTGATTTTACGGCTAAAACGTTTTAATTGCGTTGTGGCTAGCTGAGATGGGCCAGCCTTCATTGAGCTGACAAACATTGTACAGTAGTTTTTCCCCTGCACTTAGTAATAAATATCAAATATTGCCACATAGTCGTAATCACACCATTAGTTTGGCAGTGATCTTTGGCCAAGGTTGCTCTTTCAGACAAGTTTGCCAACATTGGGTCGATTTATCAACTTATGCATCAATCATTTGAATGACCAGTGCCTTCAGGTGCGACTGAGCACTTTTCCAAGACAACAAGCCCGTTTAATTAGCCTACTTTGCAGGATTTAACAACCTACATTCCAACGCACCGCATAACCCCAGGCATGTTATGCATTTCTGATTAACCATTTTATTTTTCTCTGAGAATCACAATTTTCCGTTTTGTAGCAAAGGTTCACAAATTTTTCAATTCATATTCATCATGGCAACTGGTGTCTGGTATCGGTCTTTTTTATCACTGATGCAGGCATCTCCTAACTTCCCCAGCTACATGTATCTTTACTCTTGTCCAGTGTATTAGAACGTGTGGTGTTGGGAAGGGAGTTGGTAGTGAGGTGCATTTAATCCTCCCCTTCTTACTAAGCTTACTTGCTTGGTTACTTACTTACATGTACTTACCCACCTTGCCTCCCTCCTACCAGTTGACTTTTTCTGATTGTACAAGCACAATCAATCTGTTGCACTGTATAAACTTTTTGACAGCAGTCCCTTTTTGGCAAAATGTGCTTAGAAATGTCAGTTCTATATAGCCCTAGTTTGATGGGACAGTCTCTTTTGTAGCTTGAAATTTTTTCCATATAAACAATTGATGGACAAAACAAAATTAGCGGAAAAACAAAACGTTTGGTGTTAAATCCTACTGGCCCTTTGGGTGTGTGCTTATTTTTAAACTTGGAATGTATTATTTTACAAGTTGTAGTGGTGGAATGATTTCACTCCATCACTCCTTCACTCCTTCACTTCCCTTGAGACATTTGGAAACCTGGGGGGGGACTCCAATATGAAAAGGCAAGGGGTGCTCATCAGAAAATATGAATTTAACTCCTAAGGGAGACTAATGTGGACGTTGCTTGAGCTTCATTAGAACCCCAAAAGATATCACTTAAAATGGAAGAGGTTTGATCACTAGCCACTGTTCAAGAAAGGATCCCGCGCGCACTTGTAGACCCGACTCACGTACTCGAGAGATCAGCGGAAACAGAAATTAAATGAGAGCATTTCTGTTATTATTATTTCCTTGAGTGCACCCTAAAGGATACTTTGACAGCTAAAAATGGTGATGTTTCGTCATCAGAACCCTAAGCGAGACCAGAATCCTTGATTTGTACCCAAGACAATGAGCATCCCTGACCTTTTCATATGTAGGAGTCCCCCCGTGTTTCGAGCATCAGCTGTCTAAGGCCGTTTATAGTTGCTTGCAGCGTGTCAAGTTAGTTATTTTTGAGAGGTAGAAGGTAGAATGAATTTTTCATTGTAAGGAAAATACTTATGGTTCTTCCTTAGCGATTCACTTCAGGGAAAATCTTTGTGGTTTTTCGTTGACAAGCCTATGTGATAGCGTGAGTTCGAAAGCAATCGATATAAACAAATGATTTAAGGCTCCAGGCAATTTTTTTAACACAAGAAATGGAATGACAAACGCTACCTTTCGGTAAAAGGTTTCTTGACAGAAAACGAAAAAACAATGAAGGAGAAAAGGAAAAATAAGCAGCAGTCACCACTAGGATTGAACTCCAATGTCTTGCATGGCAAACCAGCACTTATCACACTGTGCTAACTGTACATCAGTTACCAGAATGCTTAAAATAATATTAATTAGTTATTTATGTACCGCAGGCTCAAGTGTTTGGCTCAGTCTATACCTCACTTTTGACCAAACAAAATGATCTTGCCGTTTTGGACTACAACACAAGGAAGACATGTACAGATACATGCAATGTAAAACATGTAGGCAGGCCTGAGTAACAAACAGTTTCTTAATGTTGAACTTTTTCCCTTTGCAAATATCACAACACTCCCCTGACTGGAAAAAGGCTTTATGGGCTTGTTCGAAAGCTAGACTGCCTTCGCATCACAAGTAGTTCCTTAATGAGCAATGCCTCATAACACCCTTTCATAATTTATTTTCCAAGTTCAGTGGCTCAGAGCCACTTAGATTGGTTTTCTATATAACATGAAGCCATTAGCATTACATGTACTTGCTAGGACAGTTCAGGACCAACAACGGAATTCTTTCAACAAACAGGTTTACATGTTCAAGTTTGACTCAACCCATGGAAGATTCAAGGGAGAAGTGAACTCGGTGAATGGCAAACTGGTTATCAACGGCAAGGAAATCTCTGTTTATGCACTTAAAAACCCAGCTGAAATCCCATGGGGTAGTGATGGTGCAGAATATGTGGTAGAGTCAACTGGCGTTTTCACCACTACAGAAAAGGCGAGTGCACACTTGACAGGGGGTGCCAAGAGGGTGATTATCTCTGCCCCTTCTGCTGATGCCCCCATGTTTGTGATGGGAGTGAATGAGGATAAGTACAACAAGTCAATGAAAGTTATAAGGTTTGTAGATGGCTGGATTATGTTATTCTTTGTATATTACCAAGTTACAATTTACGTTGGCCAGGCCTTTCCTTTTGATTGTTGGAGGTTTTTGTTGTGTAATGGTTAGCGTACTGGACTCTGGTTTGAGTCGTGGTTGGAGTCATCTTGTGTTCTTGGGCAAGACACTGTAACTCTCACAGTGCTTCTCTACGCCCAGGTGTACAAATATGTGCTGCCAAATTTAATACTGAGCTCAACCTTGTAATGGACAAGCATCTAAGGAAGGAGAAGAAATTCTCCTGGTTCCTTCATGATATAAAAGCTGGGAGTAAATGCCAGCCTGCAGAGTTCTAAGCTCAAGTAATGCAGAGATCCTCTTTTGGCAACCTCCTTCTGTAAAATGGTTGCCACTAAACCAAACTTACCGGTAGTTGCAAAAATCTTAAATAAGTGTTTTTATACAAAGATACCACTGACCATGACAAGCACTCATTGAAATCGTTGAAACAAATTTTCCAACGCTATTAGCTTTTGTTGGCAACTTTTTTTGTTGAACAGTTTTGAAATGCTGTTCAGGAAAGTATATAAAAGTAAAAATAAACAGAAAGAAGACAAACAGGCAGAAATTGTGGTTGAATTCATTTGGCTTAGTGATTATACATGTACTTCTAAAAACCTTGTTGATAAACTTACTACATCTTACCTTAGGACAGAAAAAGGGATTGAGTCGATACAAATGAGCTACACTGTAAATGTACTTTTCGTTGTATTCTGTCTTGTAGCAATGCATCTTGTACAACCAACTGCCTGGCTCCTGTGGCTAAAGTCTTGAATGACAATTTTGGAATCGAGGAAGGACTTATGACTACAATCCATGCCGTTACTGCTACACAGAAGACTGTAGATGGACCAAGTGGCAAGGTAAGAATCAGTGTAGCCTTTTACACACAGCAGCAGAAAGGTTGTATGGGTTATAGGGTTTAATGTGGCTAAATATGTAATCTAGGCAAAGTTTGAGTCAAGCCAGTGTTGACTAGTGGTCTCTCCTGGTGATCTTGCTCGCTGGGGTCTCATATGGGCCTCTACAGGGCTACGTGTTTTGTTTACCAGCTATGTGAGAATGTGCAGTTTGTCTTGAGTGCCGTTTGTGCCTGTGAGTGCTTTTGCTCCGTCACCTCCCTCCCTTTTGTGGTGTCTCTGATGGTGCCTGGTGGTCCCCGTCCTCATGGTTGCCGTGGATACCTGCATGCTCTGCTTGAGGCTCATATCTTGGCTCCACCATCCCTAAGGCACCTTTCCCAAGCTCAGTAATTGGTGATGAGTTTAATTGGTTGAAAGGGGCCAAGTGAGGCCACAATTGGTGCAATTACTACAAAGTTACATGTACTCTACTGCTGTTTCGCTTGCTTGTCTCTCCAGAAATGGCGTGATGGCCGTGGAGCTTACCAAAATGTGATACCAGCCTCTACCGGAGCAGCCAAGGCTGTTGGTAAAGTCATCCCAGAACTGAATGGCAAGTTGACTGGTATGGCATTTCGTGTGCCTGTACCTGATGTGTCTGTTGTGGACCTTACATGTCGATTGAAGAAGGGAGTAAGTCAATAAATGGTTTTAATTTTAGATAACCTTTTCAAACCCCAACCCTCCCTGCTCTCCCACATCTCAATGCATTCTCTACTCTCTCTAACTTAGATTCTCCTCTCTCTTGCTCTCTATTTCTCTTGCTCACTTTTTACAACTCCTCCCCTTGCTGCTTACCTTGTTTACTCTCTTTAAATTGTAGATCGACATTTATAAAAACAAATTATTGTCATTGGATTCTTTCTAGTGCAGATTAAGAAATAATTCTAGTGCTACAGTTTATTGCTTACTTCTAGGTTACTCCTACCCATGTAGATATTATTAATTGATATTGTCAATACTGTTATTAAATTTGTTGGGTGGCGATTTTATACTTGTTATGTGACATAACAAGTATATTCATTTCATTTCAGAAGTAATAAATTAAGATGGTCACATTGTTTCTTTCATGGTTGTTTTCTATTTAGCAAAAAGTATGGTTCAAAATTTGAAAACAACTGTTCCAAGACAATGTTTTCTGTAAGCACCGGCAACCAGCAATTTCTGTCTACTAGTCCTTAGGGACTGGTCAAAAAGTATAGGGGGGAGTTGTTGGGTGGGGGGGGGGGACAGAGCATTTGGAAATCTAGTGGATAGAAAACACATGACCCACCCCTTCAATTTGCCACTGAGTGACCCCCCTAAATAAAGGTTGGAAATTACATGACCCACCCCCTATTAAACATGACATTTTTGGTTGCATAATCCAACAGAATTGCATCTTGTGTATGAACTTGTTGTGTTATTGATGTTTCAGATTTATTTCTTAACAAATTATAATACAAAAGCATCTAAAAATGATATTGTTCCCTTTAGTCTTGCAAATTTAAGTCATGACCATAAATTCTACAAAAACTTGACAGTAAAGCTTGTACACTCAGCCTGTTGGCTAATCTCGACATAAATATGATTTTTCGTGACATAAAAAAGTAAAGGTGGACCTATCTTTAAGTTATCTTTTCAGGCTGGAAATCATTTTAATTTTAACTCAAGACTTAGAAATAAAGTAAACATTGCAAAAAGTGAAAGTTACTTGGCTTGGCTTATCAAGATCAGCAGTTTGTTATATTCATGTAAGACTACATGATATTGTCCACTTAAAATACCTTTTTTTCTTGTGGCAACAAAAATTTCATGATTGATTTCTAGTCATGAGTTCAGTAAAGTATATTTCTAAAGATAATATTATGTTGACTTTGGCATTAAATAAATTGCTTATTTTGCATCATACAAGTATAAAAACCCAAAGAACAGATTCGTCTTTTTAGGGGTTTGGGAGGCTCTTCAGGTGCTAAGTGCCACCCTTGAAAACAATTTTCATGTACTTCAAATATTTGGAAGAATCTCATCAAGGTTATTGTTGCTTTAGTTTATGTCCCCTGTCAACAACAAAACTACAGATACAACAAAGCTCAACCACAAAGTTAAACTGCAGTTATTAGTTTACGTTTGCCTTTGTTTATAGGCAACCTATGATGAAATCAAAGCAGTTATGAAGAAAACGTCTGAAAGCCCAAGTCAGAGCAGATACCTGGGATATACAGAGGAAGAGGTTGTATCAAGTGATTTCATTGGAGACACTCACTCCAGCATTTTTGATGCCAAAGCTGGAATTTCTCTTAGTCCAACCTTCGTCAAGATTGTTGCATGGTAAGGCTTTGTTGTGTTGGAATGATGTCTCTCTTTGTACTTGGGTAGGATAGAGTCAAAAACATTACAAGATTTCTGTAAGCGACTGTGCTAGTCAAAACTTGGGTTGAAATATGACTTTTAATGAGTTTAGATTGATTATTATGGTCATCTGTATGGTCAATAATGGCCTCATGGTTAACGCGCTCAACTCCGGATTGAGTAGTCGGGTTTGAGCCCTGATCTTGGGACATTGCTGCTGTGTTCCTGGACTGACTATCTGAACTGATCAAGCAAACGTTTAAATAAGCACTTTTCCTAATACTTTAACTTACAAAAAGGCTAATAATCACGAAATAAGTACATGTAGATATTTTTTGACAAACAGGTTCATAGCTGTATGTCATGCACTGCCATAACTCTGAAATTCAAAGTGTGCCTGTTTTCAGACAAAGCAAGCTATTGAGCTGAAAAGTTGTTAACAGATATAAATTTAGCCCTCTTTTGACTGAGTGTGAGTGTGAGTGTCATCTAAGGAGGGAATGACGACACCATCAAACCTTGAAGGACACGAAAGTGTCATGGAAGTGTTTGTATTCATACTGTCTGACCCTCGTTGTCCAAACTCGGCACTAGCAGGCATGATGATATAATTATAAAGGTAGTGTTCCAAATTTTCACTTAATCATTACTCATTGTGTTTTACAGGTATGACAATGAGTATGGCTACAGTCACCGAGTGGTGGACTTGATCAAATATGTTGCTTCCAAAGAGTAAAAGCACTGATGAAGAACCTACAGCTTTATCATCTTTTTCGGCCTTGCTAAAATCAATTTGGTGGATAACCTCAAATGGCAGAATCGTAACACCTTGATTTCTAGAAAACCTGAATTGATTTTAGCTTGGTGGAAATGCGATATTTGCCTCCAGTAGGTCTTTTTGTTGTACCGAACCTGATTGTTTGTGGTGTTTGCATGTCTAACGTAATTTCGTAAAATGCTTAGGGAAGAAAGCTAGAAAATGATCTGAAGTCACCTGTTGTGTGATGTGTCAATTCTGTGTCAAGCTGTGGCAAGTCTAATTTTATTGGTTGCCATGGTTAACTAAGTGATTATTAAACCTTCCTGTCTTCCTGACTTGTGAAGTATGTTGTTCTTGTTATGGTTGGTTGTACTAAAAGTAAGATGATTTGACTGCAACACGCAAAACCTAATTTCCTTTCTCCGTTTTTTAATCTCGTCTTAAACCCTTTCACCACATGGGAGTATAGGTCCTAAAGGAAGTCTCTCCATCCCTCTCTGTCTTGTGAATGTCTTTCCAGCTGTTGCTAGTTGAAGTCTGCAACTCTTGTCTCCTCCCACTCTATTGACCATTACCATTTTGTAATCTGAGTAGGTTTTAAATCCCAGTGTCTCTAATAAAACATACTTAAGTCATATTCTCAGTATAGGGCTGGAGTTAGTTTGCAACTGAGGCTAATGTGGGGAGTCCTATCAAATGCTAATGACATTGATCTCTTTTTAAGATATTCTTTCGCATGAGCCTCCATTGCAAGCTAGTTCCAGTCCAATGTCGAGAATACAAAATAATTGATTGTATTGGAAAATCTTGACCTCGGTCGTGTGTACAGACCTCATTGCGTTCGGTCTGTACTCACGACCTCGGTCAAGATTCTCCCATACAGACCTCCTGCTCGGTTAATAAGAGCTAATTACAGGGGTGGGGCTGGGAGTGGGAACCATTTCTACTCCTGACATCCTAATGTCAAAATGGCTTGGGGAAAGTTCCTCCAAGAGTTTTGCTTTTCCTTTCATTTAACAGTCACCCCTCCACCCAGAAACACATCCTGTGGGCCCTGAATAAGCTACTGAAAAGCAAAGGAAATCTGAAGGTTTGGGGAATGTTAAGCCAAATGGCAGCAGTATGGTGGCCATCTCTACACAGTGGCAGCAGGCAATTCATTTCAATTCAATTTTAATTTAAACTCTCACAAACAAATTTTATAATGGTGTCAGAAAATAATAGAATACATAACAAGTTACATATCGAAGATGATAAATAGCATTGAGGAAATAATTTACAATTGTGATTAAAAAAATAAAGTGTTAAAGAGAAAAAGAAAAGAAGATAAAGGAAGACAAACAGTTCTAATACAAGGTTGATTCTGTGGAGTTTGGGACACCTAAATAGTGTGTGGAACTAATCGAGTAGGTGCCCCAAAGTAACTAAATTTGGCAGAAGGAATACAGTGTTACACAAACAATTTAGGTTAAAAGTATTTCTTTAAGATCTAACTAGTAAAATTAATGACATTTCAACTTAAGAATTATTATTATATCTCTTAGTACGCGCGCTGTGATTGGTCAATTTAGCGGTCCGTACTCTCCTGTACGGCCCGCTAAAATTTAAAGTTGGTTTTGTTTCAAAACTGTTTTGTGATTTATCGCCAAGTGTTCATAACTTTTATAGCAAGTAAAAAAATTAAAACTTTCTTTTACTCTAAATTGTGTATTAAAGTGTGCTAACGACTTAAGAACGATTTCAAATTGACTCGTTTTGCTTTCGAGGTGTGTCAGAAATTTGAAGCCGTTTCGCGTGAATAGAAATCGTTCCTAAGAATGATACCGGGTTCGCCCCATGGGGAGTTCGTCACCACCGAGTTCGCACCCCTGAACTTATTCTAAACTTTCTATTTCGAGTTTGTCTTCACCTTCAATGGATTGAAGAACGAGAAATAAACTTGTTTTTTGTGATTTTGTTTCATCATGCGCACAATGTTGTATTTTTTTTTCCGGTAAGAGAAAGATAAATTTTAAGCACTTGATCGCTAGTTTGGTTGATGTGGGGGCGAACTCGCCATGGGGTGAAACCGGCAGCTACCGTTCCTGAGCCCGTCAGACACACAGTAGAGATATAATAAATATCTTACTAACCTCGTTTTCTCGGTCCGTACTGTAAGTTACGGATCCTCGTTTTTCCCCCTTCGATTTATGGCCCAGAGTAGAGTAGAGTAGAGCAGTACGTTCACACGCGTATTTTGCATTTTTGGTTCACTTTGATGGCATTCGAAACTAAGTTTGATCGAATGACAGATACCGATCTGCACGTGAAGTTGAAGCCTGTGGCAAAAGTGCTTTTAATTAATTAAGTGTTAACTTGTACTGAAACAAAAGATTTTCCAGGACAGGCATTTCAACTGTTGGCGATTTTAGAATTCAATTTCAGATCGCCAGCACTTGAAACAAATATTTCTTGAGAAAATAAAGTTTTGACACTACAAGACAGTGCGTCGCTAAATGTTTCGTACGGTCGAATCTCGATTATCCGGACTTGTTGTGACAAGACGAAATAGTCCGGATAACCGAGGGTCCGGATAATCTAAAATATGAATATTAATGAAGAACAAAACTGATTAAATTAAGAAAGCAACATTTAATCGTGAACCAAGACTAAGGGTGTCATTTCGTTTCTTTTGTGATGCACATTTGTGGTGCCAAGTTTCAAGAACACTGCTGCAATATTTCCAGGGATGTCGAATATTCAGTATTTTATCAATTTTTAGTTGCAAACCTTATGACGTCATCACTGATCTAATTTGCATAATAGAAAAACTTTAGTATCTCTTAAACGGAAAAAAAGGTAATTCAAAAAGAAAAACGCCATTCTGTATTTTGAAAGGCCTTTCAAATAAGCAGAAATTATTTTTCATGTCATATACACTTTAACGTGTTTAACGTATTCAAAAACGTGTTCTTAAACTGAAACAATCTGCAAATCTAATACTACACGACGAAAAGTATACGACCTTTGTTGGCTCAGTATTCGTCTACAAAATGGGCGAAGGTGAGGGGCACGCTTATTCGTGGGGGGGGAGGGGCTTAATTCAAATTTTGGCCGATAGGAGGAGCACTTATTCGAAGGGGGGGGGGGGGGGGACGCTAATTCGAGGATTTCCGGTAAAGCAACTCACTGAATGAGTTAATTTTCCACCTGGAGGTATCTTTTAAAGAGCTGAAGTATAAAGGGAAACTTTGTCATAAATGAAAAGCAATATATATGCTTGAAGTCAACATGTTGGCTACATTTCCCAAGAACTGCATGGTTAATTAATTCACTGTAGTTATCAGAGAAGGAAGGCTGCAACATGCTGATGTTTACGATATCAAATTTAGGATAGACTGGTCTAAAACAGGATACTTCATGGCATTTCAGTTATTGAAATTAAGATTCTGTAGCTCGGAGTGCAAGAGCTTTGAATCTGGCTTTGGATGATTTCGTTGTCTTGTTAACGTATCAACCAGTTTACAGGAAATCTCCTCTTTATCATAAAACTAGTTGTCGACTTGAATTGTCTGAAAGTCTTTCTTGTAATTAAACAGAAACCCCATCATCGTTCAAGGAAAAACACTTCAAAGCAAGTGTAGGAACCACGCTATCACCTGCCACGAAATGCAAATAAAAGCGCCGGGATTCCGAAGGGGTCCGATTGTGGCCGTTAAGAAAAGGACGGATCCAGGGCCTGCCGGAATTTTCTTACAGTTCAACTATCCAACTAAAGATCCATGCAAAAATAATCCGCGATACTGATCTCTGTTTCCAAACCAACCGGATCAAGAGATTCTCCATGTCAAGCTGGAGTGGTAAACAAACGATTTTCATTCATCGTTTTTGATACCAAAAATGGTTTTTTGCTTTTGAGTCTTGGAAAATAACTGCCTTTGATATTACACTAGCCTACTAGGAAAGATTCGTTTAATTCTCTTGATGCATATGAGTGAACATATCGGTCGAGAGACGATATAACCTTGTCTAACACATAAACCAATGCAATGTCTTCACCCAACGGTGTTAGAACGAACACTGTTGCATGCAGTGGTTCCGCAAAGATAAAAGCGAAATTAGCAAAAGAAGGTCATAGCTGAAAACAAATTTTAATTTGAACAAATAAATCTAAAGGAAAAAATTTTATAGTTTAGAACATTCCCTAGAGCAGGTGTAAGGAAGTCGTAGCTAAAGCTAAAACAACATTATTTAAATTGCATTGGTTGCATTGTTTGCTTCGTAAATGATAGTTAATGGTCGACGGTGACAAACATGTTTTGAAGCTGCAAAATTCGGCAACAAATTGCTGATTTTGGAGTAGTTACCTCTCTTAAACAATACTGGAAAAATGTTTTCGTCGTGATTCATATTGTGAGAGTAAATGAAGACAATCGAAGCCTGACTGAAGAGAATTTCAAACAATTTTAAACATTCGAGATTTTGAAACCTTTCCAAGAAACAGGAGAAAGGAAGTTGGAGCTAAAATTAGTATTTCGCAAATTTGTTGCATTGTTTACCAAGTAAATATCAGTGGACCGAGTCGAAAAACTTGATTAAAGGTTTCAAACCCGTTTTGAAGGTGCTTCAGCAAGAGGCAGAACTAGGCAAAAAATTCATTTTGACGTGGTAAGTATATTAAAAGAACACGGAATAGTCACAAGCACCTCACAAATTGATCGTCAAACAGTGGGAGCTTCTCGAAAGTTAGAAAGAACATATAACGAGTTGTTACGAATTAATAGGCAAAATATGCCGAAGGCTCTGGTCTAAAATCAACAATTTAGGGCAGGTTTGCTAAAGCAAGAGATTAATATGACAACATTGTCCGAACCTTGTTTATTAAAACTTAAACATGCCTTAAGGACATTTAACGGGCCATTTAATATTTCGTGGTCCAAGCTTTCTTAATTACCAATAATTGTGACTTCCCATGGGCATTTGGGGTTTGACTGCGGTCCAAAGTTAATGATTGTGTAAGGCAGTCAAGGCCTGCTTTTTCAACGTAAAAGGGGACAAAAGATCCTCTTGTCAAAACTGTCCGAACCTTAAACGGCCTGGTGTACCTTGACTACCTTTGACTCAACTAAACGCAGGTTAGAGGTTTTGAAGTTTAATTAATTTAAGATTTAACGCTATACTGCGACAGAATTAAAGATTTTTGGCGAAGCCTAAATTATGCTATTATCTCCACCGCCGAGAAAAATTCGATCGCATCAGTCTGAATTATTTCCCTAAAAATTACTGTGGGGATCCAAAGGAGCAAGCCTTATGTCTTAAAATCCGCATTTCTGACCAATTATTTTGTGTGACAAACAATTTTTTGACCAATTATTTTGTGTGCGCATTTTGACGGAACTCAGTTGTTATCGATTTTCCAGAAAATATATCGATATTCAGCCAAACGAAGTGTGCTGCAATTTGTCGCAGATTAAGGTGTAATAAAGTTTAGAATATGAGAGAAATTAATTTTTCTAATGTTGGCATCAAATGTTTGATGGTTGATTACAATCGCTCTTCAAAACCGAACGGGAAGTTTTCCACTCTTAAGTTTGTAGTCAATTCGCTTCCACATTTTATTTTATAACACGCAGAAGGGAATTAGACCAGTGCTAAGCAGGCAGTGGTAATATTTATATATATATCAATGAAAATCAATTCTTTTTTATTAACGTCGCTGTGAACAGTCAAATATCTGAAAACATGATAGAATTAAAATTTCACGTCCCGTGTGATCTGTTGGTAGGACTAAGTATTTTATGCAATTCTAAATAAAAAAAAAAAAAAGAAACAGCTGCAAAACTGGACTTTTGCCTCTCGAATTTAATAGAGCTCTTTTTAGCTGCAAAAACGTCGAGACTAGTTGAACCGAATAAATAAAGTCAATAATGCCATTATCAACCTCTTTATATCCACATGCTTCTAACGACTATAAAGGCTTTCTACCTATTTACTTTATTTAATTACATCATCATATAATAATATAATTTCTATTAATTTATGTTAGTCATGACCTCCTTTGAGAAGAATCGTATCCGTAAAATAAGTTAGAGATAATTCCTTGGAACAGACGCGTTCGACAAAACATTTTGAAGTTGATCTGCGTTTGATCTGCGTCGTATTTGGTGGACTCCTTTGCGTTCTCAAAATTTGGTATTCCGAGCGTTTCCGTAATTAGAAACTCTGAACTTTAAAATTTCAAATACTTTAAAGTTTCAAATGGAAATGTTTTCCCCCAAATTCGCCTTAACTGTAGCCTTAAAATATTTGTAAGCGATCTTCCGGAACTTTTTCTGTTACCGCCGAAAACGAGAATAAAACGCCAAGAATGAAAACAATTAGAAGGAATAGCAACGATCACTTAGTGAGCCTTCGGCTTCGGCTGATAACCCCTACCTCGACCTTGATTATTCTGGATATCACAAAAACCTCATCCAATAATTGTTTATAATGGCCGGGTTACTTACTTGTCTTCAAGTTATGCAATTTGACGTTTATTTTGCAGCAGTTGTTACTTCACTGTTTAAAGTAAAAACGCGACGATACATTTTGCAGAGTGACTGTATTCTACTGTCGGAGTTGCCACTAAAACCACTAATCAGGAATTGAAGTTTCCTATTTACAAGGTAAGGAACACTTTCTAAGCATTTTTCAGGTACTTTATTATTATAGTTTTATCCTCCCAGCTTAAAAAAAAAAAAAACATGTTCAATGCTATAATGATAGTTCTTCGAAATCATTATACATTCAAATGCAAAGTCAGTTGAGGTTTTTTAAAACAATTTGAAGAAGAAACGGTAAAAGCGCGTGACGTTTCGCCCGAATTTCGGTAATTATCAAGCATAAAACTGACTGTCTCATTTATGAATTAAGTTTGATACCCCTCTATTCAGATCGAGGGGGGACCTTTTGAGGCCCACAGCAAATTTGAAATTTTGAAAGCATCAAAATCAAACTCCAGATTTGGTGACTTTTCCAGAAATTAACTGGCAACAATTTTTGGTATAGAATGTCATCGGTAAAGGATCTTGATGTTTTCATAGCTATTTTTACCCATTTGGTCGATTTTGACTATTTTCCTCCAAATTTCTAACGTTTCATAAAGATCATGAAATCCTTGGTGACGGACTAAGATCGCGGCTCTTTTAGAAATGATGACGTCAAAGGAAATATTTTAGGACTTGCAATACGTCCTCCAAGCTTTTTCGCATTAACTGTCGATATTTGGGGTTTACACAAATTGTTGAAAATATACAAAAACAGCCATGTTAAAAACAACAACAGACAACAACTGTTTTTCAATACCTCAAAAGACAAAATGACTTCCTGCACATTGATGTAAGCATTGAATTCCTGTTAATTTCATGTCTTCTACAGTTACTAAAAGAACCTGACAAAAACAAAGTCACTTCCTTCCACAGGCAGACGAGTAATTAGTTCTAACAGCAACAAGAAAAAGATAGAGCTCTGAGATGTCTTCACCCGAGTGCATAACCTGGATGACTGTAGGCTTAGTCGAGTCTGCTGCCATAGTAACACTCAACCTCTGTACGATAATTGTTTTTATAAGAAACCGTAATCTCCGCAAGCGTAGCACGTACCTGGTGATAAATTTGGCAGTTATAGACACGCTGGCTGGAGGAGTCGCTGTGTATGCTCTGTTCTATTGGTTTGGAGTAAACTGTAAAGTATGGAGGGGGCATCTAAATGTACATTTGCAAGGTCATATAGTAGAAAATCTACTTTTTTTTTTCCTGCTATGTCCATATTTAACATATCCATTATTGCTTTAGAGCGGGCGTATGCTACTTGTCGGCCTTTAAGGCATCGCGTGCTAAAAAAATGGGTATATGGCCTACTAATTGCCTGTGGTTGGGTTGGACCTGGGTTGCAAATAATTACTTTGGAACTTCTGAAAACAACTGGAGCGCTTAATCTTTACTCAAAGATTGCAGGTGGCTTGATTTGCCTTTTGACCATCTGTGTTTCTTACTCATCCATTGCTATTAAAGTCCGTTGTGGAGGGCAGCCTCAACATCATGGTGCAGCCAGTAGAGAAAGAAAACTGACCAGGACATTGTTGATTGTGAATATTGCATCTTTTCTGTTGTGGCTGCCAGTTGTTGTGTTCTCTATTCTCGTTTATGACGGTCCATTTGAAATGTCCGTTACAGCGAGTAATCATTTATATGCTGCACTTCAGGCTTTACTGTATGCAAACTCTCTTGTCAATCCTATAATATATGCTATCCGCATACCAGGATACAGATCAGCTGTAGCTGCCCTCTTTTGCAAAAAACCTGCTCTTCGTAGTGGCAATAGGCGAGTTGTAGATTTACCTCTTCGTGACTTGTAATACATTATGAAGCGCCATCGTATTTTTCTGCCTGGCTTTTTTTTAGCTTGAAATATCATGATATTAACAACAGTTTTAAGTTTTATGCGCATAAATTGAGATGAGGGAAAGAAATTATTATCTTCGTAAGAAAGTTTGACTTTAAAGACGATTTCCAGTCCGTACTACGCAGTCTCGGCATCCTAATGTTTATGAACATTTATAAGGCTCACTCGATGGTATGCGAGTCGATGTTATTCGTTACGAGTCACATACCTTATCTTTGAGGCCTTTCGAATTCTTTTTCTAGTCCAACAGCTTCATTGGTTTTTACAGCTGCGAAGTTGTTTCATCAAGTGATATGAGAAAGCACGAAGCATAAAGCTTCGACCGCTTCGCGTCCATACTGGCGGTTGTTTCTTCATGTAAGTAGTTACGAATCTTTACTTTTTGTGATGTCATACATGAAACGAAACAAAAAACCTAAACAAACTCTCGAGAGTGCGGACTGGAAATCATCTTGAAATAAATGGGTGAATAAAGTATTCAGGAAAGTTGTCAAGACAACAGATGCTTTATTGTCTAAATACTTAGTATTACATAGAGTAGATAACTAAAACTTATGTCCGTATAGTAACTATTCGCTTTTTTATGTATGGAATGTACTTCTACACCACCTGCTCCCTATTGCTAGACATTACATTTACCTGTAAATTAAAGAACTCCTAAGCTGCAAGTATATATACAACTTCTGTTAGCCTTCATGAAAACTGAAAAGAAAATAGCTCTAAATAAGAGCGCCCTTAACTCTTATAAAAGAAAGTGGAACGTTTTGTTATAAGTAGCTTAAGTACAATATAAGTAATTATGTGTTTTTGCAATTAAAAAAAAAAAAACTATTCGCTTTTTAGTCATCAGAGGCACTTACCTTGGTCATGTTTTTCGTTTTTTTTTTTTATCTTTTTTGGAAGGGAGAAAGTCAAACACTGCTAGCACATAAACGAACAAACAAACAAACAAATAACATTGCCTCCTTCATAACTTTTTTTTTTTCTGGCCAAGGCCCTGGTCATGTTATACGACCTTGAGTGTGATTATGTCCGCTATTTCCTGCACTCAACAATTTTAATGATGCCAGGCTAATATTGGAGCAAAAAGTTTTTCCATGATTTGATTGAATAAATTACAAGGGCCCCTTGATGACAGAGCATCTCGCAATGGACAATGATTATGTTTATTGCCCTAATTGATATAATAATTAGCAAATCGTAAACGATATAGCGTACACTTTTGAGTTATGGACGCACACGGGAGGTTGCTAAGCACAAAAGAAGCGTAAGAGTCGCTCGAGTCGCTAACCGAGTGCGACTCTAGCTTCTTCAGTGCTTAGCAAACCTCCCAAGTGCATCCATAACTCAATAGTGTACAGCTGTGGCGTTTACCATTTTTTTATAACCTAACATTGACACATTGGAGCAAAGAAGTCCTTTTACCGAGCTACATCACATTAGCACACACGTCAGCAGCGTACACCCATGGGCAAATAGTAGAAGATGAATTAACCAATCAGAGCGCGCTCTTTTCTTCAGTTATGTTATAAAAAAAAATATATTTACTGCGAAAACAAACTGTGTTTCTTTTTCATGGTGTGGAATAATTGTCATCTAACAAAACGTCTAACACGGTTTGACACTGCTTGGGATAAAGCAGTAACATAATCTGATACAATGCATACCTTTGGATCCTCGATAACAAAGTCAGGCACTAAACTGCGCTGGATATTCAGCCTTGGAAGGGTCCAGGGTATGAAATCACGCATCAATCAATTAATTCCTTTTAACTGACTGTCGGCCGTTCCTTTTATGTCGCTCTGAGAATGCTTCATGTATCATTCATCAACGAGTTGCTTGGTTTATTTCCTGAAATACAGCTGCTAACCAAGCCTACATTTATTTCAATAAATTGTTTTTTCAAGCAAAGACCAAGGAAAATATAACGACCCTTGCCGTTATGTGCGGAGGCGCGATGGCCTCATGGTTAGTGCGCCCGACCCCGTACCGAGCGGTCCGGGTTCGAGCCCAGGTCTCTCCACCAAGTCTCCACCAAGTCTCCACCAAGTCTCCACCAAGGTGTACCGGCGAATTTAATGCCGGGGGGGGGGGGTAGCCCTGCGATGGACTAGCATCTCATTCAGGGGGAAGTAGAAAAGCTCGTAGTCGCTTTATGCTACTGAAACCGGGATAGTAAGCTCCGACCTGGTGAGCCACTTGTCTCGTATGCAGACTTAACGTTTTTTTAACAAAACTAGCACATGTTTTCTAGGTGTTTCTGAGTTATAAACCTACAATGATGCACACAATGTTATGGTGTACGCGGAGAGTTTGGAAAGCACGAGAGAGAGAGAGAGAGAAAGAGCCTCGCTTTTTGCAAACTACGGGGATCGTGACAGAACTTGTGAGGTCGCGAGAAACGTCGCCGTATTTTAAACTAAAACATTTAGTCTGACTAAAATAAAACTCTTGAGAAATCGCACAAAAAAGGTTATTGTAAAACCGAACTTACCACAGCGGCTAACTTTGATATTCCCCTACACATTTTATCGCCTCTTTACAAATAGTTCGTCATAAAATTACAACTCAAGAAGCTCCATAGCCAGTTCTTAAAGTTTCCTTCCTCATTTCCGTCAGAAATAGTCGACAAAAAGCACTTCTCTTTTTAAGAACCTTGCTCGCCTCAGGCCGCGAGGATCATAAATGAACACACTCGTGGCAGCAAAAGACGTTTGTTGGGCAATAAGGTCTCGTTTGGCCAGGGTGAGCTCTTTACCAATGAACTTAGCTATCTTTTCAACAACTTGTGGTAATTTATAATAAATATATATAGGGTCAATCATAAAGAAGGTAAAATGTTGGAGATCAACTCACTAATGGCATTCATTAGTGATAACTTTGTCTGTTCGGTGATCTAATTTCTGTTCACTTCACAGTGATCCCGAGCAGGGCTCTCAGGACCCGAGCTGCTCCGGAGTATAGCGAGCTACTCATTAGGCCTCCCACATTGATAACATACATCACCTTTATTCCACCTCGGATTTACAAGAGTAGCTGTATAGCTAATTTCTCCGAGAAAGTAATAATTAAAGGAACAAATAAATCAATAAATCAATAAATAATAAATAAATGAATAAATACATAAATACAATAGTATTGATAAAAAGAATAAAAATAAAATCGCATATTATATACGGACGGGTACAATAAACTATTATCTACATAAGTAAAATTGCCTAGATGTTCGAAAGAAATTTGGCATATTTTAGTTCTAAACTCATTCAAGGACATTATTGAGGTTATTGACGTTATTAGGGGAAATGGAAAGCCAATGCGGATTGAACTTATCTTAGCCGAAGAGACAGGCGCTACTTTCAGCGCTCCCCCAAATCTACACTGCACACGTGTATTTCACTTCTGGAAGTCTCTCGCTTTGGACAATGCCAGGGTTAAAGATTCCCCCCCCCCCCCCCACCCCGCCATTTATATCTTTTTTTTTCACGCGCGTGTTTTCGCGCGTTTAATTAGCGATGCGGCACACTCGCGTTTTTGGTGTAGGGATCCCAAACTATGCTTACGTGGCTCTTTAGAAATGGCCCTCTCCCGAATCTCCCAAATCTACACAAGTGTATTTCACTTGTGAAAGTCTATCTATTTGGACAGGGCTTGGGTTAGATATTCTTTCCCATGTCAATTTTCTTTTCTCCCGCGTGTTCTCGCACGTTAAGCGAGGCGGAACACTCGCTTTTAGATGTGGGGATCCCAAACTTTGCTTACCTCGCTTTTTAAAGATGCTAGTTTTAGCCCTCCCCAAAATCTACACAAGTGTATTTCACTTGTGGAAGTCTATCGATTTGGACAGTGCTTGGGTGAGAGATTCTCGCCTATATCAACTTTATTTTCTGTAGTAAGTTCTCGCGCGTTTAGAGATGCGCCCCACTCGCGGTTTTTGGTGTCGGGATCTCAAACTATGTTTACCGGACTTTTTGAAGATGCTAGATTTGGCCCCTTCACAAATCTACACACCTGTATTTCAGTTGTGGAAGTCTGTCTCTTTGGACAATGCCTGGGTTGAAGATTTTCGCCCATTTATATCTTTTTCTCACTCGCGTTTTTCTGCGCGTCTAGCAACGCAGCAAACTCGCGTTTTTGGTTTGGGGATCCCACACTATGCTTATGGGGCTCTTTAAAAGTGCTAGTTTTGGCCCTCCCCCAAATCTACACAAATGTATTTCACTTGTGGAAATCTATCGATTTGGACAGTTCTTAGGTCGGAGATTCTCGCCCAAATCAACTTTCTTATCTTTCGTGAGTTCTCGCGCGTTTAGAGATGGGCCACACTCGCGTTTTCGGTGTGGGGACCCCAACCAATGCTTACCTAACCTTTTAAAGATGCTACTTTTACCCCTCCCCCAAATTTACACACGCGTATTTGACTTGTGGAAGTCTATTGATTTGGACAGTACTTGGGTAAGAGATTCTCGCCTATATCAACTTTCTTTTCGCTAGTAAGTTCTCGCGCGTTTAGAGATGCGCCACACAGGCGGTTTTGGTGTCGGGATCTTAAACTATGTTTACTGGACTTTTTAAAGATGCTAGATTTGGCCCTTTTTCAAATCTACACAGGTGTATTTCACTTGTGGAAGGCTGTCGCTTTGGATAATGCCTGGGTTAAAGATTCTCGCCCATTTGTATCTTTTTTTCACTCGCGTGTTTTCTCGAATTAGTTTAAAATCCCTGGGACTCGGAATTATCGCCCAAGTTATTGGAAATCGACCCAAAGTTGGTCAAAATTACGCTGCCTGTAGCCCGGTCTCGGCAGCTTTCTAGTCACTAAGTGCCGATATTTCGGCCAGACTGCTCATAACCAAGCGTTCAAAAGTTTTTCCTCTGTCCATTTCCCTGGAAACCAAAGTTTTCTCGAATTAGTTTAGAGTCTCTGGGACTCAGAAATATCGCTCAAAATCCTGGAAATAGACGACTTTGAGAACTGTCCAAATAAATAGACTTCCACAAGTCAAACGCACGTGTGTAGATTTGGGGGAGGGGTAAAAGTAGCATCTTTAAAAGGTTAGGTAAGCATTGGTTGGGATCCCCACACCGAAAACGCGAGTGTGGCCCATCTCTAAACGCGCGAGAACTTACGGAAGATAAGAAAGTTGATTTGGGCGAGAATCTCCAACCTACAAACTGTCCAAATCGATAGACTTCCACAAGTGGAATACGTTTGTTTAGATTTGGGGGAGGGCCAAAACTAACATTTTTAAAGAGCCCCGTAAGCATAGTGTGGGATCCCCAAACCAAAAACGCGAGTTTGTCGCATTGCTAGATGCGCGGAAACACGCGAGTGAAAAAAAAAGATATAATTGGGCGAAAAATTTTAACCCAGGCATTGTCCAAAGCGACAGACTTCCACAAGTGAAATACACCTGTGCAGATTTGAGAAAGGGCCAAATTTAGCATCTTTAAAAGTCCAATAAACATAGTTTAAGATCCCGACACCAAAACCGCGAGTGTGGCGCACCTCTAAACGCGTGAAAACTTACTAGCGAAAAGAAAGTTGATGTAGACCAGAATCTCTTACCCAACTACTGTCCAAATCAATAGACTTCCACAAGTGAAATACACGTGTGTAGATTTGGGGGGAGGGCTAAACGTAGCATCTTTAAAAAGTTAAGTAAGCATTGGTTGTGATCCCCGCACCTAAAACGCGACTGTGGTTCATCTGTAAACGCGCGAGAATTTAGGAGAGAAAAGAAAGTTGATATGGGCGAGAATCTCCATCCTAAACACTGTCCAAATTGATAGACTTCCACAAGTGAAATACACGTGTTTAGATTTGAGAAAGGGCCAAATCTAGAATCTTCAAAAAGTCCAGTAAGCATAGTTTAAGATGCCGACACCGAAATCGCGAGTGTGGCGCATCTCTAAACGCGCGAAAACACGCGAGAAAAAAAAAATATAAATGGGCGAGAATCTCCATCCCAAGCATTGTCCAAAGCGACAGACTACCACAAGTAAAATTTACGTGTG
This sequence comes from Orbicella franksi, assembly GCF_964199315.1. NCBI lineage: Eukaryota > Metazoa > Cnidaria > Anthozoa > Scleractinia > Merulinidae > Orbicella > Orbicella franksi. Next base: position 31,946,862 of record NC_138147.1, read on the forward strand.
TAGATTTGAAAAAAGGGCCAAATCTAGCATCTTTAAAAAGTCCAGTAAGCATAGTTTGAGATCCCAAAACCAAAACCGCAAGAGTGGCGCATCTCTTAACGCGGGAGAACTTACTAGAAAAGAAAAGTTGATATGGGCGAGAATCTCTCACCTAAGCACTGTCCGAAGCGACAGACTTCCACAAGTGAAATATACTTGTGTAGATTTAGGGGAGGGCTAAAAGTAGCATCTTTAAAAAAGTTAGGTGAGCACTGGTTGAGATTCCTGCACCTAAAACGCGAGTGTGGCGCATCTCTTAACGCAGGAGAACTTACGAGAGAATAGGAAGTTGATAGGTGCGAGAATCTCTCACCAAACCACTGTTCAAATCGATAGACTTCTACAAGTGAAATACACACGTGTAGGTTTGGGGGAGGGCTAAAAGTAGCATCTTTTAAAAAGTTAGGTAAGTATTGGTTGGGATTCCCGCTCCTAAAACGCGAATGTGGCGCATCTTTAAATGCGCAAGAACCTACAAGAGAAAAGAAAGTAGATAGGGGCGAGAATCTCTCGCCCAAGCACTGTTCAAATCGATAGACTTCCACAAGTTAAATACACGTGTGCACATTTGGGGGAGGGCTAAAAGTAGCATCTTTAAAAAGTTAGCTAAACATTGGTTGAGATCCCAGCACCTTAAATGCGAGAACTTACGAGAGGAAAGAAGTTGATATAGCCGAGAATCTCCAACCCAAACACCGTCCAAATCGATAGGCTTCCACAAGTGAAATACACGTGTGTATATTTGAGAAAGAGCCAAATCTAGCATCTTCAAAAAGTCCAGTAAGCATATCTTGGGATGGCGACACCGAAATCGCAAGGGTGGCGCATTCTTAACGGGCGAGAAAACGCGAGAAAAAAAAGTATAAATGGGCGGGAATCTCCAACCCAAGTATTATCCAAAGCTACAGACAACCGCAAGCGAAATACATATGTGCAGATTTCAGAAAAGGCTAAATCTAGCATCTTCAAAAAGTCCAGTAAGCATAGTTTGAGATCTCGACACCAAAACCGCGAGTGTGGCGCATCTCTAAACGTGCGAGAACTTGCTAGCGAAAAACATGTTGACATAGGCGAGAATATCTTATCCAAGCACTGTCCAAATCAATAGACTTCAACAAGTGAAATACACGTGTGTAGATTTGGGGGACGGCTAAAAGTAGCATCTTTAAAAAGTTAGGTAAGCATTGGTTGGGATTCCCGCACCTAAAACGCGGGTGTGGCGCACCTCTAAACGCGCGAGAACTTACGAGAGAAAAGAAAGTTGATATGGGCGAGAATTTCTTACTCAAGCACTGTCCAAATCGGTAGACTTCCACAAGTGAAATGCACGTGTAAAGATCTGAGTAAGGGCCAAATCTAGCATCTTTAAAATCTCCAGTAAGGATAGTTTGAGGTGCCGACACCAAAATAGCGAGTGTGGCGCATCTCTAAACGCGCGAAAACACGCGAGAGAAAAAAAATATTAATTGGCGAGAATCTTCAACCCAAGCATTGTGCAAAGCGAGAGACTACCATAAGTGAAATACACGTGAGTAGATTTGAGAAAGGGCCTAATCTAGCATCTTTAAAAAGTCCAGTAAGCATAATTTGAGATCCCGACAACAAACCCGCGAGTGTGGCGCCTCTATAAACGTGCGAAAACTTACTAGAGAAAATAAAATGGATGTAAGCAAAAATCTCTACCCAAGCATTGTCAAAATCGATTGACTTCCTCAAGTGAAACACACGTGTGTAGATTTGGGGGAGGGTTAAAAGTAGCATCTTTAAAAAGTTAGTTAAGCACTGGTTGGGATCCCCGCACCTAAAACGCTAGTGTGGCGCATCTCTAAACGCGCGAGAACTTACGAGAGAAAAGAAAATTGATATGGGCGAGAATCTCCAACCTAAGCACTGTCCTAATCGATAGTTTTCCACTAGCGAAATACGTTTGTGTAGATTTGGTGGAGGGCCAAAACTAACATTTTTAAAAAGCGCCGTAAGCATAGTTTGGGTTCCCCACACCAAAAACGCGAGTGTTCCGCATCGCTAAATGCGCGAAAACACGCGGTTGAAAAAAAGATATAAATGGGCGAGAATCTTTAACCCAGGCATTGTCCAAAGCGTTAGACTTCCACATGTAAAATACACGTTTGTAGATTTGAGAAAGGGCGAAATGTAGCATCTTTAAAAAGTCCATTTAACATAGTTTGAACGCACGACACCAATATCGCGAGTGTGGCGAATCTCTGAACGCGCCAAATCAATCGAGAGAAAAAAATATAAATGGGCGATAATCTCCATAGCAAGCATCATCCAAAGCGACAGACTTCCACAAGTAAAATACACGTGTATAGATTTTGGGGAGGGCCAAATCTAGCATTTTTAAAGAGCCCTTTAAGCATACTTTGGGGTCCCTACGCCAAAAACGCGAGTGTGGCGCATCTCTAAACGCGCTAGAACTTACGAGAGAAAAGAAATTTGAGATGGGCAAGAATCTCCAACCTAAGCACTGTCCAAATCGAAAGACTTCTACAGTAAAAAATACACATATGTAAATTTAAGAGAGGGCCAAAACTAGCCTCTTTAAAAAGCCCAGCGAGCATAGTTTAAGATCCCGATACCAAAAGTCCGAGTGTGCCGCATAGCTCAACGCGCGAGAAAAGAAAAGGGAAAAGTAAATTGACATCGTTAAAAATATCCATCCAAGCACTGTTCAAATGGATAGACTTCCACAAGTAAAATACACGTTAAAGATTTGGAAGAGGGCTAAAACTAGCATCTTTAAAAAGCGAGGTAAGCAAAGTGTGGGATCCCCACATCTAAAGGCGAGTGTTCCGCCTCGCTTAACGTGCGAGAACACGCGGGAGAAAAAAAAAATTAACATGGGAAAGAATATCTAATCCAAGCACTGTCCAAATCGATAGACTTCCACAAGTGAAATAAACTTGTGTAGATTTGGGGGAAGGCATTGGCATTGGTTAAAATCCCCGCACCTAAAACGCGAGTGTGGCGCATCTCTAAACGTGCGAGAACTTGCGAGAGAAAGAAAGTTGATATGGGCGAGAATCTCTTACTCAAGCACTGTCCAAATCGATAGACTTCCACAAGTGAAATAAACGTGTGTAGGTCTGGGGGAGGGCTAAAAGTAGCATGTTTGAAAGGTTAGGTAAGAATTGGTTGGGATCCCCGCACCTAAAACGCCAGTGTGGCGCGTCTCTAGACGCGCGAGAACTTACGAGAGAAAAGAAAGTTGATATGGGCGAGAATTTCCGAACCAAACACTGTCCAAATCGATAGTTTTTCACAAGTGAAATACACGTGTGTAGATTTGGGGGAGGGCTAAAAGTAAAAGGTTAGGTAATCATTGGTTGGGATCCCTGCACCTAAAACGCGAATGTGGCGCCTCTCTAAACGCGCGAGAACTTACGAGAGAAAAGAAAGTTGATAGGGGCAAGAATCTCTCACCCAAGCGCTGTCTAAATCGATCGACTTCCACAAGTGAAATACACTTGTGTAGATTGGGGGGGGGGGGGGGGGGGCGCTAAAAGTAGCATCTTTAAAAAGTTAGGTAGCATCGGTTGGGATCCCTGCACCTAAAACGCGAGTGGGGCGCATCTGTAAACGCGCCAACTTACGAGGGAATTGAAAGTTTATATTGGCGAGAATCTCTCACCCCGATCATAGTGTAATAAGATAGCCAGAAAGTTAATGCTCTTTCTTTGAGAACATTTCAATATTTTAATTTGTCTATGAATGTGCGAGACCGCCTGTGCACATTCACAGCGTTTTTAATTAATCAAATTGCGCCAATGCTGACTTTAATTCATGATATTTATTAAAAATCAAAATTAGCGCGCGCTTCGTTCAACTAGCCTGGTCGGGTTATCTATTTGCCCAGTTTTAAAAAGCACATGTATAATATAAGAAAAAGAAAGAATTAAGACAACGCAGAGCCATGTAACTCAGTTTTGATAAAAGTCGTAACTGAATGGAGTCTTTGCGGCGGGCACAATTTTGTAACTTTTGTTATGAGCAAACCGACTTAGAATTTTAGGACCTGCCTTAAGCAGTTGAGACCAGTTCACACGGATTTCCGGCAATTTCCTGACTGCAAATGACCGTCTGCGTTTTGTCTTAAGTCAATACGCCACCTAAGCACATAGTTCGGTAGAAAATATACAATATAAATAGAAAATATTAGCTATTACCATGAAACTCGCCGGTTTACCTCTTAAGGCCTGCCGAAAAAAATTCTGTGCAAACTGACTAATCAGGGATATCGTTTCGGTAAATTAACTGTCCGGATTAAGTTCTTAAATCTCTCCGATTGTCTCAAGAGAACTGTCACCTCGAATTTTCGTAAAATAAGAAAAATTAAGTTAATGCTTGTTATTTTTGGTTTGACAAAATTTCGTTTTTGTTACCGAAAAAATGTCAGTTATGATTTTGAGAAACTGAGGTAAAAAGTGTAACATAAGACATAAGATTTGAGAAGACCCAAGTAACGCTAGAATGACCGAACAGATAAAAAAATTTATAGCATAACCTAAAATTAACCTTCAGAGCTTTAAAAGCACTCCAGATAGCCCAACACAGCGTTTTAAAGGTTTTGAAAGAAAATCGTTGTTGGGCGTCCCTGACTAATGAAGAAACACCTCGAATGTTGACTCTATAGATTTCGAAAACATCATCTTTGAAAAAACGTTGTTTAGACAAACTTTTGAAGGAAAGTCCATTAAAATATTGTCTATTCAAGCTTTTTTCTTTGGTTTTCTACCCTTTGGACTTTAAGTGCCATTTAGGAAATCAATCCAAGCCACCGACTGCATATAGAGAAAATTCAAAAAGTCAAGACTAGTCACATTGGCTGAATCTATTTATGTTTCTATGCAGGAAGAATTTTAGCTTCCGGGAAATGTTATCACTGTTACGTTTACTTTCTTGACTTTCTATTTTTCATCGTAGGGAAGATATCAAGAAGCCCCGTCCCTTCTACGCTGGAGAAGTTTGAAAAAAGGCTTTTTCAATCTGAAACGCATCAAATGTTTGCCGTCCACACTAGGCTGGAGAAATTTGAAAAACAGCTTTCTTTTTACTCTGAAACGCATCAAATGTTTGCCGTCCACACTACGCCGGAGAAATTTGAGAACGCGCGCAGAGATCATCGGCGGCAGAAACGGTCTCTGAGCATTCTTGAGGGTTGGGTTAATCACAATATTATCGTGACGACGTCTTTTCGAAAAGCACCGTTTTCAAAACGTTTTCCGTTGACAGTAAAACGCAAAGCCTGCGTTTATAAAAGTCCTCTGGTTTGAAGCCGGGGCGTTTTCAAAAAACTTTGTTTGCGGTGGACAATTTCATCGGATTAATGAGGACGGCAGGCTTAAGGACGTTCGCGCGAAAATTTTCACGTCGATTGATTTTTTAATTTTTACGGCAGTCAGATAACGAGTTACCTGTGTCAGAAATGCAATAAAAGTGGGGGTCACCGACTTTGTTTCAGAGATAAAGCGCGTGGAAAACTACCCTGATTTTGAAACATTGACGCAAGTAGTTCAGTATGGTCTACAGGGGTTTATAGTTAAAAATATCGAAGGCGAGTCAACGGAGGCAAACGATCTAAGTCATATTTTGGAGAGGTGGGTCTGTTGCGTAAATAATTCCAAACGTTACCAACGTTTTCACAAAAATTGACCCTTCAAGAGGCATTTGAAACTATCGCACAGATAAACGAATAGCTAAAAAGAACGGAATTCGATGGTGCATTTTACAAAAAAAACAAATCAATTTTCTATTCGATAGCTTTCCTCCATTTTTTCACTAAACGTAGAAAATCCGTAGAGAAAATGATCCAACAAAAGAAAAATACAGGTCACCGAACGTCCAAGATCGATAATTCCAGGCAAAGCTATGGCAATGGCCATCTGCCCATCATTGTTCATTTTATGACTTAGCGCGCGCTCTCGTGCATGACGTGGCGAGTGAATTTTCGTTCGCAGTAAGGATGCGCAGAAACAATTAGCGCGAACCTCCTTAACCATAAAAGGTAGCTGCTGTTTCAAATTCTCAGGTGTAGTGTGAATGGGGCCTGACGAGTCTGGCAAGAGCTAACTTGATAAAAAGAAAAGTGCTTGTCTGATTGTGGCCTTCACTGCTTGTCTCACTTCTTCTATCTTCCAGCAGTAAAGAATCGGGTTTAATGACGAGTTTAAGAAAACAAGGGTCATTGTGTAATCCCAGGCGAGAAAAACAGCTGCAGATGGTTCACTGGTACTGACCAAAACCATCACTAAACCTTCGGGTAGATAACAAGCGACTAACGCGAACTGGAGCCATAGTGCAGCGGACAGTACCTTTCTGTATCGTGCTATGTTCAGTTGATTTGCTTGGTTCGATTCCTGAGCTTGGGCTTTCACTTGATTTTGATGACGACGAAGATAAACGAAAATCGTTGTATACGAGAAGATGGAGGTTGTTAGACAGACCGCATAATTTATAACCATACACCAAAAGGTTATAAGAGGATTCCAAAGGGACATCGCCGGAAGAGCAGTGGACACAAGCCAAAAGGTAGCAATGATCATATAGGTGCGCTTCAGAGTTACAACTTGTTTGTGTCTCAGTCCCAACAGCAGGGCGAGAAGTCTGTCCACGCTTATAGCAGTCAGTGTTAACAGAGACACTGCACACAGCGTAAAGCTTGTTACAGACACTCCGACCAATACGTGGTCACAAATGCTCCAATGTTCATTCACGATAGTCACCAACAAAGTAACATACAGTGGCTCTGAAAAAAGACCAACGCAAAGATCTGTTGTTGCAAGGCTGCGAAGCAAGAGTTTTGATGACGGATGAAGTGAAGATTGCTTGCGAAGAGCAATCAGGATAAGAACGTTTCCAGTTAAAGCCGTAATAGAAAGAAAACCGTTTAAAACTGAGATAAATGTCAACTGGGCTGACTGGCCGTGTATTCCAGTGTTTAAACTTGCTGAGCAGGTCAGTTCTTCAACTGTTTTCTGCTTCTCGTCCTCAGTAAAGTTTGATGTCGCATTCATAACTCTTCGGTATCGCTGTACGTTTGTGGTTTAACGGCAATCTGGTAGGGAATGTGTCTATCACAAAATCACTCCAACCTCTAGTGGCTTCGCAACGAATAACCTACTGAACGCTTTATTTTAATTCTTAAAACATAAGAGCGATGAATTATTAATTTGGGAGAACATTTATCTTACCGAGCCAGCTGCATACCTGATAGTTTTTTCGCCAAAGACTGACTGTCAGTTTGAACTCGATTGTGCACGTTTGATCATTGGTTTAAAATTAGCTTCCTAATTTGAGGGAAAAAAATATACATTTAAAACTGAAGTTTTGGTTTGGAAGTCCGTGGCAAAAACATTCCGTAAATTCTAGTAAATAGCGACTGATTTCCTTATTCAAAACGTTCAAAAACAGAACCAGACAATTTGTAGTTCAGGATAATTATCTCAGCTGGACAGTTCATTGAAAGCACTTTCATTCGGAAGACTAATTGTTACTTTGTCCTCTTCAAGCAATATGGGGGCTTAAACCTACTCATGGAAATGCTTGAGTACAAGTGAAAGAAATGGAATATCCCTTTTCACGGAGAACTTTTCTCGTTTGCATTACATTACAACCCAGCATAGAGGAGGACATTGGGAGCGGCGAGCTCCAAATTGTAGCAAAAATATTTGGAAAATACCGCCAATAAAAAAACAAACAAAAAAACAGGCAAAAGAAAAGTCGGCAATGAGGTCGAAAACAAAAACACGGCAATAAACCGGTTGTTAAAATTGTCAAATTGTAGATTAACTGGAGCGATTTACAAGATCACGTTAGATATTTACTCCTAAGACGGAACCGGGCTTTTTCAGCTCTTTTCCGAAACGCCGTACAAGAAGCCTAAAATGGTGGGAAAATGGGAAGGATAAGGTCTTATATTGATTATCTTTGAATAAGACGATAGAAACTTATCCCGCAGGTTTGAAGAATACCGTGGTACCGCAATTCAACATTTAATTACCGAAATACCACATGGAAAATTGATTGGCGAATCTCGCAATATCGCAAATCGCGATGTCCCCCTCAGCATGTGTTTAAGTCAATTTCCGACCATTTTGCAATTTCTACCCGAAATTGCCTTGCCTCTTCGTTGGATTAGATGGTAATGCAAATGAGAAAAGTTAACCTTAAAAAGAGCTTTTAATGATGACACATGCGCGTAAAACAGACAATCAAAACAGTTACAGGTGCATTCTGATTTTTAACTTCAGGATTTTTGTTTTAGTCGCAGCCTTAGCGTTTGTTTCTTACGGAAAAAGTTGAATTGCGATTGGTATCAATTCAATGATTCGGAACGCAACTGTGCCGCAGGGAAATTAAAGATTTTCTCTATCCAGCGGCACCTTTATGAGACTTTAAATAACATATCTTATCACGCTTCCGTGACCAAAAAACGTTTTTTAAAAATATTATATTCCCTGGATTTAAGGTGTTGTCTACCATTAGCTCTATCAAGTCAAACACACTGACACCTAAAAAAAAGCTATTATATTATTGTTACTATCTAAAAGGAAAGCACTTAAGCTGTCTCTGAAAACGACAGCCCTCCTCGAGTTACGCTGTTCCTTTGAATCCTCCTGTCACTTCAAAGTACTAAATACATCATGCGGACTATAAAGTCGTCTAGCTTTACTTTCTCTTTGTTATTTAAAATGTTTTAAATAACAGTCTGAAATGACTGACAACTTCTATTCCCTTTCCTTTCACTGATTCTGGTTCTCGTTTCATTTTTAACTCGAAAATAATATTTTCCAAGTTGTAGATCATCCTTGGAGACCCAGGGGCAATTCGGAGCAGTATATTCAAGTTCTCGACGGAGTTAAACTCCGCCTTACCAGCGCGACGACAATGGGTACTCCATTTCTTTCTAAGCTTCTCTTCACTCGGGAACTTGAGAAAGCTGAGGTTCGGTCCCCGGGGCGGGGGGGGGGGGGGTACTTCCTTATAAGAGGCTATTGGAGTCACTAGAATGGGGTCACACGTTTTCTGAGTTTTTGCTTTTATTTAAAAGCTAAAGGTATAAATCTTGATTGCCTGACATAACACCAAGAATAATTCTCATAGGAACTCGAGAAAATAAATACGAAAGTTCAGAGAAATTGCACAAACACAGGTAAAATTTTATCATCAGTATCATTTCACTAGTACTTTCAAGTGTTCCATATGAACTTCAAGATTTGATTTCGGCATTTGGTATTGTCAGAAATGATTTCTTTAAAACAGTCGCGCAGAAGTTTGCGATACGATGCAGATAATCTTGGTACAAAGTTTTTGTCCACTTGTTTAATGTTACTCGAGCTTCTGGTGGATTCCCTCTTAATTATCAGACTTGCTTGCACAAGCAATTGGAAAATTGACTCGGCTATTTAGATCGATATCTTAATGGCCATGTCTTGCATTTTCTGTCGTGTTGTCAAATTTCTGTCGTGCTTCACTAGGATAGAGTATTCGCAAGTAAGAGTAGTAAGAGCACTCGCGTCTATCTAGTGTAGTCTGTGGTACAAGGCTATACCTCTAGTGTAGTCTGTGGTACAAGGCTATACCTCTACTGTAGTCTGTGGTACAAGGCTATACCTCTACTGTAGTCTGTGGTACAAGGCTATACCTCTAGTGTAGTCTGTGGTACAAGGCTATACCTCTACTGTAGTCTGTGGTACAAGGCTATACCTCTACTGTAGTCTGTGGTACAAGGCTATACCTCTAGTGTAGTCTGTGGTACAAGGCTATACCTCTACTGTAGTCTGTGGTACAAGGCTATACCTCTACTGTAGTCTGTGGTACAAGGCTATACCTCTACTGTAGTCTGTGGTACAAGGCTATACCTCTACTGTAGTCTGTGGTACAAGGCTATACCTCTACTGTAGTCTGTGGTACAAGGCTATACCTCTACTGTAGTCTGTGGTACAAGGCTATACCTCTACTGTAGTCTGTGGTACAAGGCTATACCTCTACTGTAGTCTGTGGTACAAGGCTATACCTCTAGTGTAGTCTGTGGTACAAGGCTATACCTCTAGTGTAGTCTGTGGTACAAGGCTATACCTCTAGTGTAGTCTGTGGTACAAGGCTATACCTCTACTGTAGTCTGTGGTACAAGGCTATACCTCTACTGTAGTCTGTGGTACAAGGCTATACCTCTAGTGTAGTCTGTGGTACAAGGCTATACCTCTAGTGTAGTCTGTGGTACAAGGCTATACCTCTACTGTAGTCTGTGGTACAAGGCTATACCTCTACTGTAGTCTGTGGTACAAGGCTATACCTCTACTGTAGTCTGTGGTACAAGGCTATACCTCTACTGTAGTCTGTGGTACAAGGCTATACCTCTACTGTAGTCTGTGGTACAAGGCTATACCTCTAGTGTAGTCTGTGGTACAAGGCTATACCTCTAGTGTAGTCTGTGGTACAAGGCTATACCTCTACTGTAGTCTGTGGTACAAGGCTATACCTCTACTGTAGTCTGTGGTACAAGGCTATACCTCTACTGTAGTCTGTGGTACAAGGCTATACCTCTACTGTAGTCTGTGGTACAAGGCTATACCTCTAGTGTAGTCTGTGGTACAAGGCTATACCTCTAGTGTAGTCTGTGGTACAAGGCTATACCTCTACTGTAGTCTGTGGTACAAGGCTATACCTCTAGTGTAGTCTGTGGTACAAGGCTATACCTCTACTGTAGTCTGTGGTACAAGGCTATACCTCTACTGTAGTCTGTGGTACAAGGCTATACCTCTACTGTAGTCTGTGGTACAAGGCTATACCTCTACTGTAGTCTGTGGTACAAGGCTATACCTCTACTGTAGTCTGTGGTACAAGGCTATACCTCTAGTGTAGTCTGTGGTACAAGGCTATACCTCTACTGTAGTCTGTGGTACAAGGCTATACTTCTAATGTAGTCAATGGTACAAGGCTATACCTCTAGTGTAGTCTGTGGTACAAGGCTATACCTCTAGTGTAGTCTGTGGTACAAGGCTATACCTCTACTGTAGTCTGTGGTACAAGGCTATACCTCTACTGTAGTCTGTGGTACAAGGCTATACCTCTACTGTAGTCTGTGGTACAAGGCTATACCTCTACTGTAGTCTGTGGTACAAGGCTATACCTCTACTGTAGTCTGTGGTACAAGGCTATACCTCTACTGTAGTCTGTGGTACAAGGCTATACCTCTAGTGTAGTCTGTGGTACAAGGCTATACCTCTAGTGTAGTCTGTGGTACAAGGCTATACCTCTACTGTAGTCTGTGGTACAAGGCTATACCTCTACTGTAGTCTGTGGTACAAGGCTATACCTCTACTGTAGTCTGTGGTACAAGGCTATACCTCTAGTGTAGTCTGTGGTACAAGGCTATACCTCTAGTGTAGTCTGTGGTACAAGGCTATACCTCTACTGTAGTCTGTGGTACAAGGCTATACCTCTACTGTAGTCTGTGGTACAAGGCTATACCTCTACTGTAGTCTGTGGTACAAGGCTATACCTCTACTGTAGTCTGTGGTACAAGGCTATACCTCTACTGTAGTCTGTGGTACAAGGCTATACCTCTACTGTAGTCTGTGGTACAAGGCTATACCTCTACTGTAGTCTGTGGTACAAGGCTATACCTCTACTGTAGTCTGTGGTACAAGGCTATACCTCTACTGTAGTCTGTGGTACAAGGCTATACCTCTAGTGTAGTCTGTGGTACAAGGCTATACCTCTACTGTAGTCTGTGGTACAAGGCTATACCTCTACTGTAGTCTGTGGTACAAGGCTATACCTCTACTGTAGTCTGTGGTACAAGGCTATACCTCTAGTGTAGTCTGTGGTACAAGGCTATACCTCTAGTGTAGTCTGTGGTACAAGGCTATACCTCTACTGTAGTCTGTGGTACAAGGCTATACCTCTACTGTAGTCTGTGGTACAAGGCTATACCTCTACTGTAGTCTGTGGTACAAGGCTATACCTCTACTGTAGTCTGTGGTACAAGGCTATACCTCTACTGTAGTCTGTGGTACAAGGCTATACCTCTAGTGTAGTCTGTGGTACAAGGCTATACCTCTAGTGTAGTCTGTGGTACAAGGCTATACCTCTACTGTAGTCTGTGGTACAAGGCTATACCTCTACTGTAGTCTGTGGTACAAGGCTATACCTCTACTGTAGTCTGTGGTACAAGGCTATACCTCTAGTGTAGTCTGTGGTACAAGGCTATACCTCTAGTGTAGTCTGTGGTACAAGGCTATACCTCTACTGTAGTCTGTGGTACAAGGCTATACCTCTAGTGTAGTCTGTGGTACAAGGCTATACCTCTACTGTAGTCTGTGGTACAAGGCTATACCTCTACTGTAGTCTGTGGTACAAGGCTATACCTCTACTGTAGTCTGTGGTACAAGGCTATACCTCTACTGTAGTCTGTGGTACAAGGCTATACCTCTACTGTAGTCTGTGGTACAAGGCTATACCTCTAGTGTAGTCTGTGGTACAAGGCTATACCTCTACTGTAGTCTGTGGTACAAGGCTATACTTCTAATGTAGTCAATGGTACAAGGCTATACCTCTAGTGTAGTCTGTGGTACAAGGCTATACCTCTAGTGTAGTCTGTGGTACAAGGCTATACCTCTACTGTAGTCTGTGGTACAAGGCTATACCTCTACTGTAGTCTGTGGTACAAGGCTATACCTCTACTGTAGTCTGTGGTACAAGGCTATACCTCTACTGTAGTCTGTGGTACAAGGCTATACCTCTACTGTAGTCTGTGGTACAAGGCTATACCTCTACTGTAGTCTGTGGTACAAGGCTATACCTCTAGTGTAGTCTGTGGTACAAGGCTATACCTCTAGTGTAGTCTGTGGTACAAGGCTATACCTCTACTGTAGTCTGTGGTACAAGGCTATACCTCTACTGTAGTCTGTGGTACAAGGCTATACCTCTACTGTAGTCTGTGGTACAAGGCTATACCTCTAGTGTAGTCTGTGGTACAAGGCTATACCTCTAGTGTAGTCTGTGGTACAAGGCTATACCTCTACTGTAGTCTGTGGTACAAGGCTATACCTCTACTGTAGTCTGTGGTACAAGGCTATACCTCTACTGTAGTCTGTGGTACAAGGCTATACCTCTACTGTAGTCTGTGGTACAAGGCTATACCTCTAGTGTAGTCTGTGGTACAAGGCTATACCTCTACTGTAGTCTGTGGTACAAGGCTATACCTCTACTGTAGTCTGTGGTACAAGGCTATACCTCTACTGTAGTCTGTGGTACAAGGCTATACCTCTACTGTAGTCTGTGGTACAAGGCTATACCTCTAGTGTAGTCTGTGGTACAAGGCTATACCTCTACTGTAGTCTGTGGTACAAGGCTATACCTCTACTGTAGTCTGTGGTACAAGGCTATACCTCTACTGTAGTCTGTGGTACAAGGCTATACCTCTAGTGTAGTCTGTGGTACAAGGCTATACCTCTAGTGTAGTCTGTGGTACAAGGCTATACCTCTACTGTAGTCTGTGGTACAAGGCTATACCTCTACTGTAGTCTGTGGTACAAGGCTATACCTCTACTGTAGTCTGTGGTACAAGGCTATACCTCTACTGTAGTCTGTGGTACAAGGCTATACCTCTACTGTAGTCTGTGGTACAAGGCTATACCTCTAGTGTAGTCTGTGGTACAAGGCTATACCTCTACTGTAGTCTGTGGTACAAGGCTATACCTCTACTGTAGTCTGTGGTACAAGGCTATACCTCTACTGTAGTCTGTGGTACAAGGCTATACCTCTAGTGTAGTCTGTGGTACAAGGCTATACCTCTAGTGTAGTCTGTGGTACAAGGCTATACCTCTACTGTAGTCTGTGGTACAAGGCTATACCTCTACTGTAGTCTGTGGTACAAGGCTATACCTCTACTGTAGTCTGTGGTACAAGGCTATACCTCTAGTGTAGTCTGTGGTACAAGGCTATACCTCTACTGTAGTCTGTGGTACAAGGCTATACCTCTACTGTAGTCTGTGGTACAAGGCTATACCTCTACTGTAGTCTATGGTACAAGGCTATACCTCTAGTGTAGTCTGTGGTACAAGGCTATACGTCTAGTGTAGTCTGTGGTACAAGGCTATACCTCTACTGTAGTCTGTGGTACAAGGCTATACCTCTACTGTAGTCTGTGGTACAAGGCTATACCTCTACTGTAGTCTGTGGTACAAGGCTATACCTCTAGTGTAGTCTGTGGTACAAGGCTACACCGTGTAGGGGGTGACGAACATGATTGTAGAAAATTATGAGAGAACAGCAGCAATGATCAGCCAAAAAAGTGACGATGCGTCAGAAGTAGCGACGGGACTTACAGTAATTTGGGTATGGTTATCGCCAACATTTCGGGGTAAGAACATTTTTTTTCAGCATTAACCTTTTCAGGAAACGATTGAAAACTGCAACTTATCCTTTCCGATTTGCGCGACGCGCACGCGCGCTCCGTCCAATTTCAGGTCAGGTCGGGCGATCTTTTGGAATGACCGATGGTTTGTAGAAAATGGTAAGAGTGCTCGTTGTTTAGTAAATTTCAGATCGATAGGGGCTTTTTGCCTTTAGTCTGCGAGCAGGCTCACGTTGGAGCACGTGCGCGCGGCATAGCTGCGAGTGCGTATTCGAGCGGCGAAAGCTCCTCATCAGACCGCTTCCCGCCGGATCGCTTTGCTCTTCGCCGCTCGCGCGCGTGACTCAAGGGTGAGCCCGCTCGCAGGCTAATTCGCCTCAATTACCACTCGCTCTGTCTTTAGGTCTTAAAGGGGGTGAAAACCTTATTTTGAAGACAGTCGAAGACAAACTGACTTCTTTTTGGGAGGTGAAGTATACATACTAGCTAATTGGCCCATCAAACCGGTGGTTATCTTCGGTTTCAGTGCCATTAAATGGCTAGAATTATTTCCACTACCACCTGGATGGGATACTAATCCATCGCAAGCTACCACAAACAGCATTACATTTCCGATACCCATTTAGTCCCATGGGTGGAGACACTGCGAGAGTGCCTTGCGAAAGAACACGAGCCAATGTACCCGGGCGCCACAAGGGCTCAAACCTAGATAGAATGCAGAATTATCCCGAAAAGTTCCAATGTTGGGTAAACTTTGATGACCGGGTAAAACACCATTGCCAAGACCGGACATCACGAGCCATGGACGAAATGTTGTCAAATCAAAAATGTCTCCGAGCGATGAATTAAAAACAGCTTCTGGAAGCTCAAGCTTGCCCATGAAAAACCCTTTTTACTGAATCTTGTTCAAAGTATTGATTTCTTGAAAGATCGTTGATTGTCCTATTGTTTAGGGTGGCCGTTGTATATAGGTTCGACTTCACCAAGTTCCTCAAGCTCTAAATGAAGTCAATTCGTGTCTAGCGTGGTGCCTTCACTCAGCAAAGATCGTTCTTTCCAAGATTAGACTAACAAAGCATCCGTGGTTGTACATGTAAATGATTTTTACATGACTTATCTTAGCATGATTGAACTATTCGAGCTTTAAGCAAAAAATAATAAATGACTCCGTCAACGAGATTGGCCGGGGAAAAAAGTTTAGCTCTCTTTCACTTCCACTCTCAGAAACTATTCATTCCAAGACTTGCCTCAAAGTTGGGAACAAAAATGATTATGTAATCTAGAAACAGCACCATTCAATTCAGTCTCTATCCCGAACATTATATTGTTTTTACGGTCTAAACATCTCTAAGAGACCGCAGAGTTAAAATGTTATTTTTGTCCTCTTCCCTAGGAGGCAAAATCTCGTCTCGAAGTTATGATATAGTTTTTTTTTCTGATTCAACAAACCAATGTCAATAACCTGTCTAAAATCGCAAAAATCTGTTGGAAAACGTAATTGATACTTAGTCAAAGCCCAATTTCTTTCCTCTATTTTGCCAGTACTGTCTAGTTGTTTTCTAGTATTTTAACTACATGATACACTTTGTATCGTTTAGAGAAAGCAACTTTTGTCTTGTTATGTTTTATATATCAAGTATATATTGGATAAATTGTGTTGATGTCAAAAGACTTAAAAAAATCTGATAGATGCTTGCCAGGCTTTCTGTCCTTTTTCCCTTGGATTTCGTCCCTTCGTGTAAGCACTTTGCAATGTACATGTCGGGTGATCTATTTTGTAAACGCAATTTTTATGCAAGTCTACATGAGAGATAAGGACTGAGTTCGGTGGTCGTTACTTGAACTGCCTTATGCAGAAAATATTTTCTTTCAGCTACAAATAAAAGAACTTTAATTGATAAAAAAAAAAAACAATAAGAGATATTAAATCGTTTGAAGCTAAGGGATTGGCAAATTAAATAACAAAATGTCGGTTCTAAGTTAGCAAGAACAAAAGAAAAACACTGTATTAGATGTACATAATTTTATTCTGTTCCAACTTTGATTTATAGTGCCATTAAACACTTTCTCATCCATGATGAGTTTATAATTTGTGTTACAATCATATTATATTTAATTCAATCATATTCATGAAAGGTCTGTTTTACATTATTTATTACTTCAGCACTCCAGAGCCATTTCCATTTCAGTGCATCGGAGTTGTAATTGTGTAATCCGTTAGGAACCTGTGTATCAAACAGTAATTTAGATTTGGTGAGTAACAATGTCCACTAAAAAAGAGTTTGTCATTAAAAAAAACGAAACAAAAATGTGCAATGGTGAGGTTTCGTGAAAGATTGACGATTTTGCGTAAAGAAGATATATTCTATTGTAAAATGCACGCAAAATTATTTGCTATCCGCTCCTTGTTAAAATGTTGATTCTCTGGGAGAGGTTCTGAACTTCAAGGGCTCAATTTTCATTTTGATAAGCCAAAAAAAATATTTTAAAACTATCAAAGCGGCATCTGTTCTCTCCGCAAAACTTTTGCCCAAACATTTGTACCGCATTCCAAACTTCAATTTTGTATGGAAGCTTCTCTGTTTATTATCATAGATACATAGATTCGTCAAATGGTAACTATCTACAGCTACCAGTTTGCGTGTGTTTATAAAATTTCATATCATAATTTCAATGGAGTGAAAAAAGTTTATTTATTGAAAAAGCAAAGAGAGAGCTTCGGTTTTCGTGCAAAATTTAACGTGAAACCTGTTTTAAAATTTCTCCTCCACTTATTATTGTTATGTCCATCGCGAAAACGTCTTTTGAGAATGGTAGCCTCTTCGACTCATCATTGAATAGTTTACGTCTTTTCGACTAATGTTCTTTCTTCTCAATTAGTTTTGATTTTGACTGTAACTAAACAAAAACCGGAAAAACAAGATGAAAGCGGCTGTCGTGGACCTGTGGGCTCGACATTATTATTCAGTCAAACATAACCAATCAATTAAAATATAAAATAAAAATGCTTACCAATGATAAGAGCAGCCACCTTCACGGGGTCATAACCATTCTGATTATGAAGTTCTTTGAGACACACTTTGAAGCCTTTAGTTGTAATTTGCTAATTAACAAAGAAGAAAGACAAATTATAAAGATAATGGGATCTATTAAAGAAAAGAAACTGAGAATTGAAACAAGTTCTTAAAAGACCGGTAAGCTGTGTGACAAGGAATCAGAAATTAGTTAATCCAAGGGCAGAATTAACGTGTGTTTTGATTGCAGTTTTATAATTTTCAGCGAGGTTTTCTGTCTAGATTTCCTTGATAGATAGTTAATTCGATAATAGCTTATCGAATGACGATTGTAGATCACAGAACACAAGATACTAATATTTCGCTAAAATTTGGTATACGTGGTTCGTATGTGAAGAGACAGCTTGCGGAGATAGTAGAAATTGTCATAATCACATACCTCTACCCAAGTGGCAATGCTGTTATGTTGGGGGACTGGATTAAGATAAGACGCTGAGACAATGACCGTGGGCGTCGAAGTCTTGGGCGTTGTAAAATTCACGATCTGGGAGTGAAATGAAGGAATTAGAATCTTTCTTAAATCAGTATATCTAAATAAATAGTTAAACAAAGGAAATGGTGATCGTGACGGTGTTTGGATCTCTGATCTAGCATAGATTTTTACAATTTTATTTCGCGGTTTTCTCATTAGTTTTAGTTTCGATTGAGAACGAGATATATGAAACACTGAAGAAAAATATAGTATTTTCTTATCCCTAATGATGCCGTAGATCGGCGAAAGCTCGGATTTTTTAAAAGATTTTAACATCATTTTACAGTAGTGCAAGGCCTCAGTTGAACTTTTTACCACTTCTACTCAAGAGAGTGTTTGAGCACATTTCCAAACACCTCTAGGTCAGAAATAGTCCACAACGCGTCGTATTTTCAACTCAACTCTCTCCTCGGTGTTTGGAAATGTGGTCATACTGTCTCTCGTGTTTGATATGTTCCATAATGGACAGAAAGAGTCATTGTTCTCCGTTTATATCATTTGATGGTAAATGCGCAGTTTGTTTATACATCAGCTACTGCCCAAGATGTATTTTGACAATATAACTATAGACATGTTCGTACGCTTATTGGCTAATTTTCATTGTTAATAAGCGGTCAGACACACGAATTTATAATTTATGCCTTTTTGTTATGGTGAAAAACAAACTGGCGCCGGTTTTTCATGCGACTGTCCTGTTATTGACAATGAATTTCGTCATAACACTGTCAAATTAGTCTGCAGACGAAATTCATGATCAACAACAGGACAGACTCATGGAAAACAAGCATCAATTTGTGAAATGGAGCTATAGTTCTCGATTTCATAAATTAAAATTTCTGAAGTTAAAAATAACAATGAAGCACATAAAAATCTCACCTGGCAGTAAGAGTTGTAATTCTCAGCAAGAGGTAAAAAGTTGTTTTGGAATTCGATGATATGCTTTTCACCGGCAAGATTTGTTGGAAGTTTGTCGTATACAAACCAGTTCTGCAGGAAAAAAAGAGTGATAAAGGAAGAAAATTGCCCCAGCGTTCAACAACGGAGCACCTTTTTTCGGTATTGACAGTATATAAAACATTTTTAATATAAAAAAAAAATAACCGCATAGGACAATTTGAATTTGGAAGAGGAGGCAATGATTATTTTTAATAGAGCGTTTTCACTTCCATTGGAACAAACGAAAATGTTTACATAAGAAAAGAATTCAACTCCCACGGGACTGGTTTGGAACATCAACATGGTCGCCTTCACATTATTTTTGGGACACCAATATGGCTGCCGTGATTTCGTGTGAAAAGACTACATACGTTGCCAATGTTTGATAATCTTTGACAGTGTTAACCTTCTTGAAAACTAAAAGACTCTTAACTCATAAATAACTTCGGCTGGAACCCGAGTTGCGTATGTTCCGTATGTCACTCGCCTGTCACTCATTACTTTTGTCAGGTCATATTCGGTAAAACTCATTCAGTACGAAAGTAAAGTGTCTTTACCTCAAACGCCTGACGAAGCACAGAGATCCAGTCCGTCCGCGCTTAACAAACGGACTCTTCAATCTTTTAGGAGTCGGATACTGTCATTATGTAACTATTTCAATCTGTTTCAGCGACTAAAAGACTCCTACACATCACTGAACTCTGGCTGTCAAATATAACAACGTCAGCGAGTGATGACTCACTGTTACAAAAGTTTATTAATAACTCACTAATCTGATGTCTTTATGTAATCCATCAAAGTTCTGCAT
The DNA here is from genome assembly GCF_964199315.1 of Orbicella franksi. Taxonomy (NCBI): domain Eukaryota; kingdom Metazoa; phylum Cnidaria; class Anthozoa; order Scleractinia; family Merulinidae; genus Orbicella; species Orbicella franksi. Next base: position 31,966,574 of record NC_138147.1, read on the forward strand.
TTCTCTCGAACAGGCGAGAAAGGTATTGGTGTTGACATTCTCGACCCAGACCGTGGCGGCGTCGTGTTTTAGACCCAGTACTGTGTGCTGAGCAGTCACCAAAACGTGTGGTGAAGAAATCTCATTTGACTGAAAATTAAGAAAAATATATCGTATTTTCAACTTTTTATTAAATGAACGTAAACTTCGTCCTTTGTTATTTCAACTGTTCAAGATATTTCTTTTAAGGAACAGATATTTGGTCTTCTTATAAAATATATTCCTCTACTTTAGTACAGTGTCCATAGTAGCACGTTTTAATGCGTTACTTTGGAGTTCGTTTGATCCAATTATAGAGCAGATTTAAGTAAGTTTCGACTTGGACATTTTAACATTAAATCAAAAGGAAAAATTTAGAATTGAATGAGCGCCTCTTTCTCTCGACTACTTAAACGGTAATTAGTAACTCTGGGGTCAAATCAACTTGACTTATCTCAGTTTAGACTCACTTCAAATGTAACTGATTCGCATTGTGTTCCATCCCACCAATTTGTCATAATGACTTGACCAGCCGAAGCGCTCTTTGGAGCCTCCTGGAAAGCGATGAAATCAACAAATGTGAGCCCGCCATCAGGAGTCAAGCGGTCTAGCCTTCCTGCTTTAAGCGCGCACACATCAAAGGAGGTGAGATTAACGTTCTCGACCCAAGTCACTGCAGCGTCGTGAATGAAGTTTCCGCTGTAGTTGAAGTAGTTAATGGTGGTCTGAACGCGAATATTTCCTTTGCTGCTCTGGAAAATTCCCGTCTTAAAGTAAACCTTTCTGCAGCGCACATCTTCTGTTTCTAAGAGGAGGACAACACGACCGCGTTGAAGGACAAATGCTGAAAATAAAAATCAAACAAATTGATGTAATTTTTACGAAGATTTCTTGCAGCTGGAGGAGAACATTCAGCCTTACACTAAAAGTTGATTTCCAAATTATTCGATCGAGAATGCGTAGAACTTGTGGAGAATTAAACTTAATTGAATACTGAAGTATCACTGAGATAATGGACAAAATTATCCAATTTAGCGACACATCAAGGGAAGGGTTTCGTTCGTGACTGGAAATGTCCAGAAATTGAAACCAGAGTTTCTCATCTAATGGACAGCGCCCCTCATGTACCAAAATATTGCTCGATATCGCCTATGAACCGTTTGCATCACTCTCCGAGAGTGATTAATCGAAATTTCTCTTCACGAAAATTAATGCTACACGAGACCTGCAGTTAATGAGAATATAGAAAAACCATCAATTTGGGATGTTGTTTCAGGTTCTCAAAATTAGCATTATGCAAGAAATTAATTGTAAAGTCAAGCAGAAAGAATGTCTTGAGCATGGAAGTTAAGTGATTTGTAGAATGGCATGCGTTTGTAGTGTAGAGTTTTTCATGAGCTTAGTACAAACAACTGTTGTTTTTTTTCTTAGTATACGAACAGAGTGATAGCAGTTAAACTGGAAGTAATAAATGTTCCAGGATATTTTTTAATCTTTCTTAGGCTTTCTTGATTTCTTGATATTTTACGGTAAGATATTCAGCCATATAAAACAAGCAAGGACTTACGTTTGCATCCACCATAGTGCTTTATACCGGGTTCTTCTTGCGCCTGACAGACGTGGTAGTTGTATTCACATTTGTTCTTGTGTGTGACGTCATTGCTGTCACACAGTGGAGCCGACTCATCTGTTGTGCAAGGGACGCACACGCATTTATGAGTGGTTTTAGTAGGCGCTCGACATTCTCCATAAAATGGGCATGTTCTGCCGTTACAGGGATGGTAATCTGTCAAGATAATCAAGTCTATTTTAATGGGAATTGTGAGATGAATATATTTAACATATGCGCGTGGCCGTTAGGTGCTACTTCAAGAATTAGAGCGATATGATCTTTACTTCACGGACGAAAATAATTCGCATTTGCTTTGGTTTTCATTACTTCGGTTATTTTAGATTGGCGTATTAGAGAAGTTTTCATTCGAGTGTCGAAAAGTAATTGGTTTTGCATTTCTACGTTACACGATTGCCTTAAAAAAACTCGCGCCACCTTTTCATCCAATCAAAGTAAAACCAAAACAAATCGCAACTCGCTCGCATAAGTTTTCCCGCGGTTCACGTCAGCTCACGTATTTACTACGAGTTTTAATTGGTTCAATGGACTGTCTGTGTCCTTTGTGATTGGTCAGAGTGATCACTTTGGTTTTCGTTTTACGATACTCAAATTTAAAACTGCTATAAAGCCGATTACAAGTAGAAGCAAAACCAATCGTCAATGGTTCACGCCCGTTTTCCCGCGCTTTTCGTCGGCTACATGTATTTGCTTAGCGTTTTGATTGGCTCACTGGATTTTCTGTGCCGTTTTTGATTGGCCAGAGTTGTTACTTTGGTTTTGGTTTTACGACACACAACTGAAAACCGGTTCAGTAGGTTAGACATTAAAATCGCAAGTATAGCATACTTACAGCCAGCAGCCATGTAATTAAGCGTGATGGGGTCGTGATGAGCGTCATAGCGTTGAATATCCTTCAAGCACACCTGGAAGTCTGTCGTTGTAATGCTCTAATAAAATGAAAGTAAACATCGTTACGGGAAACCTTTTGAAACCTTTAACGCAAAGTAAACCTGAGATCGGGAACTTAAGAGTTTCATGGTTTCAGTTCCGTAATACCTCCAAACTTAGAAATCAAACTTCTTTCCTTTAGAGTAGATGAATGAAAATAAAGCGTCCTTAAAAGTATTGAGGAACACATGGAGTAATATCGAAAATTCACGATTGCGACAGTACTAAGAAATGAAGTGCAGTTTAAACGGTTTACAGCTCGTAATAACAGGGCGTTTAGTAAGAAAAAATTATGCCATGAGGCAATGTCCATGAAAAAATTATGATTGAGGCAATGTCCATGATTCAATTCGTTTCCAAGGTATCGAGAGTAAGCAACAAAACCGAAAATAATGACTGGGCACGTGCCTCGGTTTGCCTGTTAGTAGCTTTGGCCCTGGATAAGATACATTTATAGCATTGCCCTTTAATGAAAGACTTAACTCAACTCATTGAGCGGACAAGATGAACGAAATTCTAGTCTGAAATAAGTTTACCTTTGAAAGCATACAGGAATACTACGGTAGTTGCTGAAGAAAAAGTGGTATTTTTGTAAATTCTCACCTCAATCCATTCTGTAATGGCGTTGTTATCAGCATCAATGCGGGCGTTGACGTCATCTTTGAGGTGCTTGGTTGTCGTAACCAGAGTTGGAGTTTCAAAGAATCTCTGAGGGAAGTCGATAGTCTGAAAAAATAGAAACATTTTTTAAGAATGTAAATGTTAGTGCCAAGGTCTCAAATCTCAGCTACTGCGAGTTGCCTCAAAATTTATTAAACTTTGAAATCAGCTTCAAGGTTTTGTGAGCACTCTACCCCTTCCCGCGTTATTCTACAAGCGCAGGTTTAGTAAGGACTCTGGTCGTCACTCTGAACTCACTTTGCAGAAGCTATAGCCTTTGCTATCATCAGGGCTATAGTTGTTGGGAAAGCTCATTTCATCGGCCAAAGGTAATATCCAACCAGTTGGTACACTAGAGTTAGTGAAGGCCAAGATATTCTGTAGAGAGATAAAAAGACAGTTTAAATCAGTATTCTATATTCAGTAACAAGACAGTACGTTGTTGGAAGATAACTACGTTTTAGTGCAAGTTTGTTGACATGTTTGTTATAGGAAGACATTCATTCATTTTTCAATTTTTGAATCACTTTCGATCTACATTTTTGAATTCTGAAGTAGGAATTCTTCGTCAGGTCTTTAACATGAAAGGACTTTTATTTCCTCAACAAGGTTCCTAAATATTTGCGTATAAAAGCCCCAGATACTCACCACAGACAGGTATTTGTGTGCACCATCAAAGTTTTTCAACTCGCGAAGACATGCTCTGAAATTATATCTGGTAACATCTTCCGCCCAGACGCTTGCGGCGTCATGTTTGTTTGCAACAGGATGGACAGGGGTTACGAACACGTACGGAGCTGTGGGAAAAGACTGGAGAAGGTAAAAAAGAGAAATGCATGCTATTAAGTACAATTCAGGAGTGACAGAAGGGTTTTCTCTGTAAACAGCTGATCCATATTTTGCAATTTCAATGTTACATCCTGCAAACTGCCAACGGTACACTGATGTTATTTTTTATATATATAATGCTAACCTTCGGAAAATCTTCTCGAACGCACTCAGTTCCTGTGGTCCACATCGGAATGCTGACCTTCTTCTCATATGCGCCGTTTGAAACAGTTCGATAAGCAATCCACTGCAAAGACACAGTCCTGGATCTAGCAATGGCTCCGGAGGTGGCAACACATCCCTGAAAACTAGAAGGCAAAAAAAACTCTACGGTAGTACGCGAAATTCTGGCTAACAAACAGTTTTTTTTTAACGATCAGATTTCTCTCGTTCAAAATCTTATCGTGAAACCTGCTTGAAACTTAGAAGTTAGTGAAAACCTTGAGGCTTTCGATTGGACGAAATGTTGCTTTGCAGCAATAACTGTTAAATCTCTGGTTGGCAAAAGCCCTAAGGGAAACATACACTGTACTCTCCTTGTAAAATTTCGAGTTCTAACCCACGCAACTCAAATAATATGTAATGCATCTGGCCCGGGTTGTTCGAAAGGTGGATAACGCTATATCCACTGGATAAATCCCTATCCAGTGAATAGCAAGGTTTGTTTTGTCAACCACTAGATAGTGATTTATCCTGTGGATAGCGTCATCCACCTTTCGAACAATTGGGGTCCAGTTTAAATTCCTAGGCCATGATTAATCGTGCCACGCCCTTTCAATAATCAGAGCTGATATTTTTGTATCTAAAACAGAGAATGAAGCGCTTATGTATATATTTTAGACAATAATTTCTTGTAATTCATTTGATTTTCTTACCCAGATTTCGACGCTCCCCCTATCCAGGTTACAGCTGCCTCGTATTTCTTAGATGTAACAGCCAACTGCACGCGAACGTCGTCAGAGGAGAACTCTGGATCAAAGGGAAATATTTTGCAGTCATAGTCCTTACCCTGTAGGACATTTATGTCTCCAGATCCAAATAGCATTCCATTTGAGCCTGACAAAGGAAAAAAAAGAGAAGAAAAATGTACCATGGTAAAAACATCAGAACACAATTGAATCCTAACCGACTGCAAACTAACACAAGTAAAGCAAAGAGGACCGGTAGAAGACTAAAATCAGAAATATACAAATGGTTGCTAAGTACGGGGAAACGAACGGAGCTAGACAAACTATGATTAGTTCTTGTATATTCCTTTCATTTACTCCTTTCTTCATAAAACCTCTCTAGTAGGCCACCTTTCTAACTCTTAGGAAAAGAATAAACTTTCTCGGCTTCGTTTCTTCTTCAATAGATCATGAATCGGTGCGTAACGTTGATTGCTGCACATTGCCAACTTCACAGACCCATTGAAGTAATTACTGTACCGAACAATGGCGCCCAAAGAAATAAGTTTTAACGGCAAGAATTCTTAAACTGAGCTAACTAAATTCTTCCCATTGCATGCAAATATTAAAACGAAGCAAGTCCTGCAGGTCAACTGTTCTTTAATTTGCCAGTGACAAAGAAAAAAGATCGATTTCGTAAAAATGTTTATCACAAGATACGACACTTAGTCGAACATCTATTTTCTACTTTCGCGAACAAATGCTTCTGTCATCTTGAATAGTGTACGTTCAGATACTATTAGAGAGAAACGTTCTTAAAGGTTTTCTCGTTCATAAGCACTGAAATGAGGTAAAGTCGCTAATTATCAAAATACTAACCTGAAATTCGTCCAAAGACAACAAACGAGAGAGTAAGAACTCTTGCAATAACCAGGAGATGACACATAGCTCTAACACTGTAAAACACGGTGGTCTAACTCTCTGACCTCGGTAGAGGAAGACAGAAAAGTGGTAGGGAAAGGAAAAACAAGCTTAATAAATATAGCTAAGAAACAAAAGCAAAGGTTGCAAAACGCCGCACCCTTTCAGTAAACGTGATAACAGCACGAGACTTTACAACGTAAAAGTTTCAAAAACAAACGAACAAAGGGTATCCAAACAAAATAACCATTCTCACAGAAATTTAAACTTGTATGATAGTGGAACGCACTCTTCAATGAGAAAAATTATTGTCAAATGTATTACTTTTAAGCCCTTTGTTGCGTCTGTACAGTTTCTGATATTTTTGGGGGGCAGGAAATAAGCCTGTGGACAGCGAGGAAAGCTAACTTTTCTTTTATCCCAAAATAAAAATGTGGAAATTCTAATAGTGCCAGTGAAGAATAAAATTGAAACAATAAAACGGGAACCTTCTTTTTTCACCTGCTCAAATTTGATGCGAACAATAAAGGCGGCACATCAAAACAATACCGGGCGAGAAAAAAAAAAATCCAAAACAGTTAAATTTCGCATGTTTGCTTAATTTTCTTTATCAAGTGAACTAGGGTGTCGGCTTAGGGTGTGACAGAGAAGTATGCGAAAGTCTTGCACGTTTTGGTATTGATCGAGGTTTGGAGACATTGGTGATGACGGAGAAGAAGGATATCATACACTGGGGAGATTTTCAACGATACACTTATTACAGCAATGCCACTTGTGACACATGTACACAACACGACCAGAATCAGACATTTCCCGTTTTAATATAAGGTAAGAGACTGAAAGATAGCGAAAATAGAATCCGAGTGCCGTGCGCTAAAAGGGTTAGGGGAGATAATTGCCACTACAAACTACGAGAGATGGGACCTTCCTTAGACTGTAATCTTAACATGCTCCTGTATGGGGCCTCTCCGGAAGACTCGAAGCTAGCCTTGCGCGGTCTGGTGTCGAAGATTCTCACAAAGTCCCTGAAATCGATTCATTAAGCCTGGAGCAATTTATTTCTCCAAATGTACCTCAAGTGTGCTAATAGGAGAATCTTTGTTTTCAATATAGGCCTCATAAGCATAAGCGATACAGTTTCTGATGGAGCTACAAAAACATTAGTCCTGAATATTGAAAGTCACAGCACTATTAACTGTTCCAAAGAATTTGAGCCCGATGTATTAAATACTTTTTGGATGATATGGGTTTGAAAACACTGAAAGTTTTACAAAGAATGTATGAGCTCATTAGCACTATTGCCACCGAGAAATTTTGTAGTTTTTGAATTCCAACTTCTCCACAAATATTACACCCAGTAAACATTCAACAATTCCTAAGTTTTAGAAGCTCTTGAAATGTCTTAGTCGATTTGTGTCTAGCGTGATGCCTTCTTTGCGCAAAGTCATATGCATATGTAATGAAGAAAAATGTCAACAATGAAGCCAATAAAGGTGACAAGCATCCTTAGTAGCACATGTATCGCTTATCTTAGCATGATAAAAATCACACGTGCTTTAATTTGAACAAAAAGTAACAAATGACTCCGTCAACGAGACTGGCTGGGGAAATTCGTTCCAAGAGTTCTTTATTTCTTTCTGAAAGGCGCGAGGCGAAGCTCCTTTTCTTTGTACTTAAGTCCATGAGCCAGGCGGGAGATGATACAGCTCAAATCACCGATTTCGCTCAAACTTGGCACAAATTTTGGGTTTGGTGGGTAAATGATTGTTGCAAAAAAGTAGGTCGAAATATTTTATTCCCTTCAAGTTAGGGGATCCCCTGCAAAAATGGCCATTTGACACTTATTTATGCATATTTAATTAGCCATCTTAGGTTCAGTATTTCCACAACAAGAAAAGCCTGGGAAAATAAAATCTACTAAATTATGTTTTCATTTAAAATGTACCCGCTGCGCCCTCGGGCAGCATTTTCAAGACCTCGGTCAAAGTTTTTCACCATACGGACCTCCCAGCCGGCAAATAACATATATTTCTTACACTGTAATTCATTGGCTTGAAACAATTAGTATAGGTAATCAGACGGTTTTTCTCATTCAATTTGGAATTAATTTGCATGAGTGATTTTTTCAAAAAAGGTGAAATTGCACGAGCCGCTTTTATTAATAATATAAACATGAACAAATTCGCGTGGAGGAAGTGCCGGAAGATCTTTCTTGGAGCCATTTTTTATCATCCGAGAACACAAAGTTTCCGGACAAAATTTTCATCATCACTTTACGTGATATCATTGGCTTAGAAAATTTCCTATTGTTTTTCAGCGAATCATAATCCAGAATTACGATGTGCAATTTGCACTGGTGTTACACTTGAACTGCACTGCTCTCAGCCAATCAGAATTGTGTAATTTTTTCATGTATATTATTAGTATTGTTATTTGAGAATGGTCCCGGGGACTCATTCGCTCACATCAACAAAGAAGCCGTTGAGGCTCGCTGTATATATTTCTGAGACGATGTTGTTTTCTACTAATAGAAATGCTACCTTTATTTGATGGCTTCCAGTAGTCCAATAGTCAAGGTTATTGACCCTAATTAATATATATGAGATGGCTGTTCAAATTTATTTCCTCCTGTTTTTCTAGGCTCATATATGTAAGCCCAAGGGAGAAATGGATTTGAAAATTACTGAGGAATTTCTTTTTAAAATAAATGGGCAAGGTAGTGAAAAAAACAAGTAACAGTAGAGAAAGACAAGCTGAAAAGTTAAAGAAACTGATCACCAAATAGAAGTTCTCTGAATGTGATGCGCCAATTCCTTAAAACTGCGTTACAAAACTAAGGTCACTCTTAAAGCAGGAAGGTTAATCCGAGTTGTCTAAACCCGTGAGTTGGTCAACACATATATTTTACATCCGCTTATTACGTAACTAGCAAATAAGCAATTTCCCTAAACTCCGAGTTCCGTTTCAGCAGGTTGAATAACCAGGAAGGGATCGAGTTCCCAAAATGAGGAACATAAATTCTTCGCTAATCACTTGTACTGATCAGTTTATAGAGGGACGGCTAGTTCACAGTTCAGTCAATACTAGTTACACAGAAAGATCGTCTCCACAACGCGCGGAAATAAAACATTTTGGAAGGTAGGTTGTGCGAAATAGTCTGTTGTTATTTAGTCTTTTATGTCCTATAAACTCATTTTGGCGACCTTGCTTATGCTAGCTCTGATCGATGTGCGGTGAAATCCCGATTTCTCGGACTCTCGCCAATTGTCCGAACCTACATGTAGAAGTACCTCCCGATAACTCGAACCAAAACTCGTTTCCCTCTCCTTAGTCGAAAACTGTAATTTTAGATAACTTGGTTTTATCAAATGGGTTGATAATGTAAATTGGCCACCGTGAAGAGATTCGATTCGAGCTTTCGAATCTCTTTACGGTGGCCAATTCACATTATCAACCCAGTTGATAAAACCAAATTATCTTGTTATACTCCCCACCGACGCAGCACCACAGTTTCTTTAGAAACTTACCCCCTCTATTCACTTTAATTTTAGCGCCGATTTCTCGAACCATCCGATTGTTCAAACCAATTTTCGTTTCCATTAGAGGTTCGGCAAATAGCAAATAGGGATTCCACTGCGTTAATACCCAACGTTTATATTGTCTCAAAAGGCTACTGCTTATCAATCTCAGGCTTATTTACCGAAGTATTTGTTACCGGATTTTTACGGCCCGAAAACGCCGACCTTTATTATTGTCATTAGGGTTTCCAGGTGTTCATTATGTTTTGCGTATGTCTTTTAAAATAGTGCTGAATTCTATGATGTCATAATTACATATTTGAGGTTAGAATATTCTATACTTTGCCCCAGTGGTAACAAATTAAAGCCCACTGCACACTTCTGCTAATCAATTTATCTCGGCCTTCAGGAACTTGCAATGATTAATTAGACAGCAAAAACTAGATTTGAAAAAGAAGCTGAAATTTCACCTATAACCTATATTTGCCTTTCAGTTGAGACAAATATTTACAAGGCAAAGCCGAGAGTTCTGTCTAAGCTGAAGCGGAAGCCGTTGAACACTCGAGACATGGCTGGTCACGCTAACGACTCAGCTTCCGTGATTCAAATGGCGTGACAACAGCTCAGTTAATCGCTTTTATTTTGTTTTTGTTTCTGTATCTAGAGAACGGTTTGGAATATGTAGCTCAAAAAAGCATCAAGCATATCTCAGCGGAACATAAACAACTCCTATCTTCGGATCGCGTTGTACATCGGCTGCAGAAACTTACTTGATTTGTAACTCGAAACGTTTTAGATGATTGTTTTCATATTTGTGTCACGGCTATTTTGTTTTCGCAAAATATAGCAATAGATTAGTAATTTCTGGCGATGTAAAATTTTAGGCAAGTCCAAACATTGCTGAAGCAGGATCGAAATATTTTGTTTCTTATTTACCGGTCTTGATTCATTGTGAATCTGCTCTCCTGCAGCAACTGTCACGTCAAGTTATGCGAACTATCAGAATCACTATTGGCTTTTATTTTGTGGCTGAACTGGTCCGAGATTAAAATAAGATTCTGATTGGTTCTCATGACGGTCTAAATTTTCACGAATTTGCTATTTAGTTACTTTTTCAATTCATTACATGGTATTAATATATATCTTTTTATTAGTTGTAATGGGTAGTATAGTCCAATTTATAACCTTAAATTTCAGTCGCTTCTTGGGTCTTACAGTTTGCCTTTATTTCTTCAATTTTATCTATAGCTTATTACCTTTGGCATCAAGATGAAACTTTTGCTGTTGTTCGTTGCGTTCATGATCCCTCTTCTAACCCCCTCTGCCGCTTATGGTGGATTATCCGGTGAAATGCAAGTAGAAGAGAAGATCAAGGGTCTTGTCAGTGTTGCTCAGCTTTCCGAAGGTGACATCATTCGCGGAATCACAGGAATTGACCAGACCCCTGACTGGTGCAGGGTAGAAGCCGCCATTCCTTTGTCTCAGGACCAGACCACTTATGATGGGTTCACAGAAAACCACATGGTCGTCGATGACACTGTTCATCCGTACGGTACCAAGGGAAAGCGGCGCACGGGACCAGTCTTTACACTTGCCACAGACTGCGACGCCGCCGTGAATTCTGCCGGTCAGGCCTTCACACCCATTAGTACCTTACTCTGTCCGCCTGAGCTGAGCTGGGACGAATATCTGTCCTTAATTGCCGCAGTGCGACAGGCCATGCTTCTCACCGACAACTTCTGGTATATCTTGAATGCATATCGCGACAACGAGACTGCAGGGGAGCTGGACTGGTCCGACCTCGACGTCTGCACTGAACTTCTGCAGTGCACACGGGAAGGCCAATCACAGTGTAAGACGTTTGAGGAAGTAATGGAAAGGTTCGTGCGAGAGCATCTGAACAAGAAGCATGCGAAGAACGTTGAGAAAGCTTTCATCGACATGAGCGACAATGACGCTGATGCCATCACCGAAGTACATGGTACAAGGCGAAGAAATCGTATGCTTCTTCTCTCCTCCATAGGTACAGCCATGGCGCTGATGGGCTTGATCCTGGCCATCGGCTTATTAATGTACTACAGACGAATAGCGAAGAAAAAGGCAGATCATTCCTTCACGAAAGCTGGGGATACAAAGGCGTAAGAGATGATGGAGAATGGTCTCAGCAAAGTCCAACTATATTGTTTTGTTGGCACCCAGTCAAGCAGCTTTTAATTTTTATTTTGCTCAGTGATGCATGGAATCAGTTTCATCAAATCATAATTAATTGATTGAACTATACATCAAAACACATCCTAGTATTATAGTGAAATCTTCCTTAATGCCCCGTTTACACCAGTATGTTAAACACGTTTAAAAGCGGTTAAACTAACTGACACGGTTAAAAATTAGTTGCTCATACCGTGCGAACCCAATACCTTAACAAGCTCAGGGAAAACCTGTTTCATTAAAATATGTTAGCAAGGTAGTTTGAAATTTGCCTTGTCAAAATGACTGCAAAGCTTAATCGAGAAATTAGGAAAACCTAAACCTGATTGATTTAAACTAGTTTAGTTGGTGTGAATGGGGCATTAAGGTCATTCCCCAATATTGCATTGCGCATCCCTACTACGCATAATTTCACGCGTGATTAGCGCGTGCGCATTAAAAAATTTCGGCTTTTTGTTTACAGCTAGACCTCGCCATAGAGGTAAATCGTCATTTTCTCGCAAACGAGTAAGGTGACCTATCATTTTTTTCTATTGTTTGAATTGAGTAATAAAATTCTCTGTGTAAAATAAATATGAACCAATTCACAGTGTAGAACAAAAAACAATCGTCGGAAACGTGAATTTAGCAAGCAATCGTGACTACAATCATGATGCTATTATAAGGATTTATATGGGTATAAACAAGGTGCTGTTGCTCCTAAACGAACATGGGGACCCCTCATTTTTATTTCAAAATTTAAATTCCTATAATATAAACAATCAATAGGCAAAGTTTCACAAAAATCTCAGTGCAGGTTCTATTTCAGTGGAATGACGTTAAATAGACTGCAAGCAGTCTCTTTCTTTTCCCAGCGTGCGACAAAGCATTCCTAAATCTAATTTTAAGAATTTTCTGTATCTTTGATTGCTCGTTCTCTCAAAAAGGTTTACGCCACCAACCTATATTGCCTTTTACCCGTAAATAATTAAGAAGTAGTCATGTGAGACAAGTGTTTAGTATACGTCAATATCTAGACGCGAGCAGTTTGACAATTATGACGACTTATACGCATGCGCTTTACCAGCATATCAGACTTGCAGAGCGCTGAGCGCACATAGAATGCAGAACAGAGCCGAGTAGCATACACAGCTGTGTTGTGAGGTACGAAAAGCCATTCAATAATTGGAGGTAATTGAATTCCCATAATTTCGTTAAACGACAGTTGTACCTCAACGGATTTAAGATCAGTGGAATCCCAATTTCTCGAACTCTCGAAATTTCAAACCACTCAATAACTCGAGACAAAGGTCATTCTTCCCCTCAGTCGAACACTGTAATTTTACCCCCGATTTCTCGAACTGCCCCGTATTTTTTCGTTTCCCTTGGAAGTTCGAAATATCGGGATTCCACTATAGTTTTAGTCATCTTTATCACTAACTTAGCTCGGATAATTAGAGTCACTAAATAAACCCGTGTATTTTCTTATTAGCTTGCATCATCTGCTTAAGAGCTTTCTGAGAAATCTTGATGCATCTAGTCAGTATTTCTTCATTTACAATCGGTAATCTGTAGATTTGAAATCTTGCGACTTCATTTTGTAATCATTTTATGTAATTATTAAATCCAAGAATTTCAAGTGGAACTCCTATGGTTTATTCAAAATGGTAGCCTCGTTAAGTGAGAATAAACGTCCGATCTATTTCTGTGCAGCGTCTGTGCGCAGTCTCCCAAAAATCTAATTATGTATTTCAGGACTGTATGGGAGCGTAAATAGTTTTGATAATTTTCATTTTCAGGGTATGATCCTAGTTAAGAAATACTTAAGTGTAATGTAACCATCACTGGCTGAATCAGGTTCAAACCCATGCTGAAGATACCGAATCTTAAATTAACTTTCTCGTGTGTAGAGTTACAACCTGATCAAAATTTGCAATAAAAGAGAGCTTCGATGACTAAGTGATATTTTCAGTCAGTCTAATAATAGCAGCTTTTGCTCTCAGGTTTTAAAAGTGGTAAGCATTGACCCGAAACATTGATTATTTTGCAAACGGTTGACAACGTATGTACGCAAACAATCAGATCATCCGCTTTCGACACAAAATCTCGAGAGACGATTTGAAACAGTCAACGCTACTGCACATGTACTAGGCTCAATTTTTCCGTAAAATACATAGCCCTGTTGTACATAATAAAATGCAAGACGCCTCTGGCAATTCTGAAAGAGGACTGGCAACGAGTCAGCCGAATTGTACGCAGGCAATACCCTACTCAAAACGAGAACAAGCTCTGTTATGACATCTTAATTCATGACATGTGTCAACTCTCGGCAATTGGCATCTAAACTCTTGTTGACGTACATTATTCTAAGTGTAGTATCATTGGCGTCTTGTTTTTGTTTCTGATGTAGTGACCTGTAACCCAACGAAGATTGAATTGCTTTAGAAAAGCCAAATGCGTAAACTGGAAGTTGCTTCCGTCATCAAGACTCGTTAACCTTTCTATGGTCTGTTACACTTTTTTTGTTATTAGAAGATTGCTTGCCGGCTATTTTAGGCTGAAAATATTCTTGTGAATAATGTTCTTAGATTAGAGCAAGAGATTGTGATCATATTCTCTTGAAAAAAAGACAGAAAAGCTCTGTTTTTCCAGAGGTTGCCTTATAGTTCGTCTCTTTTCAGCTGCGACTGTATTGGTGTTTAAAACGACTAAAATTATGTTCATATCTGAAACATTTTTTAGATCAAAGTGAGGAGAAGGATATTGGCGAGTGAACCGTGATATTGAAAGGCTAAACGTGAAGAAATTACAAAGTAATAACTGAATAACACAGAACAATATTGAGGGGCCTTTAGTACCACGCCAGAGAAATTGAAAACGGCGTTTTCGCTCCGAAAACGTATTAAATGCTTTGTATCCACACCTCGCCAGAGACTGATCTGAAAACGCAACAAACCCTGGCCGTTTTGGATTTGTGTGTGGGCAAGACTCTGGCACTCATCGCTATGTTTTCAAAATGTTTTCCGTCCACACTGTAACGCAAAGCCGGCATTTTCAACTTCCTCCGGTTTGAAGAGCAATTTTCCAAGACACTCCGTTTTATTACTTTTCTTCCAATGTTCAGGACAAATGCATAGGGGAAGATAATTTGACGATCAATACAACACATTTTAGTGGGGCGCAGATCGCCGGAAATGTCCTGCCTGTCAGACGGTATTAAAAACCCTGACTGGGGTATAGAGAGTCGGTATACTTAAGATATTAGTTACTATATAAGGGCACGAGAACAATGACTATATTACAGCGCGACTACTCAAACAGGGCCACTTGAAAAAGAGTTAACCAATCAGAACAGTACTTGAGAACAAAGGATAGCGATCTTTTTCTCAAATAAACCAATAACTTAACACTGAAAAATACGAACAATAGATCTTAACAAAATTGAAAACCCAACAAAGTGCGAGGTTTGGTGAACATGTCAGGAAACTCTGATTGTTGATTGGTTACTTTCGATCCTAACTTTTGGCTTTTCAAGGGTTTCGGTTTAGTTGTCGCAAAAATGATTTTTCAAGCTATATTTTTTAATCGCGACCTCCAATTATAACAATTTGCCGTCAAGGACTGAATCCCCAAGAGTGTATATAACGCAGAGGAGTCGATATTGTTTATGAATCAGCGTCAAACAGACTGTTGCTTGCCATCACGAGAAGCTACCAGTCCATTGATCTCAGTTTACGTTTTGATTAGTTAGTTTTCCTCTAGGTGGCCCGGTTCGAGTAGTCGCACTGTAAGGAAACTGTATCTCGAACAACAAACAACAATAACGTCGCTCAAATGTTTGATTTATTCAAAGCTGCAGACTGACTGCCATCATGACTCGCCTTTTAATGTATTCTCTGCTTGGTATCTGCATCCATGCTCGACCTTTCAGTCAGAGAGCGAAGGGCAGCAGTTATATATCTGGAGAAACGAGGGTGGAGGAGAAGGCGAAAGGTGACCTTCGTGTCTCGGAGCTTTCCGAGGGTGATGTCATCTTCGGAATAATGGGATCTCAACGAAAGCCTGCCTGGTGCAAGGTGATAGCCGTGTTCCCTGCATCTGCTGATACGAATAAAAACACTCATGACGGCCTTAAAACAGATCACATGGTCACTGTTCACCCCTATAAGAAGGGAGATAAGCGCATGGGTGTGGTATACACGCTAACAACTGATTGTGATGTCTCTGTGAATTCAGCGAGGCGTGCCTTTTCACCCATCAGCACTACGTTCTGTCGGGGTGAGCTGACCTGGAGTGACTATATCACTGTGATGTCCGCAATACGAAGAGTCTCCAACCACACTGGATACTTCTGGTTTGACACTACTGGAAATCACGACAACGGCACTATAAATGTACCGCATTGGTTCCACAAACTCTACGAGATATGTCGCCAACTTTTGCTATGCGCCCACAACGGCCAATGCAAGTCGTTTGAAGTCACGATGGAAACTTTTCCTCGCGAGCATCAGAACAAGGGGTACCTGGAAATAGTAGAACGAATTTTTTCCAACATGAGCGGTGACGTGGAAAAACAAGAAGGACGAACCATCACGGAAGTGGTTGTTCAACACGGTGGAAATCATACAATGCCATTCATTGCTGTGGGTTGTGCCATAGGGGTGCTCCTGGTTATTGCGGTTATTATCGTGATATGCGGCGTACGAATAATGGAGAAAGAAGGCAAACAGATCAAAGAAAAATTCACTAATGAACACTAGGAATAAAATAGCTTGGTCTCCATATGATCATTGCAATCATTTTTGTCGCAACGATTCGCTTTACAGATTGTCTAGAAATCGTTGTGATGATAAACCCCCAGGGGTGTGGACTCCCATTTGAAGAGGTAGGGGATGCTCATCATTTTGCTTAGGGGTATGAATGATGGGTTCTGGTCTCGCTTGGGGTGTTCATGGCAAAACGCCACTATTTTTAGCTGTCAAATATCTTTCAGGGTGCACTAATTTAACAAAAACGCTCTTATTTCCATTTTTAGGCTCGATTTCAGCGGTCTCTCGTGTCCGGTCTACTGGCGTGGGTTCCTTCCCTGAACAGCAGCTGGAAATAGTTCTTACTCTGTTTTAAGTGGCGTCCTTAAGGGGTAAAATAACGCTCGAGCCCCTTCCAGATTGGTCTTCTTTAGAGGTTTCATTCAAATTTTCCGACGCGCACGGGCTTCCCCGACCTTGTCAAATGGGAGATCCCTCCGGGGATAAACTGATGTAAAGCCTAACTTGAATGCGTTCCATTGTTGTTCGATCCAGGACATATTGCTTCTGACACTGCAGCCATCGTGGGAATCGTATGGAAACTGCTCAGCAAGTGAGGGTTGGTAAGGATTGTTCAACTTTTTATGCAGAGACCGCCACAATCACAACGAAACTAGCATTGAACCACATCGTCCAGCAGGTGGCCTGCTTTCCTCAGAACTCATGCACATCTTCAGAACCGGTAATTTCATTCGCTCCCCCCGAAGACTCCCGCATGAAAAGATCGGGGATGCTCATCAGAAAATTTGAATTAAGCCCCCAAAGGAGACTAAGCTGGGTGTGGCTCGAGCTTTATTTGATCCCTAAATGATACCACTTAAAACGGGCTAAGTTCGATTACCATCCGCTGTTCAGGAAGGGAGCCCACGCGAGTAGACCGAAACCGAGAGATCAGCGGAAATGGAGCCTTTAAAACAGAAAAAGGGGCGTTTTCTGGTTATTATTTCGTCCAGTGCACATTAAAAGATCCTTTGATGGCTAAACATAGTGGCTTTTCTTCATGAACACACCCTAAGTGAGACCAGAATCCTTGATTTCACCCCTAAACGAGACAATATGGGAATTCCCATCCTGGAATTCCCCCCCAAAAAATACAAATGGCTTACAAAAGCTTTTGCAACGCTGTATCTATTTATGGTGATGCAAATAAAGCCAGTTGTTGTTGTTACAAGTCGTCACGTGTTCCATTATAAGACGTGATAATGACGAGAAATCACTTAATTCGACCGTGGGAATGACTGTTTGGACGGTGGAGGCAGGGGGAGGGTGGAGGTGTTAGTCATTTCAGGGCCACACTGATACGAAATAAACTGAATTAATGTACTCCGTCCGGCCAAAAATAAAATAATGAACTCTCACTGGTGTTAATACGGGTCGGTTTTAAAAGGAAATATGTTACGGGAAGAAAAGCACGGTATAAAACGCACGCGAGGTTTGTGTCGGTTTAATATGGTGTTTACTTAATACATACAGGTTTCAGGGAAGTTTATTTGCAAATCATTTACAACTCCAACTTCAAGTGGTCTTCTCAGAACTGCTCAAGAAAAAATATTCTCCGCTCATCTTAGGTGCAGTCCTGTTCACACTGAATCCGGAAAAGTCGGTTCACATTTTCTATTAGAACCCGAGCTGTTTTCAAAAATTCGAGAAGTTTGGCCTAAATATTTCAACAATGTCCACATCTGTCTAACACTGAACGTGGAATATCATGGCTTAAGTAGGCGCGGGAAAAAGGTTTATCGGATCAAGGCAACAAAGCAATATTCGACTGTGGATGGTTCAACGTCACGGTTGTTGAACTTGTTGATTTCTGTGAGCAGTGCCGACCAATATCACAAGACCACGTGAAATCATAATAATAATAATAACGAGTATTTAAACAGGATAACCCATCAGTGTATTCAACACTGCCATCAGAGGGGTCCTGTAAAAGTAACTATAGTGAAAATAAGGCAAAAAAAGGTAACAATGGGTAAAAAAGGCGTGCAAAATTAGTAAAGAGAAATGACCCAGTACAGAAATTAACTGTTTGCACGCATAACCATAACTACATATACTATACAAAGCTCCTCAAAGCATCACTCTTATGTCAATAACTTTGCCTGTAAATAATCACTGCCCTACCTGCTCTAGCAGGCAAATTTGGTATTTTGTTTAGTTCTCATTTCCCTATTAGGTCTAATCAAGCTTGCAACATTAAATGTTGGCTTTTGTTTTTCCGTTTAGGTAGTTACCCTGGGAAAACAGATTAACAGCTCATTTAAAACCGAGAGAGGCTAGGGCGTCTCCAATTCTAACAAGAACGTTTTCCACTAATGACACAGCAATAACCAATGATTCGCATGATTGCTTAGACGTAGAACAAAAATATAACATAAAAAGGAAAACATCTGTTTATAAAACGTAGTTGCGGCCTAAAAAAGCTTCTTTCAGGCAATGTCAAATACTTCGCAAAAATAGCAGCCTTTTAAATGGATTGAACTGTAATATGTTTTTTTTTCTTTTTATTTTAGTGACACAGGTGTCTCAGTAATGCATGTTGTTTAAAAATATACTGTAGACGTTTAAATTAAACTACAACTCCTATTTAAGCATAGCAATCAGAAATAAATTGAATACAGAAGTCTATTCCTAGATCGGGGTTCGAGTAAATCAAAGGGTCCTACAGTTAACTTCAAATGCGCAGACTTCAAATTCCTAGCATTCCATGTGGCAAATCCAACTGAGGTCTGGATGGAGGCTGAAACTCGCTCAGCTACCAGTTAACTTTTCATCAATTTCTCAGCAGTCGTCAAAATTTCAGTCTACTTTTCAGTCTCCAGTAAAGTTTGCAGATCTCAAAACTCGGCTATGTGCTAGTTAAAAGCTTTAAAGAGCCATTCTTCATCTGACAGTTAAAAATCTGATCAATTCTCAGCTGCAAGTTAAACCACGTCTAGGTTTCCTTAACTTTTTGTATTTCTCAGGTGATTTAACTATTCAAAATGGGTAGGAACACGATTAGCTACAATTGGAACGAACTTGTCTTGTGTCTCTATCTTCTCAATGCGCTTTGAAGAAGGAATTAATGAAAGTAGTGACAGACCAGTTTAATTACCTCGCAACTTATTTTAACATCAACTGGAATTTTTTTTCATCTATGCAAGTATTTGTGCACGTGCCGAAGGACAGCTATATGCTGAGTCAGCCTTTCCAAGGTTTCATTATATAACAACTTGCGGCTAACCTAATATCGTTATTCTTAGCAATGAAGTAAACAATCTATAGGAAACAAAACGTGCCTAACACATCTTATTCATGCGTCACGATACAGTAACACTGAGTGGGCCTCAGTTTTAAGCATTTCTAATTTTTGATTCTGCTTCGCTCAGTAAGGGATAAGAGCGAACGATAGATTTGTCTGCTGAAGTATTTTGTGGAGTTGCGTCAGGTCACCATAAAAACCTTAAGCCTCCTCAAGAACTCCTTTAATTTGTTTGATTAGAAACAGTTAGATTGTAAAATTCTTCTCAGACAGTACTTATCATTGTATATGACTACAAGGTGTGTTTAAAACTTAATATTCGCACTGTAAAAAATATTCTACGACTGTTTACACACTTAAAATTCTCCTTTAATTTGTTTTAGGATTAATCAAAACAGTTGTATTGTAAATCTCTTCACAGATAGTACCACTGTATAGTTTTTAAAACTTTTATTTTCCCTCGTAAAACTATACTACAACTATCTTCTCACTTATATGTATCTAATATAAAGAACTGAAAAGAGTCTGCAAACAAAATCGATGCTTGCAATTTCCAATGTGAAGTGCAGAGACCTAACAATGCTGGAATCATGAAAACTGCAGAGAAGCTTTGACTTCTACTGTCATATTTGACTAGAGTTTAACAGATTGTGACAACATATTGCCATTTGATTTCAAAAATTCGTTCTCTTTACCTCAATTTAGAATATTAATAAAAGATACTTTACGTTCATTTTCTTGTCTTAGCGGCGTTACTCGGACAGCTCTGGACTGGATGTTGTTCTCCGTGAATAACACTCAAGACTAGAATGCTGCAATACTTTAATGAAGCACGCACTACGATATTTGGCTAAAAGATGAGTGGAATATTTATAACTTTTGACATAAGTGTTATCGCGAATTTGATGGGTTTCGCCAAAAAAAAAAAAAAAACAATTTCAATCAGAAATGCATCTGTGTTTCTCAAAATAATTCTGCTATTTACGCAAAAGACCCTTAATGTGTAAGTTTGGTGAACATTTTAGACCACTCGATGATCGATTGTCCTAGAGAAGTTTTCCGTTATGCATGGCTAGAAATTATCATACGTGGATATGTCAGATTTTAAAGAAAAAAATATCAAATATTTTATAATAGGGCGACACAACAAATGGACCAAACTAAATCAAATGGGCTTCTTAAAAATAGTTTTAGAAGGTTCGTAAATAAATTTCAGACACGGAATTCCATTTGACACTGGAAACATTACGACACAAACATAACGACATAGGAAGGACGTTGTGTCGTTATGTTAGCAGTGTCAACATCCTGACATAACGACATAACACGACATATGAACATAACGAAATAAGGAAAAATGACGGACGTTTTCCTTGTCTTTATGTCGATGTTAACATTACCGACATAAGCGATTATGTCGTTCTGTCATGATGTCATTATGTCGCTATGTCGTTATGTCGTTACTGATGTTTAATATGTCGTTGTGTCGTTATATCGCTAGAGTGATCTAGGCCCAGTTACCCAGCAAAATCATCAGAGTAATAACAATTGCATGATAAAAAACTTATTTTATGGCAAGAGGTATGTATAACTGTCACAACATTTTATTGGCATTGAATTCGCCAAGGAAACGGTGAAAGGAGTTCAATATGTCAGTTTTCCTACTTCTGCTCTCACAAATTTGTTTTCCCCTTACCAAAGTTAAATGAAATTCTCTTTTCCCTCTTAAGTCTAATTAAACTTTCAACCGTTAAATGTCGACTTTTGTTTTTCCGTTTAGGTAGTTATCCTGGGAAAACAGATTAATAACTGACTTAAAACCGAGAGAACGCTTCTGAAATTCTAGAAAGAAAGCTCTACACCCATGACACAGCAATAACTAGTTATCCGCATGATTGCTCAGAAGAAGAACAAAAATGTAACATAAAAACGAAGAAAAACCTCTGATTATAAAATATATGTAGTTACGGCTTACGGAAGACTAATAAAGAAGCCTAATCGAGCATTGTTTGTTATAAAATGATAAAGCGTCGAAAGCACTTAAGAATAGAGATAAAACTCGCGTACGTTCTGTAGAGTCCGGCCTTGCACGGCAAAATTCTGACGAAAGAAATAAATCAAGAGCTAGCGCAGCCATGCATGCACTGGATAAAACCACAGCAAACCCAACTGACAATTTTCAATTCAGACAAGCAACAACGTTCTCGTCCTCCGCCTGACAGGACGTCCGTGAAGTTAAGTTTGTAATTGAAGTCATCACTGTAGTTAGGCTTCAATCGCCTACATTTTATTAAACATGCATTACTGACGCACCTGTGTCACTGAAATAAAAAAAACAAAACAAAACAAAACAAACAAATTACACTTCAACTCATT
Organism: Orbicella franksi; assembly: GCF_964199315.1. Taxonomy (NCBI): domain Eukaryota; kingdom Metazoa; phylum Cnidaria; class Anthozoa; order Scleractinia; family Merulinidae; genus Orbicella; species Orbicella franksi. The sequence goes on from NC_138147.1 coordinate 31,988,581, forward strand.
TTCATTTAGGCATGGACCTAACGAATTTTAGCTTTCATTCTGCGATATCGTTCGATTCTCCTCGTTCGTACGATTTGGGGTTTCAGCAAATCTAAGGTTCCTGCAGTTAGCTCCAAATACGTAGACTTCAAGTTCTTAACATTCCATGCCGCAAATCCAAGGTCTGGATGGGATGGAGTGCTGAAATCTCAGTTACCAGGTAACTTCTCGGCAATTTTCTCAGTAGTCGATAAAATCTCAGTCTACTTTTCAGCCTCCAGTAAAGTTTGCAGATCTCAAAGTTCAGCTAACAGCTTTAAAAAGTCATTTTTCATCTGACAATTAAAGCTCTGATCAATTCTCAGCTGCAAGTTAACCCACATCTAGGTTTCCTTAACTTTTTGTATTTCTCAGGTGATTCAACTATTCGAAATATGTACGAACACGATTAGCTAAGATTGGAACGAACTTGTCTTATGTCTCTATCTTCTCAATGGGCGTTGAAGAAGGAATTATTGAAAGTAGTGACTGAGTTTAATTCCCTCGCAAATTATCTTAACATCAACTAGAATCATTATTATTATTATACAATTATTTCTGCACGTGCCGAAGGACAGCTATATGCTGAATCAACCTTTCCAAGGTTTCATTATATAACAACTTGCCGTTAACCTAATATCGTTATTCTTAGCAATGAAGTAAACAATGTATAGGAAACAAAACGTTCCTACCACATCTTATTCATCCGTCACGATACAGTAAAAACGAGTGGGCCTCAATTCTAAGCATTGCTTTTGATTCTGCTTCGCTCAGTAAGGGACAAGAGCGAAAAATAGATTTGTCGGCTGAAGTATTTTGTCGAGTTGTGTTAGGTCACCATAGAAACCTTAAGCCCCCTCAAGAACTCCTTTAATTTGTTTGATTAAATACAGTAGGATTGCAAAACTTTTCTTAGACAGTACTTATCACTGTATATGACTACAAGGTATGTTTAAAACTTAATATTTGCACCTTAAAAAATACATTCTGCGACTGTTTACACACTTAATAAAATTATCCTTTAATTTGTTCGAGGATTAATTAAAACAGTTGTATTGTATCGATCACTGTATAGTTTTTAAAACTTATATTTTGCATCGTATAAAATATACCGCGACTGTCTACACGCTTTAATGTCCAATATAAAGAACTGAAAACAATCTGCAAACAGAATCGATGCTTGCAATCTTCAGTGTGAAGTGCAGAGACCTAACAATGCTGGAATCATGAAAACTGCGGTAACGAGCCCTGACCATCCGCTTTCATATTCAGTGACTTGATTAGAGTTTCACGGATTGTGACAACAAACGTCTCACTTGATTTCAAAAATTCGTTCTATTTCAACAATTCAACACAATTTAGAATATAATAAAAAATACGTTATGTTTACTTTCTTGTCCTTGCGAAATTACTGGGACCACTCTGAAATATTGTCCCCGGCGAAAAACACTCAAGACTAGAGTGCTTTAACACTTTAATGAAGCACGTACTACGATATTTGGCTACAAGTGCTTTCAAGAATTGATGGGTTTCGCCAAAAAACATAATTTCAATTAGAAATTCATCTGTCTTTTTCAAAAAAAGTGATTCTGTTTACGTAAAAGACCTGTACATGTGTTAAATTTGTTAAGTTTGGTTAACGTTTTTGTTGTACAATTTTTAGACTATTCAATGTTCGATTGTTCTAGAGAAGTCTTTATCTAGAAATAATGCATATCAGTTCACATGAAGACATCAAATTTGAAAGAAATGGTTTTCAAATATTGTAAAATAGGGCAACCAACCAACAAACCAGACTAAATCAAATGGGTTTCTTGAAAATAGTTTCAGAAAGTTTGTAAAATACATTTCAGACACTTCATTTTGATGGGGGCATCCTTGAAAATTTGCTTCACATAACAAACACTTGAGTTTGGGGCATGGAATTTACTGCATTTACAAGTGTTTATGTGAGTGCGGTCTAACGCCCCCGCCTCGCAACATCACATTTTCGCTCCGTTCCCTTAAAACAATCTTTAGTCGTTGTATCCCCATGGCCAGAGCACACTCGGCAGTGTTTAACCATCCCGGAATGAGCTCCGACCGAGTTAATAAACACTCAGCACTCATCGATGTTTGCAGTTTGTTGATTTTTTGGATGCTTATTGACTTCCAAGAGGTAAATAAGTTGGAGTGATATAGGAGCGCCCGTTGCAGAGCGCGGTGACGTTTTGACGCATATTAGCCCGTGAACAGCCCACACTAGTATCACGTAGGCTATGCTTTATAAGAAAGTGTTTGCCTATGCAATTTAGTGACGCTAGGGAGCTAGACTCTTTGCAGGTGTTCTGAGTTCTGACGCGTTGAAAGGTAAGAAGTAACAAACAGTTATTCCATAAATTGCAACTGACAAAAATTGTAGCTCATCATGTCACAATGTATAAGGTTTTCAAAAAGTTCTTCTAATCTTATCGCGGCAAGCTTATGTCGTACATTTAATCCCTTTCTTCGCTTTTTGTGGGGACAAAATTGCAAAGTACGTTTACGTCTCAAAAAGGGTGTGAGTTAATTGAATTGCAATCAAGCACGGATGAAAGGGAGGGCAAATCTTTTTCATTACTACAGAGGCAGATAGTCCATAGTGTTTATTTCAACTGCGGAATTAAAATCTGCTAAAAAAACGAAGGACATCGTTTGTTTTAGCTGACACTTTACTAGGACCCAGTATAACCATAACATCTAAAAGTTGCAATGCTTGTCTGGGTCTGACTGTTTTTATAAGCCTGATATGTAAAATCGAGCTGTACATCAGGGGAAAAAAGGCGCCAGAGGTGCTATCATCCCCCGTTAGTGAAAAATAAAAACAGGACCCATTTGAGAGAAGAGAATAGGACTTATGATCATATATACACGCTAACTTTTAAACCTTCATATTGTTGCCACTTTTATACGCAGAGTTAAGTTTTATCTTTTAACTTCTCTTCTAGAGATAGTGACACCAGACTGCAGCCAAATGGCCCGCTTGTTGATATATCTGTTGCTGGGTTTCTGTATCTATGCATTCATCGATAACGCGAAGGCTGACGAGGACGAAAGTGGAGACGATGGGGATGAAGATGGAGATGAAGATGGAGATGAAGATGGAGATGAAGATGGAGATGAAGATGGAGATGAAGATGGTGAAGACGATGGTGTGACAGTAAACTTCAACTTCAACTTTCCCCCAGGCACTTGTGTGTCGGGTGATATGATTCTGGAGGAGCGAACCAAAGGTCTCGTTCGTGTCTCGGAACTTTCCAAAGGTGACTACATCCACGGAATCACGGGAGGCGAGCGGAAGCCAGCCTGGTGCAAAGTGGAAGCTCTCTTCCCTGCAGCAGGCGGCAAACATAAGGTCACCTATGACGGCTTCACTAAAGAACACATGGTAGTCGATTATAGTGTTCATCCGTATGGTGAGAGGGGAGAAGTGACCACGGGTCCTGTATATACGCTTGCTACCGACTGCGATGCCAATGTGAATTCAGCGGGCCAGGCCTTCTCGCCCATCAGCTCTGCGTTCTGTCCCCATGAACTGAGCTGGAGTGAGTATATCACCTTGATGGCAGCAGTACGCCGTGTCGCCAATCGCACTGGTTACTTCTGGTTCGACACTTCAGCATACCACAACAACGACACTGCAATGGTACCGCATTGGCTCGACCAGCTCCACCAAATATGCCGCGAGCTTTTGCTGTGCTCACGCCTAGATGAATGCCAGGGATTCGAGAATGTGATGAAAGAGTTCGTGCACGACCATGTCAACTCGAAGTACGCAGAGATCGTTGAGCGACAATTTCCCAACATGGGCGGTGATGTGAGCAAGCAACAAGCCGGTACCATCACTGAAGTGGTTCGTCCACAGGAAAGCAGTCACATAGTGCTGTTTTCCGTTTTTGGCAGTGCCATGGTGGCACTCCTGATCATCGCTGTCGCCGTTAATGCGTACCGAGTACGAAGGAAGAAGACAAAGAAGGAGCTCCCTTTCAAGTCAGATGCTAACCATTCCACTGTGGTGGCTTAGGATGGAGAGTGGAGAAGGCATGACAGTTAATTATAAGCCACAGGTTCAAGTAGTCCATGCTTTTTTTGTTTGATTTCGCTTGCTAAGACTCAAATTAAGACTCAAAAAGGAATGTTTACCCAGTAATCATAATAGTAAGCAGTACTCTAGCCGCTATCAGCCGCTCGAAATTTTAAGGGAATAAAAATCATTCAAATGTTGTAATCATTATCGCTCTATAGTAACGTTGTATTTAGGATAAATTTAACCATTGTTGGTATAAAGGCAATAAAACCATAAGTGTATAAGTACTTTTCAATGAGTTATGTCGTTCCTGAACACTTATCTTGATGACGAGACGAGGATGCCATATTATTATTATCTTGATGACATTCGTCGTACAGATTTGTAAAATTAAATGTCATAAATGCACAATATTAATATACGAATATATGGTCTCGTTTTTTTATCACCTGCTCAGGTACTCAGGTGCACATACGTATCTCGAGGCAAAGATCGACTTCAAAAACCTCTTTCGGCATAACATTCCATGCATTAGCTCAGTTACAAATTTTAATGCCTTCGTTTTCAAATTGCTTTGTTTTGGTCACGGCTTTGCTTATTCTCGGTTTTGACAACTTGTGTGTTGCAAAGGTTCCGGGTCCTTTCTCATTTGTTCACTGTTCATTTGTATTATTTTTCTGCGCTGTTTGTTATACAGTTGAAGATGGCAATTTTTCAGCTGAACTAATTTGGCGGCGACGTTTAAAAGATTCATTTGATTTGCAATTCAAGTTGAGCCAGTGAGGGAGTTGTTGCAAGAACGCACGTATTAGCATTGCGTTCCCTACAAAAGAGAAGAAGGGAAGGGGGGGGGAGGGGGAGTAAGTCTGCATACGAACCAAGAAGCCCATCAGGTAGGAGCTTATCCCGGTCTCTGTAGCATGAAACAATTAGGAATATTTCTGCTACCCCCTGGATGGGATACTAGTCCATCGCAGGGTTACCTCGGGCTCGAACCTGGACCGCTCGATCCGGAGTCGAGCGCACTAACCATGAGGTCCCCGCGCCGGCAGGAAAGGAAGTGGTGGGGGGGAGGGGGGGGGGGGTAAGGATACTTCCAAAATGTTTGAAGGAGGGGTTTGCGGTCTGCTTCTTCAAAGTTTTAATTAATTCAGAAAAATGTGATTTACCACATCCTTTTCTCAAGAACTGACCCACTTATTGACATTTTCAGCCTGCTAACATTCTTATTCAGGTGTCTTCCCGTTCTTATTTAGTAACCATCCATGAATTTCTAAAGGTAAACATTTGAGAAGGGCAAATTTAACGGCGTTGATTAGTAACATTAGCTCTTCTTTCAGTCTAACAGAACACCTAAACTTAGACAAGACTGCGCAAATTAAATTTTGTCTTAAAATCTATACTCTTGTCCAAATAACCAACACAACTAAAATTTATACCATTAAGGATTTTTACCGTCCTTCCCCTGGTCTGTGTCGCCACCTAAGTCCATCATCAGAGCCAGCTTTGGTGTAGGCTATTCTATGCAAGACGAAGTCAGTTTTCCACAATTACATTTCAACGATACTTGGAAGCTTCATCGTTTCTTATGACATTATATGAGGTAGGAAAAAAACATTCATTTTCTGAAATGCATGAACTGACGCTTGGAATTACCGCTACAGTCATCCAGTGATGGCTTAACAAAACTAACTTGGTTAAATTGAAAATTTTACAAACTTAACAGAAAAGAAGACTTACTCCAACACCAAATTTATGTACAAAAGGAATTCTTGCGCGCTTGAAAAGACCAGAGCTAGCTACTGACTATGTGCATGATAGGGCTGTTACAACGACAAATAAATGGAATTTTTTTTAACAACAATCATGAGAATGCATTATGACGTCACAGGATTGCTCGTACTCAAAACCTTTCTCACGCGAACGGTAAATGTCTGAAAAAACCCAAACACTAGGCTGGGTTCATACTTATTTGTACCATGCCATTCAAAATACAGCCAATCAGAATACAGGAAAACCGTTGTGTAGTCGATGGCAAAAAAACCCAACCTTCCCAAAGGGCGCCACGCGTTTGTCGCAGTGGTTATGTTGACCACTGGCATGGTATAAAATAGTTATGCATCGTTCTCTCGTGGTATACCATGCGGGAATATCTCACTTGCCACTTGCATTTCCCTGGTATGCACACGAGCCTTTAGGCGAGTGTGTTTACCGAGAAAGTGACTCGTGAGATGTTCCATGGCATACCACGCGCGAGTGTTGGATAACTAGTATTTATTCTGATCAGGTCAGCTACCATACCCACATCAAAACGAACTGGCTGTGAAACACTTAGAAAAAGATGGGAAAGGAAAGAAAAAAACACTAGAGACTCAAGTAAAGCTGCAAATGCAGTTTTATTGCCATTCTACCAGCAGCGATTGAACGAATAGTCTGAATACACATCAGATGTAACAACAAAAAAGTTATTTAATTAGTTACCACTAACGTGTACTACTTCATTTCTTTCCCTCGTGAGTTTGATGGAAAGTGGACCTTTGGACTGAAACAAACAAAAAAATGAGTTAACTTTCAAATATCTATCAACAGAAAATGTTCGACGTCAATTCAGTGTAACGTGAAATATGCCACTTAATATCTACAAATTAATTAAAGTTTATCGGAAACTAATCAGGTAAATCAACTTCCTATAACTGGGAAAAAGTAACACGTTTCAGCAAAAATAGCTAACTGCTCGACTATAAGCAAACGAAGAAGACTGTTGTATCTTTCAGCTTCTGCTAACAGCTGTGACAACATTTATGCTGAGGCTTCCTGGGCCTTCTTGGGCTCCAGCCCCTTCTCTGCCTTCTTCTTCTTCATCATCCGTGCGCGGAAAACCAAGAGAGCGACAGCAATGATCAGGAGCACCACCATAGCGCTACCGACAACGGAAAATAGCACTATGTGACTGCTTTTCTGAGGACGAACCACTTCAGCGACGGTACCAGCTTGTTGCTTGCTCACATCGCCACCCATGTTGGAAAAAGCTCGCTCAACGACCTCCACGTACTCCTTGTTCAGATGATCGTGCACGAACTCATTCATTACATTCTCAAACGCCTGACATTTATCTTCACGTGAACATAGCAAAACCTCGCGGCAGATTGTGGGTAGCTGGTCGACCCAGCGCGGCACCACTGCGGTCTCGTTGTCGTGGTATGAATTCAAGTCATACCAGAAGTTGCCAGCCTGATTAGTGAAGCGCCTCACTGCAGCGATCACCGAAAGATACTCGCTCCAGCTTAACTCGTGTGGACAGAACGTGGTGCTGATTGGCGTGAAGGCCTGGCCCGCTGAATTCACAGAAGCATCACAGTCGGTGGCAAGCGTGTAAATGGGACCCACCTGCACCTCTCCCTTGTTACCATATGGACGGACAGTGTCATCGATGACCATGTGGTCTGCTGTGAATCCGTCGTAAGTAGTATGGTTCTGACTGTTCGGTACTTGGAAGATGGCCTCCACCCTGCACCACGCAGATTTCTGTTCAGCTCCAGTGATTCCGCGGATGAAGTCACCTTCGGGGAGCTGTGAGACACTGACATTACCTTTAAACTTCTCCTCCACTCGCATTTTACCGGAGATACAGCCATTGATTTGGACACAACGTGAACATGAATTTCCACCTCCAATTCCACGTCCATCTCCATCTCCATCAGGGTCCACCACTACCAGGTGGGCGACAGAGTTGTTTAGAAGGTGCATGGAGCAAGGTGATAAAAAACAGCAGACTTTGCATGGTGGAGCCAAAGAGTGAGCTTTAAATGAAATAAAAAATATAAACCGTGAGAACATGGAAGACTCCTGTTTCGCCGCTCTTTTGTAAAGTGGAAAAATCTGTTTCTCATCGTTTACTGTGTCAGAAAGTGATCCAGTATACAGCTGCTCTTATGGGCAGATGGGGCTCTTGCATAAAAAGATCACTGAAAGTTTCCACACTCACAAGCGTTATGGGTATGAAGTCGGTTCTCGCGTAAGAATCTAGATCTCTCTTACTTCCCAGGGTAGGCTGTCATCCCCTCGGTGAAGCCCGCCCCGTCATCTAATTACAATCCGCACTATAATAATAAATTACATGGATTTCAAAACACCCTAAAATGTTTATTTTGGGGTCAATTACTTGTCAATTATGACAATGTATCACCCATATGACCCGTGGCTTATTCAATTAACGCTATGTTTTCACTGTTTAAATCTATGCCGTTTGACGAAGTGTTTAATCTCTCACAATGGTGTTAACGCGCATGTAGATCATATTTAAAGGGCATCCGCGCCTGCCTATTGTATTATGCGTATCTTAACTGAGTATATCATAACGTATGTCACGCCTTGTATCAAGGCCGAAGATGGTTGGGCATCAAGCTGGTGGTCCGGGAATTTGGACTGGTACATGAGCTCTTTCTGGGCTTTCGGTTGGGTTTAATGTCTGCCAAGGCCTTTCCACGAACCGGAAACGATCTTTCTTACTCATTTTTAAGCTACCAGAAGACGCATTTTTAAAAGTTAACTTGGCCCACAACTCAATGTGTTTGTCTGTGGAAATTTTGCTTAAAATTTTTCATCATTCGTTCATTCTGCCTAAATTTTGAGTGAAGTGAGACAATGTCGAATGCACATATGTCGCGCTTATCATGACTTCAGTAGTGTTCCCTGGCTTTTTTTGCGAAAGCTACAAAATACTCCAGGCTAAATTTTACAAACCTTGAAGCTATGAAAAGCGCCACACGATGTATTTAGTCAAAGGATTTGCATTGAATCTAAGTAAGCAAACAAGAATTAACAACAACAAGCAAGATATCGCGCGCTGAAAACAAAACATACTGCAAGTGATTGGCTTTAAAAGTTACGTCGACGGTTGCGACCTAACTTTTAAGCCAATCATGGCATCAAGTGATATGCTGTTTAAGATTCCATCGTAGATTTAAAATATGCAAGAAGGAAACTACTCAACTATGAAAAGAATTGCTAAAACGAAACATTTTAGTCGGTGTGTCTACATTATTTCCTTCTGAATCCTAAAATCCTAAAATCCTAAAGTCCTAACATCCTAACATCCTAAAATCCTGAAATCCTGAAATCCTAACATCCTAAATGCACTCTTTGGCATTTCTTTTGCTTCTAACAATGTGAGGTCACTTTTCCGTCTCCATGAAGAAACACTGAACATTTTAGCTCCCAGGACCGAAAAACCTAAATGATATCTGACCGTATCTGAACACGTTGAATCTTGCAACCAGGAATTTGAGAAAACGCTATTTTAATTGATAATTTGTTAGCACTGATTTTGCATGGAACTTTAAAACATGTTAACTGAGCTATGACGAGAGGTAATGCTTTGGAAATCATTGCAAATACGGGAAAAGCTTTTTGTGGCTGTTTTAAATTATTGCTTTTGTTGATTTGTTCGCGAAACAACTGAAACTTACCTTTCGGATTTCTTCTTCTGTGACTCGGACTAGTCAATTGAGTCCTGTGGTTAATTAATTCTCCACAACATTTATGAAGCACTGATAGCGAAGTTTTATGTGGCTTAATTTAGATCCCAGTTCCCTTTCTTCAGTTCGCTAGAAAATAAAAGGACCCTGGGCACGAGACCACGCCTCTTCTCAGGTTAATAAGATTAAGGTCATTCCTCACATTTGCATTGCGCATCCTTACTGCGCATAATTTATGGCGTCATTAGCGCGCGCTCCTGCACGCGCATATTGAAAACATGACGGATTTGCCTTGATATTGAGCTCTTTCAGTTGAAAAATGGCTCTAGCTCACCAACGAGCACGGGCACCCCAATTTTTTTTTCAGCCATTGTAATCAACTAATCATAAGCTTCGAGTGAGGAAAGACTGATCTAATTTCTATTGCTGAAATTGAATAAATAAGAAAAATAGCAGATACACTGTGGTCTTTTCTATCTTGCAGTCGGTAACCACGTCAAGAAATTTGGTTCAATTTTTTAATCAAGGATTTAGCTTTATGTCTTAATCAAACTTAAAATGTTTATTTGTGTCCGACACAATGTATTGACTGTAGTTTAATGCGTTTTCTTATGAGTCTGGGCTCACAAAGATTTTACAATTACTGGGAATGCGTTTTTATAATAAGCATTAAATAATGCCAAAATGGGGCATTTTCAATGCCTCACTGCTCCTTAATGAGCATGGGCACCCCCTTTTTTATTTCAAAATTGAAGTTATCATATGACAAATATTCAGTGGACAAAGTTTGAACAAAAATCTATTGTCACTTTTATTTCAGAGGAATTACCTTAAGGATCAGTATATCATAAACGAAAATTAATCAAAATCTTGCATATTAAAGGCAGACGGAGATTTCTTAAGTAAAGCTGGTGGGTCTTTCAAATGTTTTCTGAGACTCGTCTTGTATACCAAGCACTTTGCTGAATGGCAGTGTTTGCGCGATAAACCCTGACAATGTTTATGCTAATTGTACAAGCGGGAAAGTCGCGACTCTGCTGAAACGGAAGCAGTCTGAGCTTTTGGCTTAATTGACCACTGCCAGCCAATCATTTTTGAGAAAACACAAAAACAACCGAGTCAAAAGAGTTCTTGGGCAGGAATGACGTTAGCCACGCCCTCTGTGTTTCCCTACCAAGTTGAAGTTTTGCTTTACAATTAGAGCTCAAAATAATATTAACTGCCTAAATTGCTTGTTCTATACAGTCTTTGCAAAAGTTCTCTTTGCAATCTTCGCAAAAGTTTCTCGCTTCCTCGAGTGACGGTGTTGTGCTTGGGTAAAACTCTGGACATGCCGCCGCATCTTAAATTCAAAATTGAAAAGCCAACGGTCACATTATCCTACCAAACAGTTAACTCTATAAAAAAAGTACTTCTCACTAGTTTATAAGATAATGTTCAGCAAGGATACATGAGTTATAATAAGGTGTCCGGTTCGGGTGTTCAGCTTTCTGGAATAAGCTTTTAGTGTACACGTGTTGAACCCCGAACGACGATCGAACGAAGAGGAGTGTACGATTATCTGTGTTTCAACGAGAAATAATTGAAAAAGAAAGCAGATCCAGATTTTATTTGCACAATTATCCAGGATAATGACAGAGCGCGTTTTCTTAATTGTGATGGAACTGAGAACATGAATCAGGATAATGTTCAGGAACAAGCTTTTTCCGCTTTTATTCCTGCATTGACTAGTACATGACTATTGCTACTTTACCACATCCACCCTTTGTTGCGAATTGAATTCACACTTCCAGTCACTTCAGCTGACAACGAGCGCTCAAACAGCACTTTAAACTAGTCAAGGGCTACCTGCGGACCACTATGACAACGGAGAGACTCTCTGGCTTAGCGTTAATGAGCATTCTCTTTGAACAGCCCTTCGATTATGACGCTGTCGACCAGAGATTTGCTGAGCAATTACCTCGGAAAATGTTATTCGTTGATCCCATCTTTGAGGAAACTTAACCGTGACTTTTTTAGAGCACATAGCGAATAAAACTATCAAACTGTAATTTTAGTTTTATTGGTCTCGATTATTGCAAGTACCTAAGCTTAGTCAGAGATATTAAACAACCAACAATCATCCCTTAACCCCGGGCCCTTAAAACGATGGAAATCATTTTTCAAAATCCCTAGGGGGCATGCCCCAACCCCCCTAAAAAAATCCGTCTTCGTCGGACAATTCTCCGAACCCCCTTTAACAAATCCTGGATCCGACCCAGGAAGGAGAGAGAACTGGAGCTCAAAAACCGTTTCATGGCCTTTCTACCAGCAACATTTTAAAATGAATAGTCTGAATACATCACATGAAACAACATAAAAATTATTAAACCTTTTAATTAGTTTACTGCAAATTTCTTTCCTTCCCCGTGAAGCAAGTGGAATAGTAAACACCTTGACACAAGTTAAAGAATATTTACTTTCAAAAATTTCCTGACGCAAATTCAAAGACAATCATAATTTATATTAGTTCCTTAATATCTACAAATTGAAGTTTGTCAAAACCTTATCACGTAAATCAACTCCCAACGAGTAAAAAAAAATACGGCTTATCTTTCATTTCAACAAAAATTGCGAACTGCTCGACTAAAAGCAAAAAAAAGAAAACCCGTTTTATGGTCTGCTTCTGTTAGCAGCTGTAAAAACATTTATGCCGTTATTTCCACAGCCTTCTTGGGTTCCAGCTCCTTCTCCGCCTTCACTCGTGCACGGTACAGCAAGACAGCTACAGCGATGATCAGGAGCGCCGCCATGGCGCTACCGAAAACGGAAAATAACATTATTTGACTACTTTCCTGGAGACGAACCACTTCAGTGATGGTACCAGCTTGCTTCTTACTCACATCACCACCCATGTTGGGGAATACTCGCTCAACGACCTCCACGTACCCCTTGTTAAGATGTCCATGAACGAACTCTGCCATTACATTCTCAAGTGCCTGGCATCGATCTTGGCGTGAGCATAGCAGAAGCTGATTGCATATTTGATGAAGTTGGTCGAGCCAATGCGGTACCATTGCAGTGTCGTTGTCGTGGTATACAGAAGTATCAAACCAAAAGTAACCAGTGCGATTTGCAAAGCGACGTATTGCAGACATTAAGGTGGTGTACTCACTCCAGCTCAGCTCATGCGGACAGAACGCAGTGCTGATGGGCGAGAAGGCCTGGCCAGCTGCATTCACAGAAGCATCGCAGTCGGTGGCCAGCGTGTATACAGGACCCTCGCGCATTTCTCCCTTCTTACCATACGGGTGAACTGTGTGATCAATGACCATGTGGTCTGCAGTGAAGCCGTTATGGGTGGTCCTATTCTTGCCACCTACTGCAGGAAACACAGCAACCACCTTGCACCAGGCAGGGCTCCGTTGAGGTCCCGTGATTCCGAAGATGACGTCACCTTCGGAAAGCTCCGAGACATGAACAAAGCCTCTTGTCCTCTCTTCGATTTTCATTTCACCAGACACACAGGTGCCGCCTGCTCGGATTCTTGCGCTAAGACTGAGGTTAACGTCAATTTTAATGCCCGCGCGTTGACATTCCACAGAATTCATCAGAGCAAGGAGACAGACAGCATTCAGCAATGGGCGAACCATTGTGGGATCGATACACAGTGAGCACAGCCTGGAATCAGACATCAAAGCCAGAATTAAACAGTAATTGTCTCAGGCAGCGTTCACACTACTTACTTGTTTCAGAAGTGCAAAAAAAAAAAAGAAAAAAAAAAAAAAACGGGGATCACTGACTTCGTTTCAGAGGCAAATGTGCCATATAGAATATCCTGATTTTGTTAAACATCCACACCCTCTTAGTTCAAAAGTGTAGAATTTGAAATTCATGATCGTGCGCTGACCGGCCGATTCCAAGAGGTGAACTGAACTAGCTAGCTTTCTATTTTGGAGTTGAAAGAAAAAGAGAAGACTTTGAGTCTTGTGACAGCTGACTTAAGTCTATCGTTTGGATGTTAATTTCCCGCATGGTTGCTGACCATAAGGTTCAGCAATCGTTTCAGTAATCGTTGCCATAGATTGTTTAGTGCGCTTGTTGGTCTCAGAACTTGCTCAAGCTAAATATTTAACGTCAGCGTTCAATGTCAGATGAAAAAACGACGAATAGCCGCCGTCGTTGGCGTCCTCCAAAACACGCAGAACTTAGTCATTTTACGTTGTTGGATGGCGTTCTAGTTGCCGTTGCCGTCGTGGTTTACTTAAGCTCTCTAAAAGCTGGAAACCGGCCTTAATGCTCTCTTCAAACAAAAAATTAATAATAATTTCACAGTTTGACATATATCAACTCAGGCTCGTTAGGCTGTTGGAGGCCATTCACAACGATAATGCTTTCTTAACAGGCAACAATTAATGGACTTTGACCACAACTCTTGGGGCCTGATTCGACACTGATACACATCTTATATTCACATGATAAAATAGCCGGTCATAGCAATATTTAGCCTGAGCTGTACTGCAGTGAAAGATCGAGAGAGACATAGAAGACAAGAAAATGAAACAAAGGGATGTCGATATAAGATAAAATGACTGCAAAGATGATCAAACGTGGGATATATATAACCAATCAATTATTTGAGGGAACAAAAGTGTTGTTCGATTCGGTATTTTCCTATTTTATTAGGTGCTCAGTGATGTTGATCATAGTTTTTCTTGTATTCTGTTTTGTCAGTTTCAAGCTCTAGGCATTTGACTGTTACATAGTAACATGACGCTAACATAAGCTGTGAAACGTGATGAGCATACATAGGTTATATAGTTAAATGCAGCTTGTTACTTAAAAGCTTCACTGCCTCAAGAGTAAATGATCGTGGGTCGCTGCAAGTTGATCAACTTTCTGTTGGCCTTGATGAATAATTAACGAAAACAGAAACGTTATTACACGAAAAATAAAAAAAAAAATGCTGAGCAAGACTTGCAAATTAAAGAAAGAATCTTTTCTTCTTAAAAAGTTAAAACAGAAATAAGCTGCAATTGTCGAAATCACATTTTATGATGTTAATATTACAAAGTGGTTTTCCTACCTCAAAATGTAACACGACTAACGACAAAAACAGCTGAAAGTTATTGTAGAGCCTCCTTGAATTACTGAATTGTGCAAAAGAAACGTCGGGTTATATAGCATATTTTATGCCTTTAATGACCTGGGTTGCAACACATGCAGACCCGGGGGGGGGGGGTTACTTCCCTTAGATAGTCACAGCGCTCTTTAGGTACACAAGCAAGCCCTTTTGACTGAAATGGGCAGAAGAGATGTCATGTCGGTCGGAAGTCACATACTTGCGGGTAATTTTAATAGGGTATCAACTATTGTATCTGGTGAAAACAAGGGGTATGGTCAATCGCACATTTTGCTCTGATTTTATAGGTTAAAAAACTACGCGCCACATACCCCCACCAAACATTTAGCGAGACTCTGTCCCCACTGCTCCTTTCCTAGGACCGCAGGGCAAATATAAGCAAGCTGAAGTTTACATGGCAAACTTGCACACTCCCATATCACGTCAACCTATTGGAAGTCCGTACTGAGTTCCCAACTGTCCCTCAATGCGTTTCTTTCAGCTTGAGTTTAATATTAGTTATTTACCCAATGGTTATCCTGCGTAATGAGCTGGTGTCTGATGAAAAAATTGAGATTCGTTATTCAAAAGAAGTTAAACAAAGTGATATTAAGATAAAAACAAGCATGGGATATGGAAACCAAGAAAACCACTTGAATAAACCATTAAATTCGAATTATCCGATCTCGAGTGTTTGTGACAGTAAACAGTTTGCTCACGGCGACTCATGTCGATTTGGCGAGAGCATTTTAGTATTTATATAATTTCCTTTGAATAGTACTGTGTGTGAAAATAAAAAGAGTTTTCAGCGTGACCCATTTACCTCTGGCGAAATATGTGGAACGTTATAATTTCTGTCAACTTTCTTAGACACTAAATACCGATTTGTAATCATTAAAGTATTAAGTTAGTCTGATCTTGAGTGCTCTTTCCAGATGAAAAGATCAGGATAAGAAATGTGTTTTGTTAAATTCCTGTGAATCAATTATAATTGCAGAGCTTTGCTGGAAAATGTGTGTCTGAACTGATTATACTTTTAAGTCAAATGAGATAACTAAGTATGTCAGAATTGAAACTTCTGTTCACTTTTGTTCAGACTGGATATCAATGTCTTCGCATATCTCGTTCAGGAATCGGATGTAATCGATGTATGATCACGCAAGAATTCGATATTTTGCGCACTGACTGCTATGCAAAATATATTTAACAATGAAACTGTGAGCTCGTGATTTCTATCCACTTATATGTACAGTTAAGTTCAGTAATATCGAGAAGATCAAGGTAATTGATCAAATCTAGATCCACATTCCATGTCACACGCGCATTCCACATTTTGAGACACCCCTCTCCTCCAGGTCTCCATTTTGAAGAGGGTTGTCTCCAATTGGTCTGCGTCGCAACCAAAGCCTATCATTTAAGTCTAGCTCTGTTGCAGGATTTTCTATGGAGGACAAGGTTTGTTTTCCGTGATTACAATTCAGCGATACTGAGGAACCTACATTGATTGTTATCAGTTCTTTTTAGCCGAGTTGTATGCTGAGGAAGCAAGAACCTTCATCTTTCTAATTTCCTAAAATGTACCGTGTAACGTTTTCCAGCAAATAACATTCTGCTCATGCGTAGTTGTAACCACGCTCTTAGGTGAAACTTCCCTGAGCTGTCAGAGAGTGATTCGTGATATGACAGCAAACTTGGTGATTGAATGATATAATAATTATTGAACTCGGTTATCGTTAAATATCATGATTTGTCAGTGCCTCACAGATCAATTATTTTCCCCAGCCTTCGGCTTCGACAAATAATTGATCTACTCGCCACTGATGACAAATCACGATATTTTGTTCAACCTCGTCCAATAATCGTTAATTTTTAACTTTCAAATACTAGTGTAGTTCCGAAATACGAACGAGACCTCTCTTTTCGTTTGCTCGTTGACCTTTATTTTAACACAGAAAAATACTTGCCAGAAGTTGATAGTAATCTGTTTGCGTGTTGTCACCATTGAGCCATCTCTATATTATCGCCGGTCAGCGTCATCGTTGTCATCATCGGCATTGACGTTATACGAGAATGCGAGGATAAAGAAACCCAGCCACACAGCTATTTACAAGCGACACCTTTTTTCTGCACTCTGTGAAAGCTAAAAGCTAAAAATTCAAAAGAGAGGTTGAAAGGAGAATACGAACTGAATAATCTGATGATCTATGTTCAAGACATTGGCAGCACACATCAGCTCATATATAAAGATCGTTGAAACATGAAATGTTGTAATCTGTTCCATTTTAGTATAAATCTATTAGCGTCCTATCACGAATGCCGTTCTCTGATTGGCTACTTACTATCTATTCTGTGATAGATAGTGTGTAGCGTAGCAGTGTGCCGTTGTTAACAAAATGACGGCCGCTTCTTGACGTTTTCGAAGTGTCTGTGAAGAGGATTTAGATAAAGTTTTGAACGACTAGTAGATTTACTCTAAAACAATTAGATTATTTGCTCTCGATTTCTATGCGTGATAGTTGACTCAGGCTGCGCCCTCGTCCACTATCACGCGATAGAAATCTCGGGCTCATAACCTAATTGTTTAGTAGAAAATTAATAAGGGGCCTTATTTTCTCTAGCTTCATTCCAGTTAACGCTATGATTGTCACCTTGACATTGCTGAGTATCCATTCCGGTTCCACAAACGTACTCGGACGAATAATTCTGGAGTCTTCTTTGACGGAGATTGACCTTCTCGGTGTTAAAATCATGAATTCAAATGAATTTAACACTAACATTCCCATCATAAGGGTGAATTACAAAAACATTAGTGCATCTGTTTAAAGGATGAAGAATATTGATTTGAAAAACGAAACAAAATCACAACAAGGCTAGACATGACAATTCAAAAAGTGATACAATTTTTATCCTATGAACTATCAACCGAAACTGTCTATTTTGCATAATAATTCAGTAACCATGATTCAAACGAAGCGATGTTTTAGAAATAAGCTAAGCTGCTATTTTTGTTGGTATCATTTTAGGGCCGATTACTCGTTTCACTTCGCACTGCAAAACAGCAGCAAAGATTCCAGCTTCCTAATGCCGCTGAATTGCAGAGAAAAACAAGGTTCTGTAAAGCTCAGCCTACGTGTCACAGGCTCCCAGGGGGGGGGGAGGGGGGTACTCCTGTATATGGGCTATATAGGTATGTGCGGCGCAAAAGGGTATTATCGCTTTGGAGGAATAGCTAGGGTAGGTTTATGCACTCTGCTCTTAAATTGGGTATGTTTCTAAAAGGGTCAGGTCTGAAATACGGTCGGTTCTGCAAAAGGGTATTGGTAAAATCGCAAACTTTGGTCCGAAATCGGGTAAAGGTTGTAAGAAGCTTGCCGCACACCCACACACAATTTTCTGGGAGTACACCATCCCCTCCGCTGCCCCCTCCCCCCCTCTTAAACAGGCTTATATTCTGACGAAAACACTGTTGGCATGTTAACTACACCCTAAAGCTAAGAGCAGCTCCATCCTCGCTCTACGCAAGCTTTTTTTACTTGGAAGTCTATAAAATTTGATATTCTCTAAACGACAAATATCCCTGGATGAGCTACATAAGCTACAGTGTTTGTTGGTAACATTCGAGGAAATTACCCTATCTACTCCATGCACACTGAAACACCAGAAAATAGTCAAGATTCCTAATGTTCCTGAATTGCACAAGGAAAAAACAAGGTCATGATTGAAGAGCACAGCCCAAGTGTCACTGGCGCCGCATACTACCCAGGCCAATATATACGAAAACACCATTTTCACGATAACTGCGCGCTGAACAGCAGCTTCAATATCGCCCTAGCTAAGCTTATTTACTTGGAAGTCTATAAAATTCGGTATTGTCTTAGCAATAAATATCCCTGGATGCGTCTTCGACCAGCTTGGATATGTAGTAGTTAACTCTGACTAGTGAATTTTAAGGACGAAAAAGAAACAAAATAAAGAAAGGAAATGAAGAGAGGAAAAAACAAGGGAAACATGTGATCTTAAGAAACAGTCAAAACAGATGTCTGCATGAAAAACCACTTGAGAAAACAAATAGGCACTTAAATTTTCCCTTGAACTTCAAGCTCGTTCATCTCAAGTATTTACAACGGAGAACAAATATTCACTATAGCCCTGAAGTCTTTAAAATCATATTTCTTTAAGCCGCAAAACCCCATTAAAACTCCATTAACTTCCGGTGATTAAATGTGTCAAACGTCAGAGATTTTTTTCTCTCTTACCTCATCGTTAAATATTGGCGCAGTCCATCAACCTATTGCAAAATATACGTGAACATGTCAAAAAGTGAAGTGTTTTTCAGGGGAACAAACATCCATTAATTGCTACCGAGCAGAAATTGAACGTCAATTTGAATTGTGTTTTTCAAATTAGGTGTAGCTTTTCTTTTTTGTTTCCCATGAAATGTTCAAAAGCCTTAAGAAAGTCTTCGTCCCATATGTCATATTTACTAAACGCTTATGCGTAGACTCAGTTCCTAACTGAACAAAAAAACTAACAGGTGAAAATAAATCTTGCAATTTACATGCTAGGAGCGTTGGCAATTGCGGAAAGCGACATAAAGTTCACCTTGGGAAACTGTCGGAAGACTTGATCTTGAAAAAGCGACTGTTCTTTAAGATTCTCTAAAGTTTTTAAATCATATTTGGACCAGCTACGATTGGAATTACAAGTCAATCACATATTTTACAATAACTGTGTAATTTCTCGCGCCCTGATTGGCTCATTTTTATCATCAATAAGAGAACAGACGGATAAATTTTAATTTAATAAAAAAAAAATAATTATCTAGTAAGAAATTATATAAAAAAAAAAAAAAATTTAATTTAAGCAAGCTTTTAACAGTTCAACTTTCAGCTGTCGAACTGCCAACTTTGTAACCAATGGGATTTTATTGACCTTTTTAAGTAGCCAATCAAAAAGCAAGGAAAGCTATTGACAATGTTCGCGTCATTTTGAATAAAATCCACTTATCTTTGTTTACGGCAAGTTTACTGCGTCTTTTCCTTCATTTATTCCCGGCATTTGACCATTTTGGGGTTTTGTTATTGTAAAAATAACAAATTGACGTCAGTTTTTTATGTGTCTGTCCTCTTCTTGATGATAAATTGCGTCATAACATTGGCAAAGTTTACTGCGGAACCACTCACCTGCGGTTTGTGGTTCCACAGCCACTTTGACAATGTTATGACGCAATTTATCATCAATAAGAGGACAGAAGCATAAAAAACCGACGTCAATTTGTTAAAGATATCAGCATATCCAAAGCAGGCGACACCTCTTAATACTCTGTCACTAGATCATTGCCTTAAGGCGTTTAATAAATACCTCAGCGAAAAATTATCTTTCTGAAACTATAAGAATCACAAATTCAGTAGATTTAAGTTTGCCGTCAAGTTAAAAAATGAAATAATATGTCGGAAATGAAGCTACAAGTATCTATTT
The DNA here is from genome assembly GCF_964199315.1 of Orbicella franksi. Taxonomy (NCBI): domain Eukaryota; kingdom Metazoa; phylum Cnidaria; class Anthozoa; order Scleractinia; family Merulinidae; genus Orbicella; species Orbicella franksi. Next base: position 32,008,700 of record NC_138147.1, read on the forward strand.
TTCAAAGTATACTACTTCATAATTCCAGTTCCGTTCCATCAAAATGTAGCAAGGCCGCATTCTTCGCGTACTTCTTACAAAATACGAGAGGGAGCCGGAACTTTAAGAATTGTCAGACCATCCATTTCGTTTGCTAAAATATCTGCAACTTTTGAACGAGAATAATAAAACTTCATACCTCTACATCACTAATATTTTTACATCGGGCAGTCTTGCCAAATTTCAGCCAACCGAATTGCCTGAAACCCTGTTTGGAAAATACAAAAAGCTGCCTATTTTCGAAAGAGTGATGCTTTATATTTAAATTCAGTTCCTTTCCACCGAAACTGCAATACGGAGCATTTTGGTTACTTGTCTGGTTTGTTCATAACATGAACTTAAGAGACTTAAACTTTGAACGTTCTCAGACTAAACGTTTTGTTTGCCAAACTATTTGTAACTTTTGAAAGGGAAAATTAAAAATGCTCCCATGCAGTTGTCTCTCTTGTGGCACCGTTCCTGCGCACTTTTGCAAAAGTTAAACGATTGATACGCGTTGCAAACGAAGGCAAACTTTATGCTGTATTATTTGGGGTGAATACAGCCGTCAAGTTTCCACTGAATGCGCGGAAAACATGCTTTATGGCATCCTTCTGGTCTGACAATAAGAGAGCAGGGATATGTCGGGTGTAAAGGCCGTAAAAGTTTAATTTAATTTGGTGCGACAGAACGTTCTCTGAGTCAGGCTTTCTTAGTTCAATAATAATGTACTCTTTGCGGATTTTGATTTGACTTGCAGTACTTTCTCGCAGGATGGATTGTGCGCAGTTCATCGACGCGGCTCCTTTAAAATTGAAGGCTGCAATGAAGGCAGCACAAAATAGCGAAGCCAGAGGAGAAAAAGCCTGTATTGAGAAAGAAACCTGCATGCTTTCAGAAGTTAGAGCAACTTGCCGTGTATAATGATTCATCAAATATGGGATATTGATCAAGGGTGATTAATATGGCTGGATATTGTCCAAGTTCTTAATTTTGCATGTTTAATTCAGGATGGAGCCAGACACAATCGAAGTCCATACGCCGGAAAATGAACGAGGCCAATATCGATCCATCCATCTTGACCGAACAAGCTTGCATGGTCAATGAAGGAAAGATTGGAACGATTCATTATACGAAACAATTTGTGCCGCAAACTAGTACTTGCCACATGTAACAAAGTTGTATAGAGATCGACATACTATAAAAATGGACCCGTAGAGATGTGTGGTGTGAAACATACAGTGATCATTAACACGACGTATCAGACAATTTCGTCAACAGATTAATTATGTCTTTACTCAGTTTTTTCATATCATTTTGATACGTGTAGCTAATTAAGTCGGGGCTTTTTGCTCCTCGCAAAATAGCCAAATAAAAACTCCGAGTTTCTACCAGTATAGTGATCTTATTACGATTATATTAGTTTGTATTGGACATTCCGCACACGAAAATACTTGATCATAACGCTTTCCAATGGTACTTCGACGTCAAAAAAAGGAAAAAGACAGCGTTAGTTGTGTATAAAATTACATGGCGATAAGAAGGGTGGAAAAACATTCTTACTTATGAAATATATAACCTCGCCCAATAACGAATTAAAGAATGTTTTGAAATTAATCTCTTCTTTTTCTTTCAGCGCAAACGTTTTTTCAGTGAATTTCAAAAACTTAGTGCCTTAATTAGTAGGGTCCTGCCGTTCGACAGGTCCTCTTTTTGTGAGCGAACAGGACTTTGAGCGCGATGCTCAACGAGTTTGCCAAGCAGAAAGGTCGCTGAAGAGTCCATTGGCCGGGACAAAACGAAAGCGCGGCGTCATACTAATCACGAACATGCAATATATATTATCACGAGTAAATGCCAACTTTTATTGTCAGTTCGACTGGGTAGCTTTTTTCATGAAAAAACAAAACACACAACTTATTACAACACTCCAATTTAATGCATCACAGTACTTGAATCAAGAGTAGGTGACAAATTTAAGGACATTTAATCACTGGGATTGTCAAGATCACACATGGCTTTTGATCTACAAAATGTGCATGATTCACTGGTTAAAGATTACAAATATATATATATATATATATATATATATTTTATTATGTGGATCACCTTGACTGAAAGAAAATTATAATTAGCATTCGTTTTCAATCTATATGTTCCCAATTTGACTTCATAAAGCTATCGCGAACAATAACCACTCGAGTAGTTGAGTATTTTTTCCGTTAGCTGTGCATGTTCTTAACATCTCTTATTTTAACTTGAACTAATTTCTCTCGACAGCATATTTTTCAAATCCCTCTAAGGTTTACCATCATGGAATTAACTAATAAATTTAAGCTGCATTCGAAGCCAACACTTTCAGAGATATTTTAGTTTGGCGAGTTTGGAATCTTATTGACTTCCCAGTAGATAAGTTGAAGTGATATTGGAGTTGTTTTCTTACGCGCGGTTGACGTGCAATCGGTGCGGTTTCATTATTTATATTAGCCTGAGTAGCCCCGGCGCCAGGGTCACGAAGACAAGTCTTTATAAGGCCGTGTTTGTTTTGCCCAATTCAGTGGCATTAGGAAATCTTGAGAGACGTGTTCTTGCATTGTGAGGTAAGGAAAACATACTAGTTCCCTTAAAAAAAGTTACCAACACTATTTTTGGTAGCTAACTAGGTCGCAACTTGATGTTCTCTTGAATTTAGGGCGTCCAAAATTTTCAATGTAGTTCTATGGTCGCACTGATTTAGATCAGTTTGATTTTAGGATGGGCTTAGCCCTCTGCTCAGAACGGATTTTTTCATATTCAAACTTTGTTACGTTGTAAGTGTGCGTCCAAACTAGCAGAACCAAACTATCAAAGCTGGAAAGTTGTATAGCTTTGGTGAGCTAACTGACTTTCTAGAATTCCAGCTGAAAATCAATAAAACAGCATTTCAATCAATGCTTGCAAGTGACAGATAAGTATAGAACGCTTCGAATGTAGCACGGCTAATTTTCTGATTTTTGCCCAATGCAACCTCGCAATCCGTTCAGTCATGACGTGCTAAAAGTTTCCATGACTCTTCTCATGTTTTGAACAGACAGAAAACTAGCAAGGCCAGGCAAGGCTGGCTTCACGTCAGTCTACATTAATTACACATCCATGAATAGGTCATCTTTTAAACCACATTGTTAGCGTTTTAACACCGAGATGTTGTCTCTCAAATTTTTTCCAGATTTACACGACTGCAGAAAAATGTCCCGCTTGTTGATATATCTCCTGTTGGGTTTCTCTATCCTTGCATTCATCAACAATGCAATGGCTGATGACGACGACGACGATGATGATGATGACGACGATGACGACGATGATGAAGACGATGATGACGACGATGATGACGACGACGATGACGACGACGATGATGACGATGACGACGATGATGACGACGATGACGACGACGATGATGACGATGACGACGATGACGACGACGATGACGACGACGATGACGACGACGATGATGACGACGATGACGATGATGATGACGACGATGACGATGATTTTGAGTGTGTATCCGGTGAAATGAAGGTCACTGAGCAAACGAAAGGTCTCGTGCGTGTTTCAGACCTATCCGAGGGTGACGTCATCTTCGGAGTAACGGGAATCGAGCAGACGCCTGCCTGGTGCAAGGTGGTTGCTGTCTTCCCTGGACCAGGCGGCAAGAACAGGACAACCCATGACGGCTTCACAGCAGAGCACATGGTAGTCACTTCCAGTCGTGTCCACGCGCATGGTAAAAAGGGAAGGGTACAGAGCGGTCCCGTATACAGTCTTGTCACCGAGTGTGATGCCACTATGAATGCAGCAGGCCAGGCCTTCTCGCCCATCAGCACTGCCTTCTGTCCGCGTGAGCTGACCTGGAGTGAGTATATCATCTTGATGTCTGCAATACGACGAGTTACCAACCACACTCACTACTTCTGGTTTGATCCTTCTGCCTACCACGACAATGAGACAGCGATGGTTCCACACTGGGTCGACCAACTCCATCAGATATGCCAATATCTTCTGCAATGTTTAAGAGAATACCGATGCCAGCCGTTTGAGAGTGTAATGGCAGAGTTCGTTCACGGCCATCTGAACAAGGAGTATGTGGAGATCGTTGTGCAAGTTTTTCCCAACATGGGTGGTGATGTGAACAAGCAACAAGCTGGTACCATCTCTGAAGTGGTCCGTCCTCAGGAAAACAGTCACATAATCCTGTATTCTGCTCTGGGAAGCGCTATGGTGGTGCTCCTGATCATTGCAGTCGCTGCCTTGGTGTTCCGCATGCGAATCAAGAAGAACGCAACGAAGGAACTGTCCGTGGAAGCTTAAGATCTAAACCTCTAGGAAAGGGCAGAGAAAACGTCACACTTAGTAAGCTGCAAATTCAAGCAGCCCCGACGCCTTTTTTGTTAATATTTTTCGTTAAAGAGTTGAATGTCAATTCCCAGTTGTAGTTAGTTTTATCCGTTTTTGCCACAGAATTGTATTCTAGTAAATCTATTCATCTGCTGGTAGAAGGAGTTAATAAATTAAATGTGCCAAATCTTTTTTGTCTCTGTGCTTTTAAACGGATCAAATAATCATCTTCCATAAGCCTGCCACAGCGACTTCGACAACAACGTCAATTATGCTTTTATATTTAGCTTAGAACGTATCTCGCAATACTCGATCCCAAGTCATTCAGTTTGTCTATCCACTGATTGAGCTACCGGGCAAAAAATGAATAAACAAGACATACAAGACTGAATTCAACTCAAAAAAGCCACTTAAAAGTCTCGTTTCCATAAACTTCCGAGAGTAGCAACCCCCCGAAAGTAACGTCAAAAATTGTGGCCGCTAATAACTCCCGAGAGTAGCGACCCCCCGAAAGTAGCGAACCTACCCCCAACCACCCCCATTCTCCAACCAAGGTTCAGTAGTATATTTAGTTTTCTTAAGAGTCAGGCGAAGGTTGCGTATTGTAATTTTAAGTTACTCTACAACAAGGGAAGGTATTGCTTATGCGACGAAGCTTATGAAATGTATGTTGCGCCGTGTCAAAACAAAACCCGTATAATTTTTATCAAGTAACCGGGACGTAATATAGGAAACAGGAGCGAATTAAAAGGAACGTTTCTTCAGATTTGTTTTGAAAGCTCGACCAACACAATGAGATATCGTTACAGCGAATTAACGTATAACAGTGCGTTATGAAGTACAAACAGTTTATGATATCTAACTCAGTAGCTAACCTGTCGACTACTGACAAAGCGGTCTCAGTAGACATGATCATGAAGAGCTCACCCATATGGCAGCAATATAGATTTAAACTGGAAGAAGTGTCCAGTTGTACCAACTTTATATAACGTTATTTAACTCCCCGAAAGTAACGACCCCTCGAAAGTAAAGACCACCCGAGAGTAACGAGCCCCAATGCAAAGGCTGCTAATTCCGAAAGTAACGAGGGTCCTTACTTTCGGAGGTTTACGGCATGTAGTTGTTAACGTTCTCAAGATAATAAAGCAGATTTTGGTCAACACTTTTGAGAACGCTTTGTTTAAGCCGCAAAACTCCATTAAAATTCTATTCACTTCCGGTTATTAAATGTATCAAACGTTTTAGGTTTTTTCTCGCTTACCCCATCGTTAAATATTGGCGTAGTCCATAAGCACAACAAACGTGACCACAATCCTAAATGAAGTGTTTTTCAGGAGAGCAAACATCCATTAATTGCTACCTGGTTAAAATTGACCGCCAATATTTGCAGTTAAGAATTCTATTTTTCAAATTTATTAGCGAGGTGTAGCTTTTCATTCCAATGAAATATTCTTAAGTAAATGCTTAAAGATTTTGACTTCCATACGTACATTTGCGACTTTTTTTTTCAATGTATACCAACTAGTGTAATTCGTCTCTCCATTTCATCTTTACACAAAGGGTAATTGATTCTCCTATGCTGCATTGATATTTTTCTTGCAGAGAATTCGAAGGTGGGCGGCTCGAATCAGTGTTAAATTTGGGGCGATATTTCAACTATACAAGAGTTATAAAACTGGAGATTTATTATGGGATTTGTTTTTTGTACTTATTTGTAATCACACATTCAAAGCCTACAAGTGCTCCAAAGTCCTTCTATTAACCAAACAGAAGATGGAGTTCCATCTTCTCTAAGAAAAACAAATTCACGTTTGAGGTCAAGAAAAACTGCTAGTGGAAGCACAAGCGGAACGCGAGTGCGTCAGCAGTTTTTCTATTCTTTAGAGTGAATACAGCCGTCAAGTTTCCACTCAAAGGAGAAACGTGTTATGGAATCCTGGTCTGACATTAAGATACATTAGCAGGGATCTGTTGGGTCTTAATTAAGGCCTAAGACGTTTATTTTTATTTGAGCGAAATGTTGGGAAATTTTTTGAGTCAGGCCTCCTCGGTTCAATACTGGTGATCTCTTCGCGGATTTTAATTCAACCTTACAGTACTTTCCAGCGGAATGTGCGTTTTATTGACGCACCCCTTTTAAAATCGAAGGCTGCAAAGAAGGCATCACAAAGTAGTTCAGTGCTGAATGAGCCTACTTAAGTAGAGCTCTATTGAGAACGAAACCTGCTCTCACAAGTTAGAGCAACTTCCTGTATATAATAATTCATCAAATATGGATTATTGATCAAGTGTGATCACTATGGCGGGATATTGGCCAAGTTCTTTTGCATGTTTCAGTATGGAGCCAGACACAATCGAGGTCCATACACCGGAAAATGAACGAGGCTAATATCGATCCATCTTGACCGACCAAGCTTGCATGGTCAATGAAGGAAATATTCATAACAATACTATCTGTCAGTGTGCCGCAAACTTGCTACGTACAACAAAGTTGAAAAAGAAATACTGTCAAAATGGACCCGTGAAGGCGTTTGGGGTGCTACACACTGTGATCAGTAACACGACGTATCAGACAATTTCGTCAACGTATTAGTTATGTGGTTATGTCAAATCAGTTTGATACACGTAGCTAATTAGGTCGGGGCTTTTTGCTCCTCGCAAAATAGCAAATAAAAACTCCGAGTTCCCGGTTATTTTAGTTTCTTCAGTATCGCTTTCCACTGGTGCATGAATTAACGAAAACAAAAAAACAAAAAAAACCAACATTCGTTGTGTGTTCAATTATGTGGCGATAAGAATAGCGGAAAAAAGTTCTTACGTCTGAAGTGTGTAACCTCGCTCAATACTCAATTAAAGAATTGACTAGCGCGGACGCTTTTTCAGTAAATTTCAAAAAAACCAGTGCGTCACTCACTTGATGTTTTGAAAACATATGTTATTTTTTCACGGTCCAGTTCAACTGGATAGCTTTTTTCATGAAAAAAACAAAACACTCAACTTTGTAGAACTCCAATTTAATGCATCACAGTACTTGAATCAAGGGTAGGTGAAAAACTATAGCTTTTGATCTACAAAATGTACATGACTCAATTAAAGATAACAAAACTATAATTTTTTTTTCTTTAATTATGCGGGTCATCTTAACTGGTTTTAAGGAAATTTTAACTAACATTCGTTTTCGATCCAATCCTGGCTTAATTAAGCTATCGCGAACAATAACCATTGGAGATCAGACAAGGTAGGCTGGGTTTTTAAGTGCGTATTTTTTCCGTTAGCTGTGCATGAACTTAACATCGCTTATTTTAACGTTAACTTTGAATTAGTTTTCTTTTCAATAACATATTTTTGAAATTCCTCAAGTGAGGCCACCCATCGTGGAATTAACTAATAAACTCAAGCTGAATTCGAAGTCAATACTTTCGAAGATATTTTAGTTTGGCGAGGTTGGAATCTTATTGACTTCCAAGTAAATACGTTAGAATGATATTGGAGTTGTTTTCTTACGCGTGGTTGACATTCAATCGGTGCGGTTTAATTACTTATGTTAGCCCAAGTAGCCCCAGCGCGCGTGTCACGTAGGTTAGTCTCTATGAGGCCGTGTTTGTTTTGCCAAATCCAGTGGCATTAGGAAGTCTTGAGAGACGTGTTCTTGCATTGTGAAGTAAGGAAAACAAATACTTTACCAGTTCCCCTAAAAGGTTACCAGCAAGCGAGATTGCCATTGCTGTTTTCGTTGTGGTGTGCTCTTGAACCCCCTGGTAGCTTTTCGTGAAACCTCCCTTTAATATGACGTGCACGAGTGCGCAAAATGGAGCTATCATGCCCGCGCGGGATTATCCGACTTTTCCCGCAAGAAAAAAACACTAAACAAAAAAAAGAAAAGAAAAGAAAAAACGGTGTTGTTTAAGCAATTTAATTATACTTAAAATAAGTATGTCAACATGCCTCACATTGCATTTACTCCATCTCATCCCTTGATATCTGTCGTAAAACGGTAACTGCAAATCACAACTAATCAAGCAGTTATTGTTTCGGAAAACTTCAGATGACGATTTACACTTTTGAATTACGAACTAGGAATATCCTTGCACGTCCAAGAAATAACGACAAAGAAAACACGCAAACCCTTTCACCCGAATTCCTGACAATACAAAAATGTCTACATCCGCTGTTTCTATTAGTACGCGTCCAGTAGAGGTTGTCGTGACAGTTAACATAGAAAGCAAATTCTGTAGACTACGAGAAGTCCCTCTTTCGTTTAGTCCGTCGAGCGTGACGCGAAAAATATCCGCGACTGAGCAAAAGTGTAGTCTACAAAATATTCTGGGACCTGCCTGTATTATTCTTCTCACAGCGACTCTTAAAATGCGATGGGGATTGCTACCCCGGGATTTTTACCGTAGAGCGGTCTATGAAAAATCAAAGCGTGGCATTTGAAAAGTAACAGGCTTAAACAATGTTAGAATTTAATGTGTTTATTGCATAAACTTCGGCCATGTGTCGTACAAGTGGCTTGTATTGTGTGGAATTTCGCTTCGCATCTGTTGGGTTTCGCACAAACATAGAGGGTATTCAGTCTGGTACAATAAATAAATTCTTATGTTACGATATTAATTAATTCCCAGTCTCGTTTAACAGACGTGTCCTTCGTTCGTACTGAAGTGTCTTTTCTGAAGTAACTTCTGAGATCAAATCCCCAAAATTCGGGAAGCTGTGCACTGATCCGTGTAACATCTGATTGGCTGTTATTTTGGCGCGAAAATTCAACAACCAATCAGAAACACTCCACTCCGCAATCATCTCCACGGAGTTACTTCCGACATTAATATGGTATTTTCGGCTCGAGTATCCGGCTTCTACTGTGTCACTTGCAGTGGAATCTTCACCAACACATTTCAAAGTGTAAATTTATTTAGGGACACGACACGTCCTTTTTTGATACACTTCCAAATCCATGCTGGCGTAACGAGGCTGGTCGAGCCTTCCACTGTGTGACCATCCTGAATGAGCAAGAAGGAAAATCAACTTTATGAATATGAAAACATTAGATTTCCAGTTTACTGGTAACTCATTTAATGTAGGGGAGATGAAAACACCGCTTAAGAGGCACTATCCGCATTACGCCGGAGAAATTTGAAAAAACAGCTTTATTTCTAGGTTAGGCCTACCGTTCACACTAATCCGTCACGGAAACGCAGCTTCTCGAAAACGCTCTTCAAACCGAAGGAATTTGAATACACTGACTTAGCGATTTAGTGTGGACGGAAAACATTTTGTAAACGGAGCTTTTGGAAAACAATGACATCACGATAGTTATGTGATTTCCATGCCTGAGTTTTCCTCAACCACAAATCCAAATATGACGGGTGATTGTTGCGTTTTCAAATTTCTCCGGCACAGCGGTGTGGACGGAAAACATTTGATGGGTTTGCATAGTGAAAACGCTGTTTTCAAAATGTTTTTATCTCCGTGAGTTACAATTTGCGAACATAGTGCTATGTTTATCTCGTTCTTCTCATTTCCAGCTCTTCAAAGACGCACGTTACATGCCTGTAACGTAGTGTCACCAAGCAAGGTGACAGTACGTTACAGTCACAGCAGCGGTAATTTCGTACTGTCAAAGCAGCTGTAACTTCCTCTCGAGATTTCTTACGGCCATTAACACATAGATTTCGAGTACGCAAATAACTTTGGGTTCCTTGTTACCTTGGTGTCACTGACAATGTGAGTCGCACTCGCCTTTTCAAACTCCTCCACCAAATCTCCGTCGTAACTACAGGAATTATGTTAAGAAAACGAACCAGGAATTGCGGAAAAGGCAAACACACCTTGCTTACATGCTTGCTTAAATACTTGGTTGACTTTCTACTTCGAAGTGCCGCAAAGACAAAAACCTAATTCATTGAATAACTGGAATTTAAATCAAAGGATACGCAATGACATATCTTTTGAGTTTTGCCAAGTCCTCGAGATCTTTTGAGAGAAATATCGTCAGTCCACGAAAAACATCCTTCAAAATCTGCAGAAAAAAACAACAGTAATGAGTGTGTTAAAAAAACCGCTTATAAACATGGTAAAAAAAAAAAAAACGATTTAAAACCAGGTGGCAAGGAAGGAGACATTCATTTTCAGGAAAGCAAAACATTCAAATCAGTAGGGACCTTCAAGTTCTCTATTATGGAATTTACATTAGCATCTGACAAGCGCGGTGGCAGTTTCTTAATTCAGCCAACTGTCTTCACGATTGCCTGTAAAATTTTTAAACATCAAGCGCAATACTGAAGTACAAGTAAAATATATTCTCTAACTTGCCATCTGCTTACTCGGGCTAACGTCGCTCTCAAGGTCCTGCAAAAAAGAGAAAACATTGAATTAACGATGAAAAAGTTCAACATTCAGAAATGAAATTTACACAAATGAATGGAGGAAACCAGTTGCACGGGGAAAGAGTACGCTTTTCTATTCAGGATATTTCCTGGGACTTCTGAACTGAGAATATCAAGAAAACAGCGAAAGGTGAGACTTTCGTGAACAACATTCTAAACCTAATACGAGAAACAAAACTTCCCGAATTCCTCCCCTTATTTGGGGGGGGAAATGGGGGTGCTTTCACGTGGATGAATAGGCCATTTCCAAGTTACCTGGCGCCTCTGTTTCAAAACGAGTCTTCGAGCAAAACCCTTCATATGAAAATGAGTTTGATTTGTATGAAAATGAACATGTACGCGGAACTCATTTTCATATCAATGATTTTGCACGAAGACTCGTTTTGACAAAGAGGCCAAAGACAACTAGGAAATGACCTACTGATTTTGAAGCCACAACTACCAAAATTCATTGGGCGAAACAGCGTAAAAAAATTGAAACAAAATATACAAAATGGAAAATTCTTTTCTGATCCCAGGATAGTTTTCACTACATGTTTTCATGTCCCTGTACCAAATACTCACTTGTGGATGAGTGAATCTCTGATGGTGATCCTCGTTTTTTTGATAGCATTTTGATCCGTACTTGCAGGCCGGCTTCGACTGAGGATAAACAAAAACTTCAAATGAACGCGTTGTCCACAGCTTTAGCCAGCAAGATATTTTACCATCAATATACTTCTTACTAAATATCAGGGATCATACTTAAGATTACATCAGAAGATTTCTAACGAGAATGGATTAAAGTAAACATAATTCAAGTGAGCCATTCGTTAGCACTGAATTCTTTCCCCGCTAGAAAGTACGCCCAAAAAACTCATATGATAGCTCCAGGGGAAGTACTCTGATTGGTCAGCTCCACTGACGTAGTTGCACAGAAGAGTTGATTGGTCGATATCTGTGTGCGAAAATTGAAAACCAAGATTCAACCAATCAGAGACACTGTACGGATCTACGTCATCAGCAGCTGCAGGGAATAGGGGTCGAGTCTCCGGCGTCTCTTGACCGGAAAAACTGAGCACGCGGAAAGAAAGATTTTTACTCGTCCTACCAAAAATCAAATGAAAGATATTTAATATCACACCTTTTTATTAGGCGATCCTTCTTCTTCAGAATCCACAGCTTTTCTCTTTCTTGTTTCTGTTTTAGCTTTAGGCGGTTTCTCAGAAGTTTCACTCTTCATCTCCTCGTCCTTTGATGGAAGGTCATCACCATCGTCCTTTATGTCATCACCATCATCATTTCCATCATCGTCATCGTCATCGTCATCATTGTTTTCCAAGTCTGCTATATCTACCGCGAGGCAACACTTCGTTATTCAGCTACACAAGCCATCTAAACACAGGGACTCACTTAACACGTGTGTCCATGTATACCTTTAAAAGAGCCCAGTCACGGTATTTTGAGTTATTTTGGCCACGTACAAAATTACCTTTAAATCAAACGAACCCTGAAAATAAAAGTTTACTAAGATAGAAAAACAACACAGAGATAATAGTAAATCATAAAGGTACAGGCATGGCTACGGATGGAGAAGAGTAACACGGATTACAAACGACGCACTTGAAAACTTTAGGCTAAACTTTCAGAGATGCAAAAACCGTGACACAGCTCCTTTCAACCTTATACGTGCATGTATGAGTTCAAGTTCCAAGTTTTTCTAACTCATGTATAATATTAAGCGAGCAAGTGGAGCGTTATCTGGACTGCTCTAAAAAAATGGTAACGTGTTTGTTTCAATTCTGTACAACAATGTAATGACTACTTACTGGTTGAAGCTCTCGAGTTCTCGAATAAAACCTGTATAAAGGTTCACAAAATCAGCATGAGAGGAAAACAAGAGGCTCCACCGAATAAACGAGACCAAAGGAATAGATCGATGTGAAATACTGTACCTTCAGATGTGGCAAATCATTTGCAGTTTTCCAGTCCTTGTCATCTCTGATCCGTGTCACACGAGGAAATCTAATAGATATTCCATGCGCAGTGTGTGTGGTTGATTTACTGAATTCTGCTCCTGTTATCTCCCACACTGGGGCTTTCTGAAGAGAACAAAAAAAACTTCAGAAGGTGAGGGTAACCAGCAAAACTTTATAGACGATTTGCATCTAATACTTGAAGCGTGTTGGAACGTATACGAACAAAAAAGAAAATTAATCTTACGGCCATTAGTTCGAGGTCAAATCTTTTATACAAGCTTGGAACCCACCACAATGAATAAAAGTGATTGCCTCTGCTTATAGATCCCTACCCTTGCCCTGAGATCCTTGCTTTTCTTTATAACCCCCCCCCCCCCCCACCCCCCTATTAACTTGATAAAAGACTCGGCCAATCAGGAAAACTCGGGACAACTGCAAATTCACTGACGGAGTGTTTGGGAGATCTACAATGCCTGTGCTTATTTAAACAGGAAAGAAGACAACCATTGATGAAAAACCGAACATCAAGGAAAAAAACCTAAGCATGTCTAACACCGTTCAACTGCCCGTAATAAACCCGTAACATAACCTGATACAATGTGTACCTTTGGATCCTCAATAATAAAGTCAGGAACCAAACTGCGATGGATATTTAGCCAGGAAGGAACCTTGGAAGGGTCCTAAATTTGAAATCACAAATCAATCAATTAATTCCTTCCCATTGACTGTCAGACATTCCTTTTATGTTGCTCTGAGAAATGTTTGATGTATCATCCATCAAATGAATTGCGTGGTTTATTCCGTGAAATACAACTGTTAACCAAGGCTTCATTTGTTTTAATACATATATATATATATTTTTTTTTTTTTTCAAGCAAAGACCAAGGAAAATATAACGACCCTTTCCGTTATGCGTGAAGGTGCGGTGGCCTCATGGTTAGAGCCCTCAACTCTGGATCGTGTGGTCTGGGTTCGAGCCCTAGCCAAGGACACTATTTTTGTGTTCTTGGGAAAGACACTTTACTCTCACAGTGCCTCTCTCCACCCAGGTGTATAAATGGGTGCCAGCAAATTTAATGCTGGGGGTAACCCTATGATAGACTACCATCCCATCCAGGGGAGAGTAGAAATATTCCTAGTCACTTCATGCTACAGAAACCTGAATAAGCTCGGGCCTGATATACCAATTGACTCGTATGCAGACTTATTTTTCCCGTTATGTGGATACCTCATAAAACGTTCTTTAGGTGTTGATCTGTACATGGTCATGTAAAATGATTACAAGATTTCACATCATATAATTCAAATTTCAAACCTTGCTGATTTTCTTCATTTTGAGTTCTCTGTTGAGTTTCTCAATGGTCTTATCATCATGACCATTGCCGCACTTGGCCACTGTACACCACTGTTTAGTTGCTGGATCCCAGACTCCCATCAGAAAGATTGACATCAACCCACCTGCAAGGATTACAAGGAACATCGAATGTAAAGAATGGTGCAAGACATGAGCAGTTGAAAGCTTTACACTAAGGAGTTTGGGCACAATTTATCAGACCAACAAAGAAGGTTGCATGTTAATAAAACATTTTTTCACATTTTTATTTCCATTCAATGGCTCACATCAGTTTGTCAAAAATTGGCTTAAAATTAATCAATGGCTATTAAATTGACATCAATAGCTTATGTTATACTACAAGTGACAAAAAAAAAGGAAACTACACAAGAACAAGACAACAAGAACAAAGGACACAAAAACAATGAATGAGAAAATTTGAGACTGCAAAGAGCGAATCGATCTAAATTATTTTTTTGGTTACTTACGTATTTAATCTATCTACATATTGATTTGATTTCTGGCGAGGGCTAAATATCCATTTTTTTTTTTCAAAATAATCCTTCTTAGTTATTTCACGTTCAGTTTAATATTTTTTTTAGCTATTTTTGTTTTAATAACCTCGTCATCCCACCTCCGATAATTGGCTGCATATGCACAATTTAAAGTTAGGATGTCACTGTGAATGGAGACGCAATTCTTGCAGCACAAGGTAATGCATTCTGTACGTTCTAACTGTACAATTTTACGGTACATATGAAAAACATCTGGATTGAAATATCAGAAAAGTTGACAAGTCATTACCATTGTAATCTGACGACATTTTACCTTTGTTCCCTGTGCCATAATAAGCCCCCAGTACCACCAAGTCAGCAGTATCTGCCATGGCACCCTCTTCAAGATAATCTTTCTTCATCTGCAAAAAAACAAATATATTTAGAAGAGATTTCCTGATCAGAATGTTACACTGGGTAAGACTGTGTAGACAAAAACAATATTGATCTGTTATTGACAGTGTTGTTTACAATCCACGTGACCCGGCCTTTAACAATGCTTTGGCTCATAAGGTAAAATTAAGTGTACTATTTTGCTGCCTGTATGGAAACTATTTTGTCTGCTGTATGAACACTCGGTAGCAATCAAACCATGTATCCAGAGACAAAATGCACTAACCACTACCTTGCCTACCTGGAATTATATATTTACAATCATGGTAATACCTTCAGCCAGTGTCGCTTTCCTGGTTCATAGATACCCTGAAAGCAAGCAATGTTTAACACACAGGTTCAATTAGTAAATTTGCACCACCATACATCGCATGTACCTTGAAACAGTTTACACAGTTTGTAAAAAGTAATTCTGAATTAGTGTAAGATGAAAGACATGGTGGTTGTAGCACATAAGATCAAAGTCCACATAATTACCTGATTTGCAAAAAATGTTTACAACTTGAGATGTTTACAGAAATCTGATTTTAAAGTGATGTAATACAACTTACTGATCAATGACTGTAAAATATAACTTTGTAACAAATCAAGGTACTAATTACGTTAACATCCTTGAGCATGAGTCCTTCAAGGCCCTCTTTCATGGCTCTTGACATTAACTTTGACAGTTCTTTTTCTGTCTGCAAGGAATGAAACCAAAACAACCATAAGTAAAATTCTAAGGCATTATTCTGAAAACTCTACTGTTTTCTTAAACCATACATAACTTTGTGTCAGTCTTCATAGTTACAATGAGCTTCACTAACAAGAAGTACATCTAAAGAGACTGAATACTGAACATGTAATTCACAATAGAAAGTGGTTATTTCATTTGTCAATAAGTTCACTGTAGTTTGAACTGGATAGAAAGCTGAACAAGCTGTGCAAGCTGTACAAACTCAAGCTGTACAATAATCAAACTGAAATGCATGCAAGTGTGAAAAAAATGTAATATTCAGTGCCCATACAGCAATTTTTACAGATATACCTTCAAGAAATTTGTTTCTGATAACATGATTTTATTTGGGATGACAGTGACATTCTTCTCCAAAACTTGTCGTCTCTCTTTCATACTCCTAAATTAAAACATCATCATTAACTCTCTGACAAGCATAAAGCTTAAATATGTATTTCAAAGACACTGCTTTGGAAGTCAGATCAGGCATGCATTGATGACTACTCTCTCAGGGTTGTCTCAGTCCACCGAAGTGTAAAAATGTTTTGTAGAAAATGAAAAATGTCTAAATGGCCTGACAAGACTCAAACAAATAGATAGAAGGGGTAAGTTTCTAAAGAAACTGTGGTGTTGCGTCAGTGGGGAGTATAACAAGATAATTTGGTTTTATCAACTGGGTTGATAATGTGAATTGGCCACTGTAAAGAGATTTGAAAGCTGATGTTTCGAGCGTTAGCTCTTCGTCGGAGCGAATACAACAACATAACATACAACTCAAACAACTTACTTTTTCATAAGATTTTCATCATTAAACTGGAGACAATCAAAGATAAACAAACACACACTGGCATCTTTAAATGCTGATTTCTGGGAAAAAAAAGAAAAGAAAAAGAAAACCATACAATGCATAATCTTCAACGCATTTTTAAACAAAACAATTACAGATTGGCCAATATCGATATATACAAAAAATTCTAACTTGGCTCTGAGCTGCCACGTTAGAATTTCAATATATTGAAATTGGCCTTTTCTTATCAATAGTTGTAATTTTATATACACTAAACATGGTAGAAACCTCTGTAGATACAAGAAATATAATTAAATTGTTATCAAGTGCACATAAATTAAGACATATAAAACATTTTAATAACAAATATACCTTATGGATGCCCAGAGTTCCAAACGGAAGAGGTTTGCTAGTCTTGTTATCCACTAGTAGAACCTGCCCACAATACCAAACACATATTAATCTAACCTGCAGGCCACCAATTTTAGTTTACTAAAATAGTTTACTTTATTTGAAAAACTAGTATTTAATAATAATTACCTATGGTTGCAAACTTGTATACCAATCCAAAAAAATATATTATCATAAATGTTCATAAAATCTCAAATGGGACAATATTAAAATTACTGGTTAGGAGGTCCACGATAACACAGTTCAAAGTTTCGTGACAACTGAGGAGATACCAAAAAATAGCAAACAAAACAAAATACCTCGCTGTCCAGTATTAGGCTGTTTCCATGGGGACAGGCTTTTGGGAGGTAATCCTTAACAGGGGCGACCTGAAAAAAAAAGGTTACATATACTTGTAGCAATAAGTAGGTAGATTTAACTAGCAGAAACATCCACTGCCAGTTGTCATCAATTTTACATTTTCCTAGTAGTGCATTTCCCTTAAAAGTCTTGTGGCATGAAACGTTAGATTTCAGAACTTGACTGCACAAAGAACATAAAGAAATAAAAAGTACATTCAACTCGCCTTATGTGAAACGACAGGTTTGAGGCTGCGGCTAAAAAACTGGAACTCACTGCCACTCTTGTGAACCTTGAAAGTCAAGTGGAATTAAAGAGGATAGGAACTAATGAAAAAAATCAATGGCAGAAAGCACTTTTTACTGGGAGCCAACACACGTAGAATACTACATATTATAGACTTTTTTCTCCAAGACAAACCTCTAGTGAAAGCCTTTAATTTAATGGGGCTAAACGAAATTTGCATTCAGTTGAAATCAAGCCGATGCTGGCCAGCGGTCTATCTGGTAAGTGGGGGTACCAGGAGTGGGTGTCTGGAAAACCTGAATAGCGAATAGCGAATAGCGAATAGTTGCGAATAACGAATAGCAAATAGTCCCGAATAGTGCAAATAGTCTCAAATAGTGTGAATAGTGGCGAACAGTCACGAAAAGTGGCGAATAGTGACGAATAGTTGTCAGTAGTCACCGCTTTAGATCTATAACATCCTGCGTTAATTAATTATCCAAATAAGCAACAGAATTTCAGTGAATTTATTACCTTTTCTTCTCTGGACTCAGGCCAGGGCTGTCCATCGCCGACATAAAGAAAACAGAAAACACAAGGATAACCCAATAAAGACATATTTACACTTATTACGTTTATAAACACCTTTTGCCCTGATAAGCATCTGTGTTTTTTAGCAGGAAAATCCCATCCTACGTTGCAGCGAGGTTGACTGCGAGATACTGGGTACCCTATTTGCTACGATTTGCTACTATTTGCCACTATTCAAGACTGTTCGCCCCTATTTGCACTATTCAAGACTATTCGCACTAGTCGCTATTCGCTATTCGAGACTATTCGCTGGTCGCTTTTCGCAACTATTCGCTATTCGGGTTTTCCAGACACCCACCGTGAGCCATGTGCTTTGCTTGTGGCGTCTGGCTTGTTTGCTTTTTTGGCTTTCTCTCCCTCCCTCCCTCTCACTTGGGTAAGAATATCTTCCACACACCGTTTTTTCAAAGTGCTATAATGACAGGTGCCTGGAGGTGGACTGTGTCTGGGCTACCATGGTGACCTCCTTGCTGCAGATGAGAATGCTGCCCTCCTCTTCTGCTACCTTTTTACCTTTACTACTAATAATTACCAAAGAATTATTTGAACATCGATCTGAATTATGTTTTTACAAAATACCTGAACTCTCTCTCCATCATATTTTATCTCTGCATACATTCCACTTGGACATTTCTTCAATGCTTGTGAAAAACTCTTACAAGCTTCTGCCTGGGAAAATGTCCAAAATCAATCCAGTGGTATTGTGTAGTTCATAGTTCCGTTATAAGATCTTGAAACACTGCTTCTAACCATCTGGTAACAAAGAAACATACCAACATTGGTTTGACAGGAGTCATCAAGGAAGCTCTGATGCTTAGTTTTTTGCTCATTCCTGGTAAAACACTTGCTTTGGCTTCTTTCTTTTGCAGGCAACGCTGTACAACATCACTGAGGTTATTAGATGCTTGAAATGCCTCATAGGCATTCGGATCAAGTGCATCCAAACTGAACAGTGAACAAGTCACGTAAAGACATTAAAAACACATAACAAATAGTCACATGTATACATGTACTGTTTTAACATTAGCCACTGTGTAAGACTGGAGTTAAGCTTGTGAATGAAATGGAGAGAAACATGAATGGTTCACCATCAATAAAATCAAGGAAAACAAAGACAGGACAAATATTGCATGCGAAATATCTACAGACTTGGTTACACTACAATACTAATGCATGGGATGTTTACAGACCAACTGCATGTGTTAAAAAATATATATATTTGATCATGGCTTTTAAATTAAGATATGGTCATTAGTGGTATCAAACATCGATAAGTCAGCTATAGTTTTTTTTTTTAAATACAATTTAATTTTTTCCCGCAACCTGTCAGAACTCCTGTAGTTATTACACTGTACATGTACATCCAATGAAACACACCATTAATGATGGCTATATTAAATATACAATCATTAACGAGCGTGTGTCATCAGGACATTGTTTGCAGACAAGGAAATGAGATGAAAGATCAGTGTTATTTGCCTTGGAATAATTAAATGATATACATTTAATGAATTCAATTTAAAAGAATTATGATTAAGTTTATCTACATGCAATGGAAAAAAATAGACATTTAATAACAATTACAGAAGGGGGTGGGGGGAGTACTGTGAAGCCCCTTGGAGCAGAAAATCCTGCAAAAGGGGGGGGGGGTCAAACTGGAAAAACCCCCAAGGGGGTATGGATATTTTCTGGAACCACAGTGCAATGATGGCTCAATTATTCTTATTTAAAATGATAAACTTGTTTCTTTTAAGTTAAATTTGTCCCTGCTGTAAGGGGGGGAGGGGGGGGGGTGGGGGAGTTGGCGAACAAATCCACAAATCCATCTGAAAAATTCTCGATACAAACTGGATTATGATTGCGTTACACTATGGGAACACAACAAGTCAAATATGTTTACAAGCAAAAAGTATGTAATTACAAACTTAAAATAAATTTAATTTACTTATACATGAAATGTACATTCATATCTTCATGTATTCAGAACTGTAGGTACTACATTTATAGGAGAAATACATTTAATTTATATTCACTGTTATTATAAACTTTATTCTCATTAATAGAGAAAAAAACTAATATATCATCTATGTGGTCATCTTTGACCACATATTTTTTTAGGTGTTATATAATATCCAATAAGACACGTCGCTCATGATAGCATATTAAATATGGCTATCATCAACGAGTGCGTATCATCAGGATATAGTCACACAGGCCAGGAAATAAGAACTACATAAGAACTAAGTACAAGGAATTTACTCTAAATGTAGGTCGAACAACTTATGATACTTCGATCTGGTAAACAAATGTAATTTGGGCCACATGCATGTAAAGGAAATAGAGCCTATAAAAACAAATCAAAAATCACTCGTAATATTACAAAACAAATGTAATGATTATTACTCATGAATCAATATTTATGTGAGCCACTGGTACACAAAATTATCATTAACAATTGATATTAAGTTGTAGTTATCATCTGGTATATATCTCCAATAAAACACACCACTGACATTTGTATATTAAATATACCAAATGTCAGTAAGTGAGTGTCATCAGGATATTGCTAACATCAGAATTTATTATAACAAATATTAATCATAAAATAAAACTAAGAAAATGGTATTTGTAACAATAATTTAAAATATCTATTGTATCAACCTGTAGTGACTGGTGTGGTAATAAGTAAGAAAGCTGGCTTTGTAAGAGTAATGTACAGTGTAAATGCATGAAGACCCTTTTGCCAAAAGAATCAATTAATACTTATGATAAATATTCACTAATCATTTAATATTAAGGTTTATTATATGGCTGTGTCTCACAAGGACTGGGAACTACCGAATTCAAGAATTTGATTGGCTGAGATCGATATTGACCACAGTCTAGATTTTCCCATCTAGACCGGCATCTAGACCGATTACATTTTGCTGTGAAAAATTTGCAAACTAAATACAAAAATATTGACTATTTTCTTCCAAAATATTAGTTCCAGAAAATATCCATATTATGAAAGTGCAAAGCCTGATGAGGAAAAAAGTAAAGAGGACAAGTTTGGCAGAATTACAGTGCAGCTCAGATATATCCAAACCAAAATATACGCGTAATTCACGTCAGCCCAATACGCGTATACGCGTATGCATATACGCACATACGTGTATACAGTATATATACGTATGCCTAATTAGTATGTATGAGCTAACCTATTGTTTTTTCTTTTCTTAACAGGTCATTGTTGTTTTCAATGGCTTGACAGCTTGCCACAGAGCGAGAAAGAGTTTTCTTTATTTTGAATACGCGTATACAGTATACGCGTGTATGCCTTCAGACTAGAGTTATTAGCAAAATGTTGGCTGAAACTAACATTTTGCAATTGGGCACTTGACAGAAAATTAACTGAGTGAATATAATTAAAATAGAGAGTATTTTACCGTTAAATCAAAAATTTACCGTTTTTTTTTGTCAAATAGAACCTAAACGCTTCAACAATCCCATCCTCATGGAGCAAACACAACCAAATGATAATTTTTTTTCGACACAAAGTAAACACGGTCCAAGCAAGCACGCGACTTGGAAACGTGTGACGAAACACAGAACTTTTCCTTGAAGAAAATTAAAAATAACAAAATGTGAGCGGCGCATGATAGAAACTTCAGTAAACAGTTCGTTCGTCAGGGAAAGTGAAGAAGCTAGTCATAAAAGGGGATAAGTGACGATTTTGGTTGCTTTTCTTTTTTCTTGCTCCAAATTAGCTGAATTTTTGCATGTGGTCTTCAATGTAATAGAAAAACGTGTTCCTGTATTTTTGCCGCTGGTTTTTGCTTCACTTTATAAAGACGCCGCTAGGAAAACCGAGTGGTTTTTTGCATATGCAATATCCTGAAAACGAAGCAAGGTTTAGCGCAAAAACTACGGGACATTGCTAAACATACCTAAACAAAACTCTATGCGAAATTTGGAGCGTTTTCGACAAAGTTCACTTTTGATTAAAATACCTAACGCCCTTTTCCCGCCGAGGCTGCAAATAAACGAAGCCGGGCCTTTGTTATGATAAACAGAGCCGATCCTTTGTTATAATAACCAAGCCAAGCCTTTGTTATAAGTCGAAGTCTCGCCTCGGTTTATCATAACAAAGGATCGGCCCGCCGCGACCGCAGGGACTTTGATCTCACTTAGAAAGCAGCAAAATGTCAATTTCACGCAACGTATAAGCTCAAAAATGTTGATTTCAGGTCAAAAAAGGTTTAAATGTTGATTTCACGTTAACGCGTGACGGCAAGGATGTTGGTTTCACTTAGAAACCAGCAAAATGTCAATTTTATGCAGCGCATAAGCTCAATGATGTTGATTTCAGGTCTAAGTAGGTTGAAATGTTGATTTCACGTTAACGCGTGACGGCAAGGAGGTTGATTTCTCTTAGAAACCAGCAAAATGTCAATTCCACGCAACGTATAAGCTCAAAAATGTTGATTTCAGGTCAAAAAAGGTTGAAATGTTGATTTCACGTTAACGCGTGACGGCAAGGAGGTTGATTTCTCTTAGAAACCAGCAAAATGTCAATTCCACGCAACGTACAAGCTCAAAAATGTTGATTTCAGGTCAAAAAAGGTTTAAATGTTGATTTCACGTTAACGCGTGACGGCAAGGATGTTGGTTTCATTTAGAAACCAGCAAAATGTCAATTTTACGCAGCGCATAAGCTCAGTGATGTTGATTTCAGGTCTAAATAGGTTAAAATGTTGATTTCACGTTAACGCGTGACGGCAAGGATGTTGGTTTCACTTAGAAACCAGCAAAATGTCAATTTCACGCAGCGCATAAGCTCAATGATGTTGATTTCAGGTCTAAATAGGTTAAAAATGTTGATTTCGCGTTAACGCGTGACGGCAAGGATGTTGGTTTCACTTAGAAAACAGCAAAATGGTAGGAGCCCATGATGGGCTCCTGAAAATGGTAATTTCACGCAACGTATAAGCTCAAAAATGCTGATTTCAGGTCAAAAAAAGGTGTAAATAAAAATAAAATGAAACAAATAAACATTTCAATAAACACTTTTTCAAATACGGCAACGTCTTCAATGGCTAAAAAATCACGAGATAAAACATAGTTTTCGACAAACGCGATCGTAGCTTTATGTCACGCACCACCATAACTTCCAAGTTCAAAATGCGCTGGTACCTCTTATGCCTGACGAGGACAACAACTTTGGCGGCTGTTTAGTTTTGGATTTAAGAATTTGATGACTCCACGTGAAATCGCTCTATAAATAGGGCTGACAGATTAACAGATTAACCCTTCTGCGCAACGTACGGGTCTCCATACATCTGCATGTCCCCTGATCCCAGAAGCTCAAAACACTACAAATCATGCCGATTTGAAATAAAATCAACGCAAACTGGATCACAGATCTGTTACAATCGATCGCCACTTGCTGGCCATTATTATGTTTAAATCTAGTTACCAGTTCGAGAAACGTCCGCAGAACGTAATCGCAATGCATGCCGGGAAGGGTCTTTACACCTCGTGCGCGGGAAGACATGGCGGTCGATACAAGACAAATTTTATAAGTCTAAAACCAGTTCTCGCTTTCCAAACTTTGACGCTAGCAACGCTTGGCAAATGGGCCACAACTCACCAGAGGGTATTTTTCTTGGGCAAGAACTGCTCTTGGACTTTGCTACCTGGCTCGATCTGACTTCGAACGCCGATAACACGATTACGGTATCTCAGCTGCCTTCGAAGTTTCAGAACACATTTTGATTCTTTAAAACGTGCTGATGACTTACGGGTTTATCGAGGCTTTATGATGCCTCTCAACCACCAGGTAGGCACACAAGGTACTTTAAAACAATGCTTAAGATATTAGTTGACAGAGCTCTAATACGGCACATCTCTTTTTTGTTTGATGGCATTTCGTTTGACGCTCGATCGATTCACGTGTTGTGTTCACGTCACAATAACCGGTGTAAACAATCCGTTCCCAGATTTCCGCTCTATATGCTGTGGGATTTGGTTTTGACTTCATATACTATAAACAGTCTGCCTGTTTGCTGTTCAACAAATAAACTCCTAAAGACATGGCTAGGAAAAGCCAAGTTTTTTGCCTACGTTTTAACTCGAAAACAAAGCAAAAACCAGCGACAAAAATACAGAACCACATTTTTCTATTACATTGAAGACCACATGCAAAAATTCAGCTAATTTGGAGCAAGAAAAAAGAAAAGCAACCAAAATCGTCACTTATCCCCTTTTATGACTAGCTTCTTCAAGTGTATTTTACCATTTGGAACAGTTTGTGTCAGATAATTATAACCGGAGATATAATTTTCTCGACAAGGTCTTCGGAACGCTTCAAACAATAAACATTCTCGCAAGCGACTTGCCGACGCATGGCAAAACACAGAACTTTTCCTCGAAGAAAAAATAACTAAACATAAGCGACGCACCAGTGAAACTTTGATAAACAATTATTTGGCTAAAGAAAGAGCATTTTACCATTTGAATGAACGATTTGTGTCAAATATAACTGGAGATATAATTTTTTCGGCAAGGTCTTCGGAACGCTTCAAACGATAACCATCTCACAAGTGACTTGCCGACGCATGCCTGAACACAGAACTTTTCCTTGAAGAAAAAATTAACTAAACATGAACAGCGAGCCATAGAAACTTTGATAAACAATTATTTGGCTAAAGAAAGAGCATTTTACCGTTTGAATGAACGATTTGTGTCAAATAAAACTGGAGATGTAATTTTTTCAACAAAGATTTTCAGAACGGTTCAGACAATAGACACTTTCCATCTCGCAAACGACTTGCTGACGCGTGGCGAAACACAGAACTTTTCCTTGAAGAAAAAATAACTAAACGTGAGCGGCGCACCATAGAAACTTTAATAAACAATTTTTTCGTCCAGGAAAGATTATTTTACCATTAGAATGAATGATCTGTGTCAAATATAACCGGAGATATCATTATTTCGAAGAGGATCTTCAGAACGCTTCATTCAGACAAACATTTTGCAAACGACTTGCTGACACGTGCCGAAACACAGATCTTTACTTGTAAAAACATTACGTTCACGTGTTAAAATTGGGAGTTCAAGCGACTGTTTCAATATTCTTCCAATTTTTGGTAGCTTAAGATCAAGCAAGTGTTAATAAACGGTAGTTTGTTGGTGAATTTGCAAAGTGATCAAAAACTCGATATATGATAGCTTTCATTGATCGGCAGGACGTTTTAACAACATGCAAATTTTGCTTTGAGGCCTTTTTCATTCCCAGAAATGTAATGTCCTTTGTTTGACTAACAATGCTTCACATAAAGAAACTTGTGAGAATGCATAACAAAGAGACATTTAACGAATTAATTTATTTTTGTTTGCCATATAATAAACATCTTATTAACCGAGCTTAGTCGATCTGTATGTGAGAATCTTGACCTCGGTCATGTGTACAGACCTCACCGCATTCGGTCTGTACTCCCGACCTCAGTCAAGATTCTCCCATACAGACCTCCTTCTCGCTTAATAAGAGCTAAATTATATCCAATGAGATTCAACTACTGAAGATCACGTACTAAATACTAGCTGAAGCATCTGTAAGTGAATCATATTTAGATAGACTGTGTATTGCCAATAGCAAAAAGACTAATACATGCAACTTATATAAATAAGTCGTACTAAATTCTCTCTAACCAATGCACGTACTGTAGTTCATTTCACTACTGATAAGAAAAATATCACATTTACATGTACATAGTACCTGTATATTTAAACTCTGTAGAATGAAATAAACACACATAGAAATCAACACAAAACTAGTGAGTGCAGACATAAATAGAAATGTGTAGTTCCAGAAAATACAGCTAATGGAAGGGATTGGAATTTCCTGAGGGGTTGGGGGCTGAATAAGACCAAAATATTTAAAGAAATGTCTGAAGTTTAATTGGAATTTCCAGAGGGGTGGGGTGGGGGGTATTTTTTGGGACTAAACAATGTACATTTTGTTCTGACATATCACTTACATGTAAGTCTCCAAATTTCCACTGCAATGGACTATTACTTTTTTGCTTGAAGCACTTAAATTATCATAAACCCCAGGCCATACGATCGTAACATGTCAACGCAATGTATCCCAATATTGTTGGGCGCAACATGTTGCGCGTTTGGCCACCCTGTTGCGACATGTTGCGAGATGTTGTGTCTCGTTGGCCCAAGTTTGATAATGGTCAAATTCGAGCCAACAACAACCAACTTATCGCCACACGTCACAACAGGATGGCCAAACGCGTGCAACATGTTGTGTCCAACAATGTTGCGATATATTGCGTTGACATGTTGCGATTGTTTGGCCGGGGCTTAACATGTGAGCTTGAATTGCAAATCTTACACATGTTTTGCTCCAGTGTTCATTCGAAGATCATGTTTGATCAGACGAATGACAAATTTCAAGTCATTGGCAGTGCACCTGAAAAAAGAATGTCAGTGTCACTTTTTAAGAAAATCAATCGATGAATCAATTATTCTAAAACGTTTCATCAAGGAGCTAAGAACTCGTTCAAACCACGAATGTGTACAAATTACATAGTTACACTGCAATACACAATAATAATTATTATTATTTACCTAGGCTGTAGCCAATATGAGGCCGACTGACGCACTGGCCTCAGTCATTTTTGTCAAGTTTGTTGGTTTTCTTTTTGAAGGAGGAAAGTCAAACACTGCTAAATATTTGTACCTAGTAAGAGAATTAAATCATGGACATTGCCTCTGTCATATTTTTTCTAGCTACAGCATCTTGCTTACACTTCTAACTACATTAATTTTGCACTTTATCCACATAGAAAAAAATATGCTATGAACATAGAAAAATATATTGTACATTAAATTAATGTTGTCTGCATTTAATGTAAAAAATAGTTATTTTAAAATAATAACCTCACAATTTGAACTACCTCCTTGTGATTTTAGCAAGTTCCCTTTGCTGGTCATCCTCTTTTGTCACAGTCTTGAGTTTATCAAGAAAAGCATCAACCTTTTATAGAAGATAAGGGATAAATAATATTATTATTAGCTATTAATAATTTTCATATTTCCTTTTGACTAGAGGAAAGGTTCTATGTGTACATCATTACCCTGAGGACTTTCCAATAAGAACATGTCAGTGGTTTCTTTTAACAGAGAAATCATCACAGTAACTAGTCAAAGAAAATATCACCTACGTCTTGTAAAGAAAGTAAACTTTTCTTGAGAGGTTTTATCAAAGAACTGCTCTCATGAAATGTGCTCACAGTCTCTGACACATCACCCTGCAGTGAACAAAGAGAAAGGACATACGTGTATTATCTTGAAACACGAACCAAGAAACAAGGTTTAAGTACATAACTAGCCAACAGTTGCATTAAATTTATAAAGCCTTGGTCAAACAGCTCACGATAGTCAATGATAGTTGATGATAGTCAGTGAAAATTCAGGGAGAATCATTCAACTATCATCGACTATCATGTACCGTTTGGCCAGGCTTTTATTTTTTTGACTATCATCAATTATCATCGACTACCATGCGCCGTTTGACCAAGGCTTAACTATCCCACAACAGCATTAACCACTACACCGACCCATTTGAAACAAAACTGCATCTTACAAAATAATTAGTGGTTCTAAACTGAATTAAAATGAAAAACAAATCTTGACTACTGGACATATGTTTTGTAAATTAAATATTACAAATTTTTTGCTGTTGTTGTTGACCACTGTACATGTAAAGTTACCTGTTCTAAGTCTGTCATCATGTCATCTTGACTGCAGCCAAAAATCTAGTAGTAAATGCATATTAATAATATTAACTTCTTTGCTGGGGGCAACCTTATTAATAAAATACTTGCTTGGGGTTTCTGACAGATATATACAGTTGTATTATGTTATTTCAAAAGTGTCAGCCTGTGATTGAAACTGGCAGAGAGTTGTCACAGTTTGATTGGCAGTTCCAAATGGAAGCCAACAGAAGTTGCCAAAAGGATGTCAAAAAGTTACCAAAAACCAATAAAAACAATCCTAAGTGGCAACGGTAAGGTACGGAGCACTGTAAATTTACAAAATATGTACAGTTGAACATGTACAGCGTGCCACTGTTTACCTGGCTGAAGAGTTTAACGAGTTGTTTGCTCTGCAAGTTGTACACCCTCTTGTTTACCCCTGGCAGTAACATCTTCACCCATAATGTAATGTCCCCAGTAAATGGATCTGGGAAACAAGACCACTGTGTTTATACCAGGATACAAGTAAAGTAAAACACATTTATTTACTTTTGAAAGTTGTGACTCGCTCAAGGTCACTCAGAGAGAAAACTGATTTTTTTTCTTCACTTTATTGTCAAACATGTTACATGTATCCACTTACTTGTCTAGTCACAAGTCTTCTTGGGGAGATGAAGACAAAAATCAAGAACACCATAGACTTCAACCTACAGCTACACATGTACTGTGCATATCTCTCATTAAGTTGTCCATACCTCCAGAACTGCCCTTTTCAAAGAAATCAGACAAAATCTTGCTCTTAGCATTGTAACTTGGTTCCTCAGCAAGTTTAATACAGATCCTTCGGAACTCTCTAAAAGAATTGTCCTTGCCATTCTCATCATTACCACCCTTGACTGGAGAAGAACTGTCACCACCATCACCAGAACCGGCAGCTTTTTTAATATCCACTGAAGCCGACTTTGACGCAGCAGAGGTCTTTGGTTTACCAAAGGGAAGAGTAGCTTGGACAGCTTTCTTTTTTGGTGAAGAAGAGCTTTTGGTTGCTAGATCTAAACAGAAAATTAATATCACACATATTCAATGTTTCTGTCAAAAATGACCACTCAGGTTTACATGTAGATATAATTCCCATTCATGGTTTCTTTTTGGTTTTCTCTTTTCCTTTTTTTTTTTGCTTAGGGAATGTGTGGTTCCAGAAAATATCCATACCCAGCCCAAGGGGGATTATTCAGAAATGGGGATTGGGCTGGAGAAGGGGAGGGGATCACACCATAAATCTTTGTGGGAGGGGTATGGATATTTTCTTGAACAGCACAACACCAGAAATTTCACTCCACATACTGAATTGCCCCACCCCTATAAGAAATGATAACATGATGTTTTACAACAAAGTTCCACATAGTGCCTCTGATTGGTTGATTGCATTGTTTTATTGGATAGCAAAAGAGAAACCAGATGTTTCAGACTTTTGTAGAGCTACATGCTGAGGAGCTGTTATGAGAGTAAGCTTACAGTTAGGCTGTGAGCAGTCTCTCTTTTCCTTGAAAATCCATGGGGAAGAACACTAAACAAGTAAGCATGCAAGTGTGACATGCAAGCAGCGATGCCACCAGCTGCTAGTTGTGCGGGCATCAGAAGATGAGCAAAATGAGAGACCGCAATGGTTTCATACAACATTTTGGATGCTACATTGACAAGTCTCATCAATGACACCTCTACCCTTTTTTTAATATGACAATTTGGTGTTTAATTTTTATGCAAATCTATTGAAGCTTTAACCGGTAAGATGTGACCAATGGTTCTTCTTTAAAGGCCTCCTAATACCATAGTCCTTCAAAAACTAATGTGAAGAATAAAACTAATAAAGAGGTCACAAGATCAAAATTCAACAGTAGTGCACTTGGCAAATGTCACTAACCGTAGGAGTCACACCAAAGGAGACAAACATTACAACCGAGTTTGGCGTGTGCTACATGTCACTTATAAAGGTTACTGACAGATGTACGTCACAACTTCTTAGACTGACCAATAGAATTACTCCATCACCAGAGTGCCAGGCATCCAAAATGTTGTACAGTGTATGACAGTCAGTCTTTTCCCTTGTCTTCTAATGCCCGCACTACTAGTAGCTCGCCACTTGCCACTCGCACGTCACGCTCACAGTCACGCTCAAAGGCTTACATGATTTGTGTTCTTCCCCGCGGTTTTCGAGGAAAAGAAAGACTGCTCGCAGTCTAGCTTACAATTCATATGGAATTTCTGGGCAAAATCACCAACGCCTATTTTACTGAGGATGATTTAAGTGCAGTTCCCCCATTCCGGACATGTATACTCACTAACCTTTTATTAGGCTTACGATTTTCGCTTGATCGTCATCCTTGAGGTTGCCGAATCCATCCAAATCATCAGTGCCGTCGATTTTCTTCGTTGTCGCTCGAGCCCGGGACAATGCATCAAAAATGCAGGGAACATGGTACCATTGTTTCATCATCCCACCGTCTTCGCTGAACGGATTTGAAACCAACTTTCCAATTCGAGTCGAACTCTTCTCAATCTGTTGCTTGCAAGTTTTACATTTGGCCCTTCCCTGCGGAGCATACTCCACCAAAAATGGCTTCTCTCCGCCTGCATCCGCCATGATGTTCAAACGCCAAACCAGTCGTCGATAAGTATACCAAGTTGAACCGGCCTCGGAAAGCTGAATGTTACGTCTTAGAATCGCAAACATAGGCAAAATCTTTTAAAGCCATTATGATTAATTATGCGTGTGAAATTTTTGCAGTCCAAGCAAAAATTATCGGGGCAAGCTCAAACTTGTAGACTCCGCCATTGAACTACTGCAGCTAACGCCCAAAAATCGTGTCACTCGTATATGAAGCATACTTCGCAGAAGATATCACTGCTGACCAACTTCGTGCGCCTCCCCAGCCATTGAAAATGGACGATTTATTTGGCGATCTTCCCCCACCTTGTAATATAACTAAAAGCTCTGATCTTTTACTCTATTTTTGTTAGGTGAATTACAGCAATTTGGTTTTATTTATTTCCTTTCAGCAAGCAGAGGTGACCTCTTGGGAAATCTGTACGATGACATTCCAACCTCAGGAAACAGTGGAGAAAATAAACGAAAACTTGAAACAGATCAAGATGATAATGAATTACCAGCAAAAAGGATCCTTGCCGGTGGGGAGATCATAATGCTTATTTTAGGAATTTAGAGATGATTGCCGACTTTATAATGTGAACGCTACGCACCAAATTTAAGCAAAAATGTACGAGTCGTAAATCTTCAAACACCCAGCCAGGGAGGGGAACGGGGGCGGGGGGGGGGTGGGGTGGGGTGGGGAAAGACTCAGGTATAATTGGGTGATGGAGAGGTGTAAGGCCTAGATGAGATCAAATGGTGACACCCAACGAGTTCTAAAAATTTAGTTTTCACCAACATAAAACTAGAAGTCGCCTTTCATTTGCATATAGTATACAATTGTTTCCAACAAAATTATTGTTTGACAAGAAGAAGAGAAACTTTTTCCAAACCCCCCCCCCCCCCCCCAGGAAAAAGAGGTCATTACTGTAATCTTTTACCCCAAAATGTTAAAGAAACCCTTGGGATTGCAAATTTCAAACCCCCTAAAGGGATTTGCAAGTTGCCATCACTAAATAACTAAGTTTTCCCTCCTCATTTCTCTTCTGTAGAATCTAAATACAAATTGAGGGGCTTTGTTGCTGGAAGAAAAGGAGAGAGGAATGACATGCAAGATGCACATGTCATCTTTGATGATTTTACTGAAGAGTTCACTAACCGGCCTGTTGGAATGTAAGTCAAGAAATTCTCTACAATTTACTTTAATATAATTCCTATAAAATACAGATTTTTTAAAGTACTAGTATTATTTTTCTTCCATAATTTTCAGGTCATGTGAGTAGTCTTCATTAATACATTCTTTTTAGAGAGGTTGCATGATTAAATATTTATTAAATGGACAGATTAAAAAGCAAAGCTGGAAGCTGGAATTACTGGAAGTTTTGAAGACATGACTGATTATTGCAGTTACATGTACACACAACTTACAGTAAGCAGTCGTGGAATTAAAGCCTGAAGAAAATTTAGGCCTGAATGGGATTTGAACCCATGACTTCTGCGATACTGGTGCAGTGCTCTACCAACTGAGCTATCAAGCCAACTAGGAGCTTACATTGTTAGTTCATAATAATAAATATAGCCATAGATGGCTTGTTATTTACAAATTTCTGAAATCAATTTAATGGTAGTCAAGCAGCAAGACTTGGGCACGCCTTGGATCTAAATATTGTACAACTTTGTTCAGTTGTTAATTTCCCTAAGTGTTCTAATTAGTGTTCTCATTATAATTTTGCTAATAACCATTTGAGGGTGAAAATGTTTTATATCAAATTCTTTGGATTATGCATTGCAGTTCGAGGATGTGTTACTATGGAGTGTTTGATGGACATGCTGGCCACAGAGCAGCACAGTTTGCAGCCGACCATTTACACAAGAACATCATACTCAAGTTTCCAAAAGGTTGATGGTAAATAGATAATTTTTAGCTGCAGTCACTTTATAAATGATAAGTAAATAATAATAATAATAATAATAATAGTAATAATAATAATAATAATAATAATAGTACAAAACAAAGAAGAATTTGGTTGGTACCTCACAGTGAATTTATCAGATAAATACAGAAAAACTATATAGTTAATACATGTTTGGGCTGGTTACGTTCCCCACCCTTTTTGCCGAAAAAAGGTTGGAAGTGTCAAAAACTCTTTTTTTTTTAATCTTGATATGTAGACTAAGTCCATTCATTTTCTTTTAAATTGGTTTTATTACAAGTTGGTTTTTACTGACATGTATGATCAGTGAATTTATTATATGAAGGAAATTCTCTAAGGATAGCTTTATTGTATCCTAGAGATACAGGGCTCAAAATTGCGACTAACTGGTCGCCAATGCCACCAAAAATTGAGCACTGGCGACTCGCCTTTTGTCCAAGAACTAAAGAAAACCACGACACAAGTTTTGTTTTGAAATCTTTATATTAGGAAATCAATCGGATATGGTAGCTAGCATACAACTCACTTTTCCGTCCCCAGTAAAATAATGTCTGAATATTACAAGATAATCGAAAAAATTGAATGTCGATACTGTGTTCATGGCACGCCATACTGTTTCAGCGGCTTCTTCCGAAGCTGGGATCGCAGGCGCACTTCAACACCATGTGCTTTTCATTTGCTGCGAAAATGGTGGCAGATACCAATCGGTTAAGGAATTACGTGAGTTTTTACTTCAATGCGGAGAATGAAGATTCAGCCAAAAGGTTAATCCAAACTTTGAATCCTTCATCAGTTGTTGATGTAGGGAAAGTGGATTTCACCAAACTGCCGAAGGATATAATATCCTGGGAACAAGCTTAATTCCAGGCATTGAGGAAAGCAAGTTGAAAATAAAGAACGGCATTTCGAAGTAGTAGCAAAGGGAAAATACGCGACGACCCGTACATGTTTGTCTCACAATGAAAACCACGGACTTAATACGTTTTATGCTTCGCTTCATTTAAAATGACTATGGAGACAACCATCACCTTCGGACCAGAGACATATCACCTGAGAACAATGGTAGCTTTATAACTAAGTGTTACTCGTGTTGTTTCTAATTGTTTTCGCTCTTCAATTGTGACTTTTCTTGCATGCAAAGTAACGTATAAAATTGTGTTCTTGTGTAAGTTATAAATAAAATAAGTTGGCGACCAAAATTTTTCTGTTAGTCGCCAGCTGGCTCCTGAACGAAAAAGTTAATTTTGAGCCCTGAGATAGCTGCCTAATTTTTCTTGGTCTTACGGTTGTTACATTGCAGCTAGTGCCATTTTTATAAGCTTCAAACTATTATTCTTCTTTCGTCTTTTTCTTTTTTTCGTATTTTATAAGCTAGTAAATGTTGTTGTTGTCATAAGGTCAATGTTAATAACCGATATTTCTTGTCAATTTCTTGGCACATTTAGGAGAAACTGCAAATAAAGACAGGGAGATAAAGAAGTGTTTAACAGATGCTTACAAAAAGACTGATGAGGAATTTCTATTGGAAGCATCAAAGGCGTAAGTTTGTCAGACATCAGGGAGTTGAATGTTACTTGTACTTGTATATTAAGTTACACATGTCTTTTGTTTTGTCACATTTTCCTAGTTTAGGATTTATTTTGAAGGGTAATTTACAAGTCCATGTTTACTAACAAATGGTGTGATGTTGTCTTTTCTCAGATCACCAGTGTGGAAGGATGGATCAACTGCTGTCACAGCACTCGCTGTGGATGATGTTTTGTATGTTGCCAACCTTGGTGATAGTAGGGTAATAATAACAATCAATTTATTATTATCATTTTTTATTAGTGAAATCTGAAAACGGCTATCGTTTTAGTGACTAATTCAAGAAACAGTGATTCACTCTTTAGAGACAGTTGAACAGATCTTGAGGTCTTGAGAGAAGCAATGATACAATAATACCTCACCCTATTCTTTCAACCAGGAAATTAGCCCAGTGTTAAAAAGTTCGACAGGTTAAGACGGTAATTGTCCAGCATTGATACAGTACATGTACATCAAGAGTGTAAAGACTTTTTACACGTACCTTGAGCAGAGTTGCCAAGTGGTTAGAGCACTGGGCTTGAAATCGGGATGGAGGTCTTGGTTCAAGTCCCACTCAGACCACTAATTAAGCTGGAGCTGTTTCTTGGTAGACAATTCCTCTATCATGCTTGTAGATAGCCAACTCATCTGCCTCCCACCAGTTTGGATTTTTAAGCCTGTTATGTAACTGTTTCTATTAATATGTGACTGTTTCTGAATTTTAATAGGCTCTGCTCTGTCGGTGTGGTGACAATGGTAAGACATCTGTAGTTTCTCTCTCCAAAGATCATTCCCCATCTCAGGTAAGACCAGTGAAGCATGTACTTGTTACTATACTCTTTTTCTGAATGATGGCTCTGTGATTTGTGCGGTACATGATGCTGGGTTTTATGTGCCTGCTCAGTACTTTCCACTAATTTTGTGATTTATTTCTTTATTTTATTGTAGTATGAGGAGAGGATGAGAATACAAAAGGCAGGGGGGACTGTCAGGTACAGTGCCTTGTTTTGTAAATATCTTTATGCATAGGCTTGCCTTTTTACCAGGCCTTGTATTTTGCTGCAGTCATTCCCTCTGAAATGAATTGACCATGGAGGCCAGAGAGAAAGCCATACAAGAACTAGACAAAGCAGGGGTTTCATTGACGTTTTCAGCAGAAGGGCAACTTGTTTTCACAGGTGGTCAAAACTTTTTAAACTGAGCTTCTTTATAAGAAAACCTTTCATCTAGAGTGTCAGACCAGGCAGGCAAAATCATTCTCACAACCGCTCAATTTGCCCAGTGTCAGGCCGTCAAACCCCCCCAGACCTGGCAAGGTGCAGGCTATTCTTTAATCCACTTAAAGTAGTCAGTTAAGTTGAAATAATGATCAGTTCATGATCCTTGTCAGTAGTGAAAAGTTACCAGCCGGGTATGTACCAGAGTTTGTTGTGATGTTAACAGGGAGGGCCGTGTTCTTGGTGTGTTGGAAGTGTCACGGTCTATCGGAGACGGCAGATTCAAGAGATGTGGCGTGAGTTGTGTCCCGGATGTTATGAGATGCACCCTTACAGATAACGACAGGTACTGCATGAGCCAATCTTGCCTGTTTAAACACATGTTTTCCTACTATTTCTTTCCGGTTGTCCCAGCTTTAAAGACGTCAGAGACTGGAACCCAAAAATTCCATTCTGATGATGTAAGCTTCAGAGATCCTCAGTCCCAGGCTCTCTCTCCTTTGACCCCCTTGTCGTTGAGTAGTCAACAAAACAATAAAGATCTCCCAAAGGAATTTAGGATGTTGCTAAAAATGTACCGCTGAAGTCAACTCTCTTTTTAGTTATTTGTAATAGCGTGGTTAAAAACGATGGAATGTTTAATCTTTCTGTAATTTGATTCTTTTTTTAGATTTCTACTTTTAGCATGCGATGGTCTTTGGAAGGGATTCACTGTGGATTCAGCTCTGAAGTTTATCAACAATATACTGGAGGTATTTTGAATTTCAGCTGTTGGTGAACAAGCATCTGTGGCTAGCTATCCATTAAATGCATTATTTTGGAACTTTGTACTTCTGCAGCCCAGTTCTACAACTTACATCAGTACAGTTGAACCCCGCTATTTCGAACTCTCAGGGGAAACGAGAAATAGTTTGAAAAAACGAGAATTCGAAATAGAGGAGGGCAAATTCAAGGGAAGTGGTTTTGAGTTGGAAATAACGGGAAATTCGAAATAATCGAGTTCGAATTAGCGGGGTCCAACTGTATATATTCTGCACTTCATTTTTGTTGCTTCTTTCATGTTTGATAGAACGAAGAAAGTGAAGAAACCGTCCTAGAGACAGATCGCGGTAAATGACTATTTTATACAGTAATCTAAATTATTCAGTTACCTCACGGTTTGCGCATATTGAAAAGTTGAGCCTAAATTTTTCAAGTTCGTAGTTTTCAATCCGTGTTAATCTTCTTCATCCCTAACCATCCTTTTTTCTTTATGGTTTATTATTCTCTCTCTGGTGTTTTTCTATCTTAGTAAACTACTATCTTCAGGTTTCCTTCAATTGAAAGGTAATTTTGTACATGGCCAAAATATCGTGCCGGAGACACTTAAAACAACACGAGACTGTTTAATTTGAGACGTAGTTTTGGTCCCCTTGACTCTAAGCTAAAGCCTGTGAGGCAGAAACTAATTGCCCAGTCCTTTGTAGAATTACGTATATCAAACTCTGTTTATTCTGCTTTACCATTTTACAGGTACGGAAGATGTCCAAATCGATCCAGTCTCCGCGCGGTTCCAAGACGCATGTAACAAAATCGCCAGTGAAGCCATTAGAAATGGAAGTTCTGATAACGTAACAGTCATGTTGGTATCCATTACAAAGCAGTGAACTCATCCAGCCCCACATCGCTTAACCCGAGTGGTGATGAAAGCCGGTCAATTGCTTTCGCCTCCTTCCCTCCTGGACACGTGCGCTCAACGAAAAAAGAAAAACGAGACGAGACGAGCTTGACTTACAGCCTACGGGAAGAGATGGAATCGAACTTTTGCAAGTCTGCGCTATTTATGCTATTTCTAAACTTTCGCGTTTCGTATTGAGAAGGGAGTTTAAGTAACCACAACGGCAACGCCGAGGACAACGTCGATTAAAAAATCTCGCGGTATTTACTTTATCACTGTCAAAACTATCACGAAACTGAATCTGGGACGCAGCTATAAATGTGAGAAAAATTTAAATAACTAGCTATCGTGGTTCACGTTCTCCAGACAACGCAGAATTCGGTCATTTCACGTTGTTTTGCAGAGGTCGTCCGGTCGTCCGGGACAAGTAGATTTTCCTTTCCCGGTTGGCAAGGGATCATGGAAGTCGTTTACCAACTGAATCATAAAAAGACCAAACTAAGGCTTGCCCAGGTTAAGCATTATCTGAGAGATACTTGTCTAAAGGGTAAGCTGGCATTCGAGTTGTTTTCCAAGCCCTGAGGACGGCAA
Organism: Orbicella franksi; assembly: GCF_964199315.1. NCBI lineage: Eukaryota > Metazoa > Cnidaria > Anthozoa > Scleractinia > Merulinidae > Orbicella > Orbicella franksi. The sequence continues at coordinate 32,046,145 of NC_138147.1, forward strand.
AGAAATGTACCCGGAATTAAAACGCACGTGCACTGCACAGCCAAATGTTGTCCTGCTCATTAAATCTTGTTTAGCGACGTTTCCGTTGCCGTCGTGGTTTTCTTTAGCTCCCTAATTGTGAGGCTAGGGGCAAGGAAGTTTATTTTTGCTCGTGACGCTAATTAAGTACGCCAACCTAAAATGACGCCACGCTGTATGTAGACAAGTGAAACACAAGACAAGTGAAACACTTGACGACCACCAACTTGACGTTGGTACAAGGGTAAAGAAAACCGCTGGAGCGAATATGAAGCCGGTCAAAACTGAGGGGCTAATTCGGTGGTTTACCTTTATCAAGTTCAAGCGAGTGAAAACTTTATTGGAGCAACAAAGGGAAAGAGAATCTTATCGAGAAATGTATAATTTCTTAGGCAACATGAACGTTCAACTTATCCTATTTACATTCTTTAGGGTTAGGGTTGGAGTTAGGGTTAATTGACTGGTACCATTAATTTACGATATTTGCACTTTACTTTATATCTGTACGTTAACTTGCGTGTAATAAAGTATACGCGTATTTTAATGAACTCTGTTGAAGGATTAGTTGAAACCGTTTATTCGGGACGAACTTAGACTTACTTAAACGCTTTTGCATCATTTGGCGTTGTCGGAAAATCCTCGTGCTTCGGAAAATCGTCGTTCATCGTTTGTCCAATTAAGTTGTTTCGACAGTTTGACGTCATAAGATTACGTCGTGCTGCTAAGCAACCCGTCACAGAAACGGCGGGCGCACTGAATTGTGATTGGTGGTCTTTCTTTGTACCAAGTGAGTTCGTTCGGGAACACAAACTGACAAAGCCGATAATGACTATTTTCCTTGAAACCCGGCCTAATTCAAGCTTATTTTGGCAGACTCGCGCCGTTGTTGAAACTAAGAGAGGTTTTGCAACTAGTAACGAGCATTCACAGCCTTGGCTCTCCAATTGCCAGTTCCATGCTTGTCTTTCTTTTTCTGCCAACGAATCGTTTCCCCCAACTCATTTCATTGCCAACACTCTCAAACGATTGATGGTTGCGGCGATCTCCTGGAGTCTGGGACGAGAATAGGAGCCTAGAAGAATTCTGGGACTAAGAACGTCCAGTCCTTCAGAGTCGAAGTCTTGTTCAACCCTTGAAAGAGGAGACAACAAAGAACGTCAACTTTGGAACCATAATGAAATCCTGTAATGGGTAAGAAGAACTGATCGATGGTTTCCGTACTCTGCTGTTACTGATTTGACGAGTCACGCAAGGTTTCTTTTCGCGTGACGACAAAGTAATGAAAAGTCTCTCCCGCATTCATATTAAGGTGTTTAGAATAGTAGTAGGTGAAACCTGTTCCAGGCTCTCGGTCAAATGGATCGAGCCGGTGACGAGCGAGGTCTGGGACAGAAAAAAAGAGTTTTCTCTCCCAGACCCCCACTCGTCTCGCGACGCTGGTACAGAGGCTGGTAGTGGAGTTGAACTCACTTTTGAAGCACTTCTAAGAGCGACCGGTTTCCATCCATATATTTATCCCGAGCGTATAAGATGGCGTCTGCTATAACCCTATAAAAGAAACGTGAGAAGAGTGATCAAAATAACAAACCAGCGTCAATATATAGCAGCAACCAAACCACTTACCAGTGAAACGAAAAAGAGTTTCTAACATACAAAGCGATATCACTAACACAATGAGAAGTGGCTAGCGCCCATCGAACTAACTTCTGGGTAAACTCGACAGAGAGCAGATAACAAAGTTCCTACCTTGTTTGACTATACTCTCCAAGCTGCTCAATATATGACAGATCGATTTCTTCATGACCAAACTGAACTTGGAAACCGAACTGTGTCTTACCCTTTACTCTGACCTGGCAATGAGATTTCATAAATATGATAAACCAGAACAATTTTAACACGGTAGCTGGAATACAAACACAGTGAATGTTCTCATGTAGTTACAATCCTCCACAGAAAAAAAGATGGCGACTGGTACTTTTACTCATAATTCTTAGCGCGCGAAAACTTTACAAACGCTCATAAAAACGTACAGGAAAGTTCTAAAATCTTCAAACCTTGCGTACACAATGTCGTTAACACAGAGACAAATATCGCAAAATATGGCTTTCCTTGTACTTTAAGGGCTGCGTAAGGCTTGCATGGTATTGTGGCAAAATGTACAGCCGCCATTTTTTTTTCCTTAGATGACTTCAGATGCGGTTTAAATCCGCCTGCTAGAGTATCCATCACAAAATCAACACGAAAATAATCGTTTAGAATGCTAATAAATCATATTGCTATGAAAAAAGTATGTAGAGAAATGTTGGAGCCAGACATTTCTGTCATGTATCCGCGGCCACTAGAAGTTTTGGTCATCAGCGTAAAACAGGACCAGCTTGAAAACCTCGGATGTATTCAGAATCATGTGTGCAATATAAAACACTTGTTGAGAACAACGGATCAATAGCGCTAGCAAGTGCTGTTTATATTTGATAGCCCTAATTAGTATCACCCAACTAGTGGACTAATGCAAATCCTGCATTTTCATTGGCTACGCTACTAGAGGACTATTAGTAATAGTCCTCGAGTAGCGAAATTGGCGCAATCGAGCTTGACGTTTTCTTTCGTTTTATTCCCAAATAAATATTTCTTCAACTTGCATTTGCTAACTTTATTATTGCCTTTTCTGTCCGACTAGTTGGGTGATACTAAAACAATTAGACCCTTCGCACTTAAGGGCCACGGGTCTATAGCCCATTCGGCTTCGCCTCATGGGCTATTGACCCGTAGCCCTTGCGGGCTACGGGTCTAATTGTTAATTAGCTCTACAAGATGACTAACAAGTTTGTGAATGAACCTTTTCTCTATCTCCTCTTGTGGCATCAAAACTATCAGCGATTGGGATCCGCGGCGATGGCGTAACAAACGCGGCTTGGCATTGAGCATTGGTCTGGCTGTGCTCCAAAGCAATAGCCTAAAAGAAAAACAAAAGTGAAATACAAATACTACAGGAAAACACACACTGGACATATGCGCACAGAGTGCTATACAATGGTTTCAAGTTCTTGAGCTACACTAGAAAACTTGTTGAAAAATGCGAACAAACAAAGACGCCCGTGTGGAATGCTCTCATCAATACAGCTGGTTTCAACGACAAAACCAGCCGTGAGTCCGTGAGTTTAGTTACGTATGGTAATCTAATTCCCGCGCTTCAGTGTCAGTCGGTGTGGCGGTATAACCTGACAACAAGCGCGGGAAAACCTTCAAGAATTAAAAAAAGGCGGGAAATCGTAGAGTAGGCGGACGACAACGGGAAAACAAACAACAGGTGGCACCCGCGGGAATACGCGGCAAAATGGTCAACTCACGAAAAGCCAAACGGGTAACCTGGCCTCCAATGGTTGCATGTGTTCCCGGGCTTCCTACCACTTACTTGATTATTCGCGTAAGCTTGATTCCAAATTGGTTTATCATTCTTTTACCTTCGCTTTATCCGTAACGTCACGGCATGAGTAACAATCCATCATGACCACGTGATCAGCAACCTTCAATGGTAGACATAAACCATGACATATGGTACGTACTTTTACTATTTGCTTCTCAGCTACCACACTATTGTGCAAAAATACATTAAGAAACCTGATTCGTAAAAAAGGTGGGTGACTTGTGACCCTCGACTAACCTGGAAATAATCCCCCGAACCTCCAATTACAAGAATGGACGAAACAACAAAGTCTTCATACAGACTGCGAACCTAAAAACGTGTGAAGATTTATATATATATATATATATATATATATATATATATATATATATATACCCATTATATATATATATATATATATATATATATATATATATATATATATATATATATATATATATATATATATATATATATCGCTAGATAGTTAATACTGATAATGACCAATAATGACACTAAACACGTGCTTATGCTTGCGGCCTCGACTGCTTAAGCGTGGTCGTGGTGCGTTACGTTACGTTGTGTTGTGTTCTGTTAACTTTTCATTTTTCATTTTCGTACGAAGCAACTGAACTGACTTTCTCACCTTGGATATGAACGGTGTAATTGGTTCTTTTTCAGTGGCCACTAGCTGCTGCATCCGGGCATCTCGAATCATAAAATTCGTAGCGCTCGTATCCTGAGTGAGGAGAGATGAATGTAAAGCCTTGAATAATAACTTCAAACGACTGGTAACTGTTCTGGGACACATCACACTAAGTTACACTACGTAAAAGACAATCGCTGCGGGTTTCTACCTCATCAATCAGCAGGCACTTGCTCCCAGTTTCCAAGGCTTCTATGATATTCGCGGCTTGAGAAGTCGAGCCACTGGCGTCCTGGGTACTAAACCTGCTCGTGTCTCGACCAAACGGTAAGTTGTTTATAAATGGACGGATGTCAACTTTCTCTATGCTCCTGCCTAGCAACAGTGCAAAGAGAGTGCTTAACTCAGCATTAATTTCTTCAAACCATTAATTTCTAACAGTGACAGCTACCTACAGCTCGTGGTGACGACTGCTCTGTATAAAACAGAAGCTTTTCTTCACGTCCAAAATTCAACCTTGAACCTTAAATTTTCTTGCCGGTGATCGCCATTTTATTTTTGCGCAATAAAAGAAAAAAATCCAAGAGACCACACTGTTCTGAGCAGGGTACGTCATCAAAATGGAATGTTTCGAGTGAAATCCTCACTCCCCCGGGGAAGGGGGTGTTTGAAACGACCGGGGATACTCGTCATCTCACTTAGTGGGGTAAATCACGGGTGTTGGTCTCACTAAGGAAGTTCAGGACGAAACGCCACTATTTTTAGCCGTATAGGTATCTTTTAAGGTTGCTCTCGACGAAATACTAAAAAAAACGCTCTGTCTGTTTTAATTGGAATCATTTAGGGGTCAAATAAAGCCCGAACCGCACCCAGAGTTGTCTCCTTTAGGGAGTTAATTCAAATTTTCCAACGAGCATTCCCGACCCCCCACCCCACCCCCCATCACCCCTATCTACACTAATGCGTTTTCACTGATGCGTTCGCGCCCAATTCATCCACTGTTATAAAATGGGTAGCGCACCGTCATGAAATATCTCTACACTAGAAAGCGTTTTCAAATGTAAGCGTTTTCGACTGGATCAGCGTCCACGACAGGCGAAAACTCATCGACGAACACGCATCAACGAGAACACACTAGTGTGGAATGGAGGGCGGAAAAAGACGTCAGTGTTTGAACAACAAACACGACGCCACCAGTTTGTTGTAAATCGGATAATTTACTAACCATCTTCAGCTCGTATCGTGAATGCTGTTGGATCAGTACAAACAAACTCACGTCCGTCACCAGGAATGTGATTATAAACTCCAAACTGGATAGCATTCAGCAGGGTGGACTTGCCGTGAAAACCGCCGCCTACAATCAGTGTTACACCTTTGGGGATTCCCATGCCAGACACCCTGTGAAAAAAAACATGCGATGTTGAACCCCTCGGTAAAAGGCAAAGCCTGCATATGAGCCCGAAGGCCCATCAGGACGGCACTTATCTCCAATTTCAGTTGCATAAAGCGACTAGGAGTATTTCTATTCCCCCCTGGATGGAATTGTAATCTAAACATTTTAATCGTAATTTCAAATTTTTAGCAAAGTTAAATTTAAATACACGACCCCACAAGCTTTTAGCTTTAATTATTATCGTGTTTAAATAAAGTTTATCTATCTATCTATCTATCTATGGCATGCTAGTCCACCGCAGTGTTATCCCCAGCATTAAATTCACAGGTGCCCAAAGCTTCTCATAACCTCCACACAAAACCGTCTTATTTTTGCAATGTTCAAAGCGTCATTCAATCTCAACCTTACAAGAAAATTGCTGTTCTGGATGCTTTTTCCAGTTCTGAAATTCACATAGCTGTAACAGGTTACCAACTGTTGCAAAAAGCCTATTTTGATTTTCACATACATTAGATTGTGCTTACTTTCCAGTATGTGGCAAATCAAATTCCACTCTCAGACTCTCAGGACTATTAAACAGTGTGACATTTGACATGCCCATGGGCCTGTCATCTGCACCACTCATGCGAGGCAGGACAGCACCATCTCTAACAAATGCCAGAAGATTGGCAGCAGACAGCTGACTGCGAAGGTACTCCTGGTCTTCAACACATTCAACATGCTTCTTTAGTGCTGCTTGATCCTGGCTACTGTATGGCACTGCCTGAGGTCAGCAAAAAGCTTTATTAGAGGTTAATCATCAATCAAATCCAACCAAATATTTTCACTCCCTTGCGATTGGTCTAAACGCATCACATGACTAAATGGGCCCCAGCTAAAACTGGGCAATAGGCAAGTGATATTTCCCAATTTTCAAAACTGTGTGTGTTGCGAGAAATATTGAAAGAATAACAAACACAAAAGCCTCCACTTGGTGGAAAAATGTGCTCTGATATTTTGCCTCGATGCTCAGAGTTTCCATGAGTTACACTCTCAGAAAACTGGGTTTTTTTTTAATGGCAGAGGTAATGTTTGAGGACAAATAACCGAGCATACACTCTACATGTATTTTCACACCAAATGGAGGCTGTTGTTTAATATATAATCATCAGAAACTGCCTCGAGAATTACGACTACAAAAGGGAGTAACAAAAAGAAACATAGTTTCCCTGATATCAAATTCTCTCAACTTACATTGAATGGGAAGAATAAAAGGTTAAAAAACACTAGCTTTCAGATGTCTGGCTCACCTTTTCAATGATTTGGGGAAGATTTTCTGTAAGAATCCTTTTGCAGACATGTCCTTCAATGGATCTTCCCCGTGCTGGCAGAGAGACTGTGAACCTCAGCTAACAGAAAAATAAAGTCAACCATTGATTGAGCTCAGCTGAGTGTGTGTGCCATTAAAAGAGGCCGCAGTAAAGTACAATCTACTTTTATTTGCAAAATACATGTAATTGACAATCGACTAATACCTCAACACTGTCAGGTTTTACAAGACAAGAAGTTCTTTCAAGGACATGTTGACATGGTCTGAAATTAGGAAAATAAACCCATTCAAAAAAACAAAAAACAAACAATTGAAAATAAATTTAAATTAATTAACACAAAATATTTATTTTTCAAAGAATATAAGTTTTCAAATGACTGTTCAATGAAGTAAATACTGACCATGCTTGCAGTAGATTTTATTACCGGTAATTGCTGATACATTTATTGGTAAATAAATTCAGTTTAAACTACAAATTAATATCAAACATTAATTTGAAAATAATAATAATAACAAAAAGAAATCAGAGGCGAGCTGAACTTTTGTTATTATCAAATTCTATTTAGATACAGTGTAAAATAAAATTTTTGTACAAACGTTTCGATATTCAAGTTCCCTCCTTTCTTGCCATGCCATCCTTCACCGCCGCCACTCAGCTCCTTGTCATGTCCTCCATGTCGCACAAGATTAGAAAACTTCCTCGTTAAGTAATCACCAGTTGCTATCTGCTGAATATGAGAGCTGTCCACAAAATTAAATCATATTAAGTCCTCTTAAGGCCTAAAACTTGATTTTCTAGTTTGTTAGTAGTACCACCATACATGTCATAACTTTGAAAAATAATATGTCTAACTTATGAGTACAAACTAACTAAATGTTTGACCAACTCAAACTTATATATACAGACTGCTTGGTCTACATCTTCATCACTACAATTTTAGTATAAATAGCGCCACAACGAAGTTAGAATATTGCATGTACCTGTAGGTAAAGTCTGGGTATTTTGCCACCTCTTGATCCATAATGACTCTAAATAGTGATGGGGGAGCAAAAGGGTCACTCTGTATCTTCTCTGCATGGAGTTTAAAAGTTGGGAAAGTCCAGCAACCTAGAGCACATGAACTATGGTAAGGTTTGTTGATCCAACAAGTGCACTCGTCCCTGGATCGAGCAGTCCCGGTTCGAGCCCTGGCCGGGGACACTGTGTTGTGTTCTTGGGCAAGACACTTAACTCTCACAGTCCCACTCTCCACCCAGGAGTATAAATGGGTAACGGCGAGTTGCTGGGGAAACCTAAAAAATTGCGGGGGAGTGACGTGCGATGGCCTAGCATCCCGTCCAGGGGGAGTAAAAATACGCCTTGCTGTTTCATGCTACAGAAACCGGGATAAGCTCCGGCAGCTATGAACCAGTCGGCTCCAAGGTTTCACTTCACTTAAGTACCAGGGAGGTGTGGTGGCCTCATGGTTAGTGCACTCATCTCTGGATCAAGCAATCTGGGTTTGAGCCCTGGCCGTGGACATTGTGTTGTGTTCTTGACTCTCACAGTAGCTCTTTCCACCCAGGTGTATAAATGGGTACCAGTGAACTTAATGCTGGGGGTACATGCAACTCTGCGATGGACTAGCATCCCACCCAGAGGGGAATAGAAATACTCCTGGTCACTTCATGCTACAGAAACTATGCAGACTTTACCTAGTACATATAAGTAAGGAGAAACACTGTAGATCAGATGAGGGAGTAATATAGCCAGGGAGTCAAGCCAACTTGTCAATCTGGAGTCTGTGTTGATAACCAACTGTTACTGGCTCCCACCTCTCCCACAAAACATGAAAACAAAGGCTTCATATTAAGTATTAGAATCCATCAAATATTTTGCTCGTGTGCAATTGGTCGAAAGACGTCACGTAACCGAATATTCCCCAGCTAAAACTGGGGAATATCTGAGAATATTCCCCAATTTTCAAAACTGTGCATGTTGCAAAAAAGATCTGAAGGGTAATAAACACAATAGCCTCCATTTGGCACAAACATATGATAGGATATTTGTCCTTGGACATAATCTGTTCCTCGAGGCTCACAGTTTTCCTCGAGCTATGCTCGCAGAAAACTGTTCGCTTCTCGGAACAGATCATGTCCACAGACAAATATCTTAGCATATTTTCGCGCCAAATGGAGGCTACTGTTTATATAAATAATAATTATAATTTATCATTCCTTTAGAGGCATATGATAATGATCTCCACAGATGTGTCAACACAGGTAGTTAAGAAGGCCTCTGAAACCATGTCTTATTTGCATGTCTAAATGCCACATTACCTAAAATATCATGGTAGGCCTTGTAGCTTTTTCCTTCTAAATCAGCAAGTATATGAGCCAGATCCTGTCAGGCAATAATAAGGTACATAATTATGTTAGCCTCCCCACAGAAACCTTGTGTAGAGGAAATTGTAAACTAAGAAAAAATCAGGGCTGTGCTCTAGAAGCGCCCAGGTACCACAGGCGACTCACTTTTGCCTTTGGGTGACTGGAAAAACTTACCAGTACTTTTTTTCATATCAGCTTAAGTGCTGAGCACCCAGGATTTTTCATGGTTAGGAACTCAGTGGGCTCCTCATAATTTTGCTTAGACCACAGCCATGTAAATTGTTCAGAAATCTTTGCTAATAATCTTTTGAGGGATTTAGGTGATCTTTGAAAGTGTTCAGAAATATTTTCCTTTGGCTTTCTTCAGGAGGCTTTGGGTGAACTTCAACCACCTGTGAAATAGCTCAGATAACTGTATCAGAATTGACTGATTATAGGTTATCATATGAGTGTGAGTGTAATTAAGGATTCACACAAAGAGATACAACATATATCTTTACAAAATTATTCTCCCAATTGTATGCCTGACAATCATGCATGAGCCCTTATGCAAGTGTAATTTATAAGATGTGCTTTAACATTGCAGCCTGTGTACAGCCATCCTATCAAGCAGCTACAGGTATACACAGGTAGCTACACACATACACAGGTTAATAAGTGTCATGTCACATAATTATTATACTTCTCACCCAGGGGTAGGGGGGTGGGGGGTACTCCCATAAATTTTACATAGGTGTGTGCCGTGAAGGGTCTTAAACCCTGACTCTATGTAAGGATGAAGCAAATGAAAATTGATATACTATTTAATGCACAAACCCCAAAGATTGAAGCCCTATTTCAAGAGAAAAACAAAACCTTAGAATGGGGTGAATGGGTGATCTTTATTTCATTTCTGTAACATTGGTAGTTAAGCACTGAGCAGAAGGATTTGTTTTTTGATCAGCTGGGCATTTACACACTGCAACTTTGGCTGATACAATCTAGGTCTATGTACCCTGGCCTATTTAAGGATCATACCGTGAACATGCGCACGCACACAATGCCAACAGGAGCAAAAATGATACCTCATTTAAAGATCAGGAACCTCATAAACCATACCCTATATACACTGCGGCACATACCTATAGTTAATATATGGGAGTACCGCACCCACCCCCCTGCCCCCTCAACCCGGGCTTCTCACCTCCGAGGTTCTTGAGCCCTCATAGTCCCTGTGGTACGAAGCAGAATCCGGTCTTCCACCCCTGTAGTTGTTCCTTTGCTGATAACCACCTCTTCCTCCGCCTCTACCTCCCCTATGCAATTTCAATTGGAAAGGCATGAAATTAATTAATCTTTCCAGTTATCGTTATCGAACCGCGGGACATTCAAACTTTTTGTCGTCCTCGGATCTACCCAAGGGACAGATCGTAGGGTGGGACAAGAAGTCGAACGCGCTTAAATATAGCGGTACTAACGAAAACAACAACAAAACAAAGCTTTCGTTCCACCGCTTTCGATCCTGACACGAACTTTTTTTTAGCAAGATTATATACAATTACAGTCTACACGTGCGCACATAAAATTCAGCTGATAAAACATGCAGACATGAAGATTTCTTCATCGTCGCCAATGATTTCTTCTGAGAAGTAGCCATCATGTATCATGGATATCTATAGCAGATATGATAGTCGTTTCATTTTATGACGCTTACCTCCTTCCTCCTCCATACAGATTCTTGTAATAAGCTCCGCGATTCGACATTTTCCGAAATGCAAATCTTGCAGTCAAAGTTAGGATTCTTAACATCCCCACGATGTTACTACACGAGGTGCGTCCTCATACATAAAGTACCTACCGTTCCAAATTACGCTATGAGACCGCTGACTTCAGATACAAATTTACTTGGGCTCATGTGTCTTGGCTTAGCTCTTCACCCAACCGTGTGCATGTGACGCATGGCTACTTTTCGTATCTTTATGAACTATTCATTATTGTAGTTCTTTTTCTCAGATTTCCGCCTTACGACAATCCGCGAGCTGTGATTTCAATTTACAACCACCAGATCATCAGCCTTTTTATAGCTATGCCGGAAACCCGGCCGGCTGCAAATACATGTATTTTTCCACCTGTTTGCAGGCTGAACCTTGGTTAAATCTCTAAAAACTGCTATGTTTCCAAGGATTACAATTAATTAGATTGACCTCTGTTCCTTACCCCCGAAAAAAACAAAAAGCAAAAAACCGAAGTTTGAGAAAATTAGAAAACCAGATTTCTAAGAAAAGTCCGGGGTCCTGGCAAGCACAATACGGAAGAGACAAGATTTTTATTTCGTTAGCATTTTTTTGGCATTTTTCTTTTAACAAGGTCCATGATACTGAACGGAGCCTCAGTGTCAAATTCTTACACCAATATATCTTTTCGGTTGTTACCTTTTACAGCCCCGACCCCTCCCATATCAGCTGGTAACTGACATTTGGAATAAGCCATTACTCAAACAAACTATTCAGTGGCCATATCCATATTTAATACAGGTTTATCAGGTAATATTTTTCCTCGCCTTTCCCACGAAGAATTTTTATGGTTCAAAGAAGGCTACCATTAACGAAAGGAAATCAAAACTAGAAATTCCAAGGTATGTCGTTTACAATGATTTAGTGGAATTTAGTTTTTCAACGAGAGAATATCAGTTCAGTCAGTTCCCCGTTTGGTTCTTTGCATACCCGAACTAGTTCCATACGGTGAAATGGACTGATAGAAACAAAACTCTCTGAACACAACTTTGCAGATCTGGTCTCGGGTTGAAAGCAATTGGGACCAATTCAATCGGAAAAGAGTTGGGGCCTTGTGTTGTCAAGTGCAGTTCAAACTTCTTGAGTTATAGGTCAATTTCCTTTTTTGGCCAAAATGCGTGAACTGACTTACTTAAAGAAACGATTAGCTTTGCGCCTGACAAATTAAAGACATTTAGAAGAAACTAAACCGAGTCAGATTCTTAATTAAGCTGACTGAATCCAATTTCAAAAATAGAAAAATAGACCAAATGAATTGATGTCTAAATTTATGAAAAGGGTGTTAAAGAAATTTCCCTGGTGAAAGCGATTTTTTCTATCCAAAATACACGCTATAAAAATTCAAAGGAATTTCAGTTTCTCTCGCTCTCTCATCTTCTTGGAGTGATTTGTACGCCTTTAGGAGTCGTGAATTCCGAGTGTGTACCTTACTTGGCGCAGAAAAAGGCACTTTCCTTTAGTTAAACACCTTTTCAAAAACCCTAGCAAATTAACAAATTGACGTCAGTTTTTCATGCGGCTGTCCTGTTATTGATCATGAATTTCGTCATAACATTGTCCAAATAGCTGTGGATCCACGCTCCACTTCAGCTAACTCTGGATCTCGCCTGGAAACATAAATTATCCTAACTAAGAACTTGGTGTTACATTCAAAATTTTCTCATGTAAGTCAAGTTTTCTCTGTTTGAATCACGTTTGTGAAGGAAGACAAAATTTATTTTCATTTTTATTTATGGTTCTTGTTTAGCATAACTGAAGCATTATGGGAGTGTTCATACTCCTAATGTTTCAGTTGACCATCATATGCTTCCCGTCATCCTTTGCGGAGGAATACAAGTTCTGTGATGCAAAACCGCTGGGAAAATACTGCCTGCCCGACAACTCAGGATGGCGAGAATGTTTGATTGATGCTTTAGATGAGCCCGCGGAAGAGCTACATCACTGCCCAGCAGGCCTCAAGTATGGTTTGTTGAATAATTCGCTGAGTGGATGTTCAATTATATGTAATTATTTGCCCGCACCACATGGCTGCGAAATAATTTATCGGGATAAAATCGGAGTAACGCAGAAATCGCGATCGATCGACTCCAGGTACTTGGGGAAAACTGTGCACTAGCTAATTTTCGGAAATAGAGTTTTGGGTTTTGAGTTCTGGTAGTAATTATAGCGCCAAGTAAGCTACATTTGTCGACGAATCATATTTCAAGAAAGATACCTGAACACAGCGGCACAGTAAACCCAAAAAAACTACTCTGGAGTGCTGAATTTTGGGAATCTACAACGAGACTGAACGGAATTCCGCTATAAAATGATTATAATCGATAAAAAAGATTGAAACTGTTATCTGTTTGCCGAGAGGGGATGAGGAGTAAAAGAGATAATCACTTTACAGATCTTATTCTCAACATAATCCGTCTCAAGCTATTTTTAGGTCTATCCAGTTTCTGAAATCTCAGGAAGGAGTGGAAATAGCCATACCTGTGACTCGAATTGCCGGTTTTAATGTGACGTCATCGCTTTCCAGAATAAAAAATTGCCAATTCTTCAGAGGTTTTAGTTTGATCAGATATAAGAGCCTCTAAGAACATGACGTTTTACAATGTTTATGCTCGTGAGAGTTCTTAGTTTTGTTATAAAGCACCTTTGAATTTCCAAGTTTATGCTTTGCGTGACATTAATGGCGGCCTGACAAGGTTCTCGCGTAGGTCAAAAGAGGAGTTACCGCTCAAGTTTTTGCTAACTGTACAGTTCTTGCACTAGAAGAATTATAACCTTCAATGTGGAAGGAAGGGAAGGAAGGGCACCAACACGGCGTCTTCATACAAAGCTCTATAAATTTGGGTGAAACACTTTTCCAAATAACGTGCCAATGGAAACCCGCATAGACCTAGATCTTGGCAAGATCGTTTATATATCACTTATCTATCATATCCCAGATTTTTGACTTAATGTATTGAATGGCTAGGATTTTTATTTTTGATTGCGTGACAGTGCGGCTTTACACGCATTCTCCACATCCTCCACGAAAACATCCACGCAACGCGCGTGGTAATATTATAAGCAGTAGGACTGTGCGCTTTCTAGTACAGCTACAAAATATACTCTTTTTACGACGAAACACTGAAAACTTGTCATGTTTTTAGGTGTGTTTGTAGCGGAAAACTTGAACAAGGCTACTGTGTCACGCATGCGCGCAACCCGTGCGTCCGTTCCTCGACTGAACGCGTTCGCCCAGAGTTTCCACAGTCATACTTTGGCGTGATCTTTGTAACCGATGCGTTCTGCGACAAGGATGGCTGCGAAGGCCGCATCGTGGTGAGTGAGAAATACCGCGACAACAAGAAGGGTGGTAGATCACGGGAGGATCTTGTGATGGGGCTCACGCAGCACATGACGGTTATAATTATGCCTGAAGGATCAGAGTGGTCACAGGTAATGAAAACTCTCTTCTAAAAGTAATAATGTCACTCACTGAGATAACAAACATGAAAACACAGCAATGGACGCTCTACTTTATTTTCAATTATTTTCAGCGCAACTCGACTCGACTCGACTCGAAATCTCTCGGCTCGACCCTGCTCTGTTCTGCTCTGATCCACTCACGCTTGCAATGCACTTCACATCGTTCTAAACAAAGACCGACGCGACAGTATCATGAACTTATTGTCATTAACCGAGCTGGAGTCAGTTAAATCTTTATTAGATTTTGTTTAAAAAACAATGAACCTTTTCCTAGCTAACATTTAAATTGGTGCCTTTCTCTCCTCAGTACGCCATTGATTTAAAGGAAGGCACACCTGCCTGCAACAAAACCATGCTACCGGAATTCCGAGGCCTGACGAAGGTTCCCGAAAACTTCCGATTTAATGGTACTGTGGAAATTCTGGGCGTGGAATGTGAAGATTGGGTCTATGAAGCTAATAATCAAGGCAACTTCAGCGCAGTCAAGGATAAAGCCAAGAACGTCGGATTTAGTCAGACTGTCCGCGACAAAATCTTGACGCGCCTCACGGATAATTTAGGTTCTGGAGGTGTAGGGGCGGGGGGACAAATTGTCGAAGTTCACCACATCTACGTGGCCAAAATTAATGGTACCAACGTCCCCCTGAAGGTGGAATTTGCCATCGCGATCCCTAACCAGAAAATCTTCACTCACTACAAAGAATTCATGGTGGCTTACTACCCCAACAAGTCCATCAGCATCAGCAGCGAGTCCCGGATTTTTGATCTCCCGGATGTCTGCACGAATCAGGAGGAAGGGGAGGGTGGGGCGATTGACGACGTGCCGCTGGATATACAAACGGTAAAACGCCAGCGTCACCATCGACTGGAGGGAATGGGTTCGAGGGACGATGAGTTTGCGGAAACTAAGCGATTTTTTATGCCTTCATTGAAAAACGATGTGGCTGGACATTCTTCGGACATTTTGGAACATTACAGAGTTGCTGATCACGTGATGCAAGCCGTGCAAACTGACAGCAAATAATCACATACAATCATCTTTGAAAACAGCGTGACAAAAAGGATCGATTATATATAATAAAAGAGACAACGTTTCGTTGCAGTTAAGCCCTCTATTGTACTGTAGTACTAGTTACAACTCAACACAAAACTAAGTTCAAATGCTATTAGAATAACCCAATTTAAACCTTCACCGGCGTTTTCGGTTGAAGTGATTCACTACTGATCCCTAGATACTAAGGTTCAAATGCCTATTGGTAACGTATAGATTTAACCAAGCTTAAGAGCGGAGCTCCCGAGAAGGGTTGTTCAAAGCCTGATTAAGCTAACCCCAGACAAGCGAGAATTTTAATTTGAGTTTTGTAACTTTGCGGTGACGTTTAATGCTTATATTGTTTGTCCTTCTGTTTTGAGTTTGAAAAATTTCAAACTACGCAAAACAAAAGCAGTGAAAAACATTTATATTTAGATTAACTTTTAATCCTGGGTTGGCGTTAACCGGCTTCCGAACAACCCGGCCCTGTATACAACAAGTTAAATGACATGATCTCGCGATCCAGTCGAAAACCAGCACCTAGTCAGCGCTCAACTTCAAAAAAGCATGAGTTCTAAACTTGAGCCTACGATTTGGTCACGTAATAACTGTCAGCGGAAACCTTGTTTTAAAAGGTGTCAATTGACTATAACATGGATGTCCAGTCTCAAAGAAGTACGTAATAAACCAAGGTTGCATGTCTCTCTCAACCTATTAGCTGGAGTATGGCCGCCATCTTGCGCGACTCCATCAAGGTGGAAAAAGACCGCCCTACATATAAGCGCCCTAACTCCACCGTCTTTGTCGTCGTGCATACGCGCCCACGAGCAATGCCGCTAGTCATGATTACCATGAGAAAATCAATTTTTGGGTTTCCTTTTCTTTCCTATATGAGTATGGTGCTTTGCTCGACGGCCTTTCGGGCCGCCGGGCGGAGCTCCGCTATCAACTGTTTTCGATCAGTTGGGTTCAGCCGGCTACATTTTTCCTATTCGTTGAAATTTTTTCGCTAACAAAAGCTTGGCAGCTTCAGCAGCTCCTCGTCTACTTCGCCATTCAGAAAGGAAGTGATGTTCAAAACATAATGTCGTGAAGTCATACCCACGGGAGAGGGAGCGGGAATGTCGAAGGTCTCCATCATCACGGGCACAACGTAAAGTGCATCATAATCACCGCTGACCTCAGCGTATCGCTTTTGCTCCATATTTGTCTGGTTAGACAGGTAGTAGGAAGAAAAGGAGGTTGGTTGTCCTGCATTGTGTCCCCCAGTCTTCCATATCCATTGCTCGCACAGGCGATAGCCGATGCTGACCGTTCCGTTGTAGCTATAGTATGGACGAATTTGTGTTTCTGGGAATGCCTTTAT